>NC_089592.1:48549694-48892339 GCF_019320115.1 Miscanthus floridulus
GCGATTTATATTAAATATAATTACATCTTCACACCAACTGATCGCCGAGTTACATATGCTATTTCATCGCCATTGCTGATTTTTCTTCCGGAGTTCATATATTTTTACATCATGTACTACCCGTTCTACATGTTTGTATTGCAAGATTATCGTGTAGGTGATCGGACCACCTAGGTGCTCAGACTTCTCCACCGATCAACTAGTTGAACCGTTTGGTTCATGGACTCCATCACCAACCTAGTTCATCAGACTGTTCACCTGTTGCTTCTACTCAATGCTCACTTCGTTGCCGACCAGTTCACCTAGACTGTTCGTCGATCATGCTTCATCGCTAGCTATGTCGGTTACTCCTTGGCGCTCGAATTCTTCATGCTTGAGGACTAAGTGGGCACACTTCATCGCACAGACATCGCTAGCTACATTAGGGACTCCTTGGTGCTCAGAACATCGCCAGCGACACCAAGGACTCCTTGATGCTCGAACATCACCAGCGATGCTGGGGACTCCTCGGTTCTCGGTCATCGCCAGCGACGCCTGGGGACTCCTTGCTCCTCGGTGCTTAGTCATCGCTAGTGATGTAGGGGACTCCTCGCTCCTTGGTGCTCGATCATCGCTAGCGATGCTAGGGGACTCCTCGCTCCTTGGTGCTTGGTCATCACCAGCGATGCTAGGGACTCCTCATTCCTCAGGTGCTCGGTCATCACCAGCGATGCCGGGGACTCCTCGCTCCTCGGTGCTCGAACATCACCAGCGATGTCATGGACTCCTCGCTCCTCGGTGCTCAGTCATCACCAGTGATGTCAGGGACTCCTCGCTCCTTGGTGCTTAGACATCACCAGCGACGTCGTGGACTCCTTGCTTCTTAGTGCTCGAATATCGCCAGCAACGCCGGGGACTCCTTGCTCCTCGGTGCTTGGACATTGCCAGTGACATCAGGACTCCTCACTCCTCGATTCTCAGACATCACTAGTGATGTCGGGGACTCCTTGCACCTTGGTGCTCGGTCATCGCCAGTGACGCTAGGGAGTCCTCACTCCTCGATGCTCGGACATCACCAGCGATGTCAGGGTCTCCTCACTCCTCGATGCTCAGGACATCGCCAGCGACTGCCTAGGGACTCCTCGCACCTTAGTGCTTCAGTCATCACCGAGGACTCCTCACTCCTCAGTGCTCAGACATCGCCAGCGACATCGGGGACTCCTCGCTCCTCGGTGCTCAGACATCGCCTAGCGACACTGGGGACTCCTCACTCCTCGGTGCTCGGACATCACCAGTGACTGCTGGGGACTCCTTGCTCCTTGGTGCTTGGACATTGCCAGCAACGCTGGGAACTACTCGATGCTCCCTTGGTGGTCGGATCTTGCTACATCTCATTAGTGTGCTATCAAGCTGCTCCATGCTATTTGGATCAGGGTGCTGATCTTGGGCAGCACGTCTAGGGGTCTTGATACGCGCATGTCGGATGACATTGGCAAAGCTTTTAGACTTCTTTTTCTTTGACCTTGCTACAAGATTCATTCTTCATCTTCCAGCAGGCTTGGGGACTAAGTGGGCACACTTCACCTTGCGGTGAATGTGTGCTTTTCTCATCTCGACGCTATGCCCAGGGACTGGCTGCCTGGCTTGGCTGGTCTTTTACTTTCTAACCCTGGCACCACATGACTACGTCACCTACTATCAGGCTCAGGGACTAGATGTGGGGGTATGGCCACCGGTATCCATAAGACAAGACATGGGCCGCACCATCAGAGGTGGCCTAGGCCACAAGATCAAGGCGTGCACGACGCCGCTCGGTGTGCACCGCAAGATATTGTATAGTACCAAATAGGCTACTTTCCTTGTAACCCTACCCCTCCAGAGTATATAAGGAGAGGCAGGGGTCCCCTAGTGGACACGATCGATACATCTTAATGCAATACATCAAAACACAGGATGTAGGTATTACGTCATACTGACGGTCGAACCTATCTAAATCTTGTGTCTTGGTGCTTCTATTACCATCTCGCTCCTGATCTCGCTCACCTCTATGACAAATCTACCCTTGTGGGATATCCCCTTGGTGGACTGCCGAGCATCTTTTTGTCATACAACAGAAATGAGAGAGGGAGAAAGAGAGGAGTAAATTATTTTTTCCTTTTTCTTAAACATATTTCCAAAGCAAATTCAAATCAATTTAGAATCTAACTTCAAACCAAGCAATACAAAATAATATGCAGCGGCATGAAAGCACATACATGATTGTGACCTTATATTTGATTTTATTTTTAATAAAATTATTATTTTCCTAAATTCAAATGCCCACAAAAATGCATAATAAATCAGTTTCTCCTATCTAATAATTATTGTAAATTTTAGGATGTTACAGTGCTGGTTTAGATCATGGAAGGAGAAGGGAACTGCTATAGAGGATTGTGAAGGCAGAGAAAATAGAAATAGTTGCAAGTGTAGATGTGCTTGAGGCTAGAGCCCTTGGCTAGTATTTATAGTCATGAAGTGAGGTAGTAGATATCTAGGGACGTGCAAAAGGCAACAACAATTAATAGAACGCGAAGCAGTCGGCCCAATAATGCCAAAGAAAATGTGGCAGTTGATAACTAAGGACAGAAGATTGAGGAGTTTTCTTAGTAGAGGCTGTGTTTTCAAACTTAATGGGATTAGGATCAGAGGTCTAGAATCGGCTATTTTCAAATCAGCTCTCTAGTCGAGATAAGAGATACAATAGATCAGCAGAAAATATGGTTGTCATTGGTTCCACACAAGATATATATTACAAATGTTGTTATGTAGATTACAAGTTTAGAACATCCTGGATTACTTTTAATGCTTTTAGCTGGATAGCATCGACTTTTGTGATTTGTTGTTTGTATTCTTTCAGCTAATCTAGGAATGTTCTCAAGGCTACTGCAAATGACCTTGCCTTCTTTGACCTTAGTCAGCATCTCTTGTTTCTTTTGCTTGATGACATCAGGTATTTGAGCCTAGGTTGGACTTATGATGATCAATGGCAGCCTACACATTCTCTAGTTCTTTCTTGAGTTCTGCACGCTTGGTTTTTTAGTTGGTTTAGCTCTGGATCGATCCTGAGGGAGTTCTTCAAGTTATCGATTAGTTGTGCTAGCTCTTTGGCCTTTTGTTTGTTGGAGTTCTTCTTGGCCAATAAAGCTTTGTAATGCAGCTAGGTTTCTCTAAGCCATTTTCACTCTTGGAGCTTGATCCTCAATGTTGGACAAAGGTGTCAGAGCTTTAGCAAGATTCGAAGGCAAGTTACCCTTAATGGCTAGGAAAGTTCTTCTGACAGAATATGCATCCTGGACCAAAATCGGTTATATCCTTCTCAAGCATTAGCAATATGTCCCTTAGACTATTTCTGGTCTCTTCTGATAATGTCTCTTGAAGGGAGGTGGCTGATGAGCTAATCTCACCTTCAGTCTATGTACTCTTCAAAGTTGAAGGAATAGCTTAGAGTTGGAGAATTAAGTGTCTATATATGAGCAAAGGAAATCTTATCAGGAGTACAAATCTACTACAGATTGTTTGAAGGGTATTCAGTTGATTTCTTATCTGATAAAGTTAGATGGATCAGGGTCACCCTTAGGCCCAAGGTAATAGACATTGGGAACAATAGCTGATGGAATCAAAATTTCATTCCTTATTTCCTAGGAACCAGATAGAATAAATTTGAGAAGAAATGAAATACAGGGTAACGGCTAATATTTTGAAGATGAGAACTTGAAAGCATACCTCAGGGACATGGTCACTAGTTGCCATTGAATAACAGCTTTGTCATAGAACCGACCAATTTATAAGAGCACAAGTACAATGGCAGCGCACAAGTGGTCGCACTATCATACTTGAGCCCATATAAACCCGGTAGTCCATCGAGTACCACGATGGGTCTCGATTAACCATCAACATACAACCAAGATTGTACATGATTTAACATACATGTCACATGTTATATAAAGTTCACAAATACAATTCATTGATCAGAGTACGAATTAAGGTTATTACAAACCTAGTTTGGTAAATAGTAGTGGAAGCAAATTAAAGTTTGAAGCTAACTTTTGCCATCATAGTTCAGATATAGTGCCAACTCGTGATCACACTCCCACAAAAGCACATAAGGAGGATTAATAACAGATGCCTGCATAGGGCTCACTCTTCATCTACAACTGAGACAAAAGCAGTTCTTGCAATAGTCATGATAAACTATACCATCTGCAACAATGGGAATAAAACCCTGAGTACTGAGAAGGTACTCAGCTAGACTTACCCATCATAAACCAAAAATAAGACGACTCCAAGGATTATGCAAGGCTTTATAAGTGGAGGTAGCTCGACAACATTTTGCATAAAAAGCGACTAATTCAGTTGTACAATTATAATTCGGTCATCAAGTTAATTATAGCTATTCATCTCTAGATTAGCAACAAACCTATGCCAAACATGTAGCATATCATTTAGTAGCATAAAATAGTAACCATAGCTGGTGTAGTAATTCCATATTTATCCGAACCATCCCATTCCATAACACAATTACTATGATGTTGGGGCTAGCTAAGTTTCTCACTATCTAGGAGAGATGGTGATTCAAATCAATTTCCACTAGCTAGGAATTTATTCCTAACACAAACCCTAGGCAGACCAGATCAACGGTCACCTTAGGTCACCTTTGGTATAACTCGGGTACACATTTCATGGGTTTGCCCAGCGCCGCACAATCAGGGACAACTAGCTGCCAGGACAATCAAGACTACCCTGCCCTTGGTCTCATGGCTAGCTCCCCTGCACATCCTTACTACCATCCAGAGTGTGCACTCTAATAGAGCAGGGCCCAGCCTGAGTTGAGCTACTCAGGCTTCGCTGGTCGAAACGAGTTATCCGGCCTAGCTAAGTGATAGGCATGCGTTCAATCTTGTCAGAAGTGCCAACAACTGGTACGGTCCTTAATCGGCACAGACAGAATCACATGAGTCAACCTACCCATAGACTCCGCCTAACCTCCATTTTCATTAGCTCATAGTTCTTTTCCATGATAGCAATATATAGCCGACCGTGCTTTGGTATCCACCTATATCTCGCAGGTGACAGGAAATCACATGACTTCTACCAGTCTAAGCATGGCTAACCATATATTCAATCCTGGACCTACATAGGGTTAAAGGTATATGTAACTAGACAAGGTAGTTCTATGCATCAAGTATTTCCAATCAACTCTTATAACCTAAAGCATCAAACATAAAGGACTCAAGTAATATTTTTGTAAAACATGGGAAACTTAGAATGCTCTGGGGCTTGCCTTTGAGGAAAGAGGTTGGCCGGTGATCCAGGCACTTAGGGAGATCTTTAGGAGTCTACTCCTCTTCTCCTAGAGCAGCGGCTTGAGGCAGTCTCCTACTAATCCTCCTCCTCTTCTTCATTGAACTCCAACAGCGTTATCTCTTCGGACGATCCTATATGCATGAGCATGAAATAAGATATCACGAATGCATATACGATGACACATATACTATGATATGACGCAATGAATGCATCCTCAAAAGTGTTTTCAATAGCCTGGTATTAAATTAATAACAAGTGCATCATATTTTACTGAGTAGGTGCCTATCTCTTTTCTAATAACTAAACAAACACTTATGTAAATCATTTTCAGGACCACAATACAGCAGCCACTTGTTTTGACCATAACTAGAGTTATACAGCTCAAAATAATACGGTTATGGACATTTTGGAAATCTTATGAAATTTCCTACAACTTTCTTTTAATCATCTTAATGTGATTCAGTAGTTTTCTAGGTCAAACAATTCAATAATTCAAATCTATTCAGAGAGCAATCATTTCTGATAGTAGACTTCTAACAGCCATAATTCTTAAACCATAAGTCCTATGACTATTAAAATTTAACACAAGGTAGATAAGTAAGTTATCTACAACTTTGTTATTAACAAGTTTTACAGAAAAGACCATTATCAACATGAAATTATCAACTCAACCGAAACTATACATGCAGCCATCTAGTTGAATTATAAAGCAATAATTAATTAGTTGCATACAACCAATTGCTTTTTAAGTCTAACTATTAACATCAACAGATCATATGTATCACAAGCACCATAGAAAACATCATGGTTAAACATAACTAACTTATTTATATCCATTTATTATTTTCCTTAAATAATAGGGTGATTTAAAGGATAAATAATTTCATTGCTTAATAAATTCTAATAAAATTACAGCAGCCTACAAATGACTTTAATAGTCTACAGTACAAATTTCATGCCATTTGGATAAGTATAACTACCTCTACAAATATGACAAGATAGTATGGTTTATTTTAGTGAAAATAGTTAACCCTACATAAAAGTGTCAAGAAATAGATTCTATATTTTTCTTAGCTTCATCCTAGTGCCATAATACTGTACAAATTTTTGCATGGCAATATGTTACTTATTTTTATCCCTATGAAATTCCTCAGAAAACACCATTTATTAATAGATAAATCAAAAGACCCTACTCCAATCAAGTTTACTACAAGTTTAGTATTTTTCCTAAGTAGAGCATGTCAACACAAGACTAGAAAAATTGGAATCACAATTTTATCACTTTCCTATCCTCAAGTTATACATTTTACAAGATTACAAATATTCAAAAAGCACTTATCTAGCTACATTTTATTCACCTTGAAAAATACTAGAAACAAGTGCATTTCATTTTTTTATAAAATACTACACTTCATGAGATATCCAACAAAATTTGGTTCACCAAAATTGGACACTCCTAGCTCTAGATATGATTTTCCAAAGTTAGCACAAAATTCTGGAAAAGAATAAAACAAAACTCTAAATTACAGTCGCTGACGCACGGGACCCAGAGGTCAACTGCACCCACATGTTAGTCGAACTAGAGGCAGAGGAAGCGTTTGATCGGACACTGCTCATCGACAGTGAAGCCACTAGCAGCGAGGTCACCACCGCTGCACTCCCCACGACCTTCCACGCCCAGGGGTACCCTTAGTTTCGTCAGAAGTCCATCGGAGCATGCTCACCGGTGGTAGTGATGGATGGTGGAGGGCACACGACATGTACGCTAGAGGTCTCTAGCCACCATCTACACTAGTGATGAGCTCTACAACTATGTGGTGCTAAAATGGAGCTAGTTAGGGTGGTTAGGGATCCAGCGGTGCGTCAATGAGCTTTGCCCATGTGCATGCCTCTACAGCGGCGCACAGAGCACGGTGGCACTTGGAGGATTCTAGCAAGATGGCGGCAAGAGAGAGGTCTCCGTCATGCCACAAGCTAGGGTTAGGTCTACTCTACCTAAGGTGCACTAGAGAGGAGGAAGCCGATTGGCCAGCTTGGCTAGCGGTGACCTTGCCAGTCATGGTGGCCATGGTAGAAGCAGCGGCACGTTCCCATGCGCATACTCGGTAGCATCTAACCTAGACTTAACATGAGCTTATACGATGTAGTGCGATGCTAGACTGATGAAGAGAAAAACAGGGGGTGTAGTGGATAAGTGCGGCCACAGTGAGCCGAGCACGTGGTGGCGCTTCGACGAGCTCAAGGCGACGGCGATGTGAAATATACACTTACCAAGGGTCAGCAAGCTGGGCTAGTGGATCAGCGTGGAAGAAGGTGACTATGGTAGAGTTGCTGGCGAACTTAATCAGACAATGGTGCAGCAATGATGGTGAGCAGCTATGGTGGAGCGGTGCGGTGGCACAGTGAGCTCATGCTATGCTTCGGTGAGGCAGAGCGGGATGCAAAGAGTGAGTGAGAGCGTGGGGGTGAAATAGCGGGCACGGGGTGCCTTTGTGCCCATCGTGGTCTAAACGACTAGGCCATTGGTGGTGTATGGTTGCCATGCAGGTGGCTTCAGGCATGACGCAGTTGGCCACCCATGGTGTGGTGACCGCGGCCATCAGCGCCCGATGGAATGCCTGACAGTGCGAATTGAGGATGGTTAAGTGCTTAATCCATGGTGAATTGGTGCACGACGTTAAAACAAACTTAGTAGAGCTATGTAAGGGCTACAAGATTGCTTTAGAAACCATCTTCTAATTCACAATGGTTATTAAGTTACATCATCACAAAGTCAGGCACATTGAAATTGTAAACTAGTTAGGACTTAGAAAATTTTGTAAGTCATCAAAATAGCACTGCATTGACTTTTGTGAGCACTGATTTGACCAGGTTAAGCATAGAATTAGATCTCAACCCAAAAATAAAAGTTGTTGCTCTAATCAAGTACTACAACTTTGCATAAGGGTGCACTACTATGCAAACAATCTATGCTATAGTTCAACTTAGGTCAAACATTGTAACAACCCAAAAATCCACACCAAAAATCACAACTACAAAATTTTTGTTTTGCCCTATGTGATGTTGAGTGACACATGTAGAAGCCAAACCCTAGTTTTAGATTAGATGTGACCCAACTAGGTTAAAATCATAAGCATAGTTTGGTTTTATGCCACATGTGTAATTAAATTCCTAAATAAATAAATCATGCATGCATCCTTAGACCCACTTGTGATTTGGATTCTTTTATCTTATGTGATGTTTAACTAACTTAATATTTATGATAACACAATTTAACTAACTTACTTAATAGCCTAGGGTGGAGGTGCTATGGTGGCACGGTAAATGGAAACCCTGATGAAGACATTCTGGCTTGGTCATCCCTAAGGACTTACTAGTACTCAGATTCACTAGGAAGCCTTACATACCACTCGCCCTATATGGTGCGGGATGGCTAGACTACTTGGTAGGATATTACCACTACTGCTAGGTTGATAGCGAACAGTGTAAGGAGGTACGGGGCATGGAGGATTTCCCCCACACCCTTCCAAGACTTCATGGAGACCTTGTGGACCTAGCTCATGACTCATAGTTTCAGCCACCCCAGACTAGGCATGGGGTGTACCAGGGCTGATGGTAGAGTGGCATTATCCTAGGCTAGCAAGCGGCCAGAATCAGCCTAGTTGACGACGGTCAGTGAAGAAGGCAGATCTTGTGGTTATGTAAAACCTCTACAGAGTGTATGGTTGATCGGTCGATACATGAGCCGACTTGTCGTCTATGGACCTTTCCTGGGTTTCGCTTAAACTAGATAGTGAGATGAGTTCCTTCTCTTCCTCCCCCAGTGAGAGAGTGTCGGACATAGCCAAGGGCTACGGGCCATGAGACAGTGCTGAGAGGGAGTTGGCCTATCGACTGAGCGATGGTATGGTGATGATATGGAGATGGTGGTATATCGATCCCAGGATCGATACCTGGCTCTAGACGGGAATGGGGTGGAATGTGTATGGGAATGGTGTTAAAACTTGACCAACTATTATTATATACTTGATATGCTAATACATAGGAAACCCCAGCCTTATAGGTTCTTTTTTATTATATCCAACTTGCATCCAATTTCCACAAAGCAATGCTCGTAGGGTGGGAGTGGCCAGTACAAATCGTACTGATAAATTTTGGCACACAGGTTCTACTTGAGGAGTATAGTTCTGAGGAGTTTGACGGTTGAGGGGTTCATTCCTACGCTTGAGTTTGGTGATCTCATCTTCAAGCTGTTCTGAATGAATGCTACTTTTGATTCCGCCAATGCGACGATGTAATAATTTATGTAATTCTGCACTTTATGTACTCTAATATTATCATTGTATGGATGTGTTATTCGACTAGAATTTGGGTAATATGATCTACAATGGTCTTATTACACATCGACTCTATGGATTTCCCTTCGCTGGAAATCAGGTCGCTTCAGTTGGTATCAGAGCCAACTTGACCCTAGGACGAAACCCTTAGAAATGGACAATAGAACAGGACATGGATAGCCCTTCTTTCGGTTATATACTGACCCTGCATTTACTGTTATGCATGGCTTATCTATTTATTGACCTACTAACACCTGATCCTTGAAAAAATGCAGATGGCAATGAATGTTGAATGGCCGCCTATAGGACCGCTACCTTTGGACCACGCTAAGCTTACCTTTGACCTACATGAGCTCAGGGGTTTTGCATAGACCCTCTGCCGAGTTCTCGTCATGTTAGGAGTCCCTAACGAGCTTGTCAAGGTCACCTACACTAGGAAGTTAGCTCAGGAAGGAGGAATCAAAGGACCGATTGTCACCTCAGTAGAGTTCCTAGCTAGCACTACTTTACCTTCTATCCTAGCTTTCACCGAGTTGACTATAGAGGACATAGTTGAGGAGGGACTATGAGCCGTCTCAAATAAGGCACTTCGCAGAGTGATGAGGGGCCACTATGAGCACCTAAAGATGATAGAGTTCCGTCTACTACCCTATGCCCTCGACCTCAGCCTTACCCCTAGTGAGCAGAGTTTCATAGCTGGCAGAGTTATCTTTGCCAAGGAGGATAGATGCCTTCACGTCTCGGCTATCCACCTACTAGAGCAGGACAGGTACGTGACCCAACTTGAGTAGAGGAGACGTTAGAACCAGGCCCTTCTATGGGAGTACTAGGAGCGAGACTCGTAGGGAGCACAGGAGCAAGCTAGTCTGCTTGAGACAGTTGCCAAGCAACAGGACAAGCTCAACCATCATGAAGAAGTCCATAGAGCCAAGGTCGCCGACTTATAGGACAAAGCCACTGACCTAGGCAATAGAAACTGCTACCTCGATAGCAAGGTCTTGGAGTTGCAGAGAGAGTTGGATGACAAGAAGGCCGAGTTCAACCGTAGAGGAGACAAAGAGAGGTCCAAGGGGATTGATATGCTGAAAATCCAATCTAAGAACAAGACCATGACTCAGGAGCTAGAGGAGTTCAGAAAGAAGGCCATTCATAACTAGGGTCACCTAATTGAGGCACTCAAGCAGAACGAGTACCTACAGGACAAGTGTGAGAGGATTTGGTAGGCTTGGCAGAAGTCTGACAAGAAGCGCCTCAGGGAGATGAAGGGTATGTGGGATCAGCTACCCAAGGAGATTTGTAGCAAGACGAAGCCTAGGATAGAGGAGTTTGAGTTAGCCCCAACTCACCTCAACCTAGATGCCTACCCTACCCTACCTAGAGCCAAGCCTACTGAGGAGCTCGCTGAGGCCTTGAAGTATGTGTCCCAACTTCACAAGTCTGACGAGGAGATCGAGATCGAGAACAGTCGTATCCTAGCTGCGGTGTATGAGTTAGAGTAGATGACCCTGCGTGGTCATAAGTCATGTCAGTGGCTTCCATAAGTTGTACCCATGATGTACCCCTTATGAGATGTAATATGAGACACTATGCAGTAGAACGATTCTCGTGAGTCTCCAAGTGTAGCTACTGGAGATGATGCTATGTAATAAAACCCATGTAATGAGTGTTTTGGATCTTATTGCATCTTATGGATCTTATTGCTTCTTTGTAATGAGTGTTGGATAGTATAAATGATTTTCTTTAAATCATCAAAATCATGTAATCATACTAAATTATAAGCACTTATGGCACAAACACAAAAATTCCTATGATCCGTGTTGTAGATGCCGAACCGCCGATCTGCTCGCCTAATGAACCATGGATGTGCACCCACCCTCGAACCTAATCGAACCAAATAGGGGGCGCGATGGAAACAACTGTGGCCATGGCTGTGGCCATGGATGTGGAGAGATACCCTTCAACCTAGAGAATACCCCGCCACCTGAGGAGAACATTCCACCACCACCACCACCGACCCTAGTAGAGGTGATGCCACTGACAAACCCAGCTTCTCATAGCTCTTATAGATGGAGCAAACCGTCACCAAGGAGGCCAGTAGAATGACTTCCAAAGGAAGCTAGAGGGATTTCTGAAGCTGAGGCCACCTACCTATGATGGCACCGACCCTGACCTACTGGTAGCCGATGACTGGCTCAAGGAGGTGGAAAAGAAGCTTGACCTCACCACCTTCACCAACGATGAGTGTGTTGGAGCTGCTACACACCAGCTCACAGGTGCAGCATGTGCCTGGTGGGACAGTTTCAGTGATTCCATGAGGACCATGCCAACATCTCATGGGATGAGTTCACCGATGTATTCACTGAGTATCACATTCCCAAGGGTATCATGGAGGCCAAAGCCAAGGAGTTTCGCAACATCAAGATGGGAAAGGATAGGGTGACTGAGTACACTACTCGTTTCACCAACCTTCTATGCTATGCACCTTCCTATGTTGTGAACTATGAGAAGGAGAAGCTATACTATTACCGCAAGGGACTTAACCCGCACATCAAGCTAAAGTTTGGTGGTATTGAGAGTAGCACACTGCGTGCTTTGGTGGATCGCTACATCTAGATCGAGAAGGACCATGCGGAAGCTAGAGAGGAGTATAGGGAAAGGAAGTGTAAGCCTAAGGAGTCCTTCTGTGGCCATGATCGCAAGAGGTTCCGCAGAAATGCACCATCCAGGGAACGCTCTCGCCACAATAGGGATGACAACCCTAGATCGAGTAGGGGTGGTGGAGGCTACACCACCAAATACTCCCACCATGCTCAGGATCGTTACACCCGGGTCCGCCATGCTCAGGACCGCAACACTCAAGACTGTTCCAACCTGTCCCTACTCAGCAAATGAATGCCCAGCATAGAACCGCTCTACACCAAGCACTGGAAACTAGAAGGCACCCATGCCAACCCCTACAGGTGGTGCACCTTTCACCTGCTTCGCTTGTGGCCAACCGAGTCACAAAGCTGCTGAGTGCCCTCAGAACTCAGCTGCTTAGAAGTCTCAGTTCAAGGGATCTGCTACTCGTGGATGTCTTAACCATCTAGATGCCAAGGAAGCATAGGCTGCCCCTGATGTTGTATATGGTATGTTTTTAGTTAATGGCAATACTGCATTAGTTCTATTTGACTCTAGAGCAACTTGTTCTTACATATCATCCAAGTTTGCACAAGAGCATGACCTGCCTGTAATCCCACGTGGAAAGCCTATCATCACCAGCTCACCTTTAGGAGACCTAAAGTGCACCCACATATGTAAGGGAGTGAGTCTTACCATGGAGGGTCTCATCTTTAAAGCTGACCTAACCCTGTTACCTTCCACGAACCTAGACGTCATCTTAGGTGTGGATTGGCTAACCATTCACCGAGGTATCATATCATGTTCACCTAGATACGTCCAAGTGACCCACCCATCAGGCCAAGTTATTAGATGTGAACCCCAGTCCGGAAAAGTCCATCTCTATCCTATGTGCCCTTAAAGCCAGTTCAGAATCACAAAAAGAGGAGAAGACAGTTCATGATGTGCCTGTTGTCGAAGACTATCCCGATGTATTCCCTAAAGAATTACTAGGTATGCCACCAGACCGTGATGTAGAGTTCATCATTGATCTTTTGCCAGGAATAGGACCCATTGCTAAGAGACCCTATCGCATGTCAGTTGAGCTCAAGAAATAGCTTGATGAGCTCATCTCGAAGGGATATATCAGACCCAGTGCTTCACCCTAGGGATCCCCTATTCTATTTGTTAAGAAGAAGGATGGCTCAGTGAGAATGTGCATTGATTACCAAAACTTGAACGTAGTCACCATCAAGAACAAGTACCCCCTACTAAGGATTGATGATTTGCTTGATCAACTTCGAGGTGCCAAGTATTTCTCCAAGATTGATCTCAGATCTGGCTATCATCAGATGAAGATTCAAGAGAGTGACATCTCGAAGACAGCTTTCATGACTAGGTATGAGGAGTTTGAGTTCACTGTGGTGTCCTTTGGACTCACGAATGCCCCGCATACTTCATGAACATGATGAATAAGGTTTTCATGGATGAACTGGATAAGTTCGTGGTAGTATTCATTGATGACATCCTTGTCTATTCACCCACCGCTGAAAGAACATGAACATCATCTAAGAACTGTGCTTGAGAAATTAGCCCAACATCAGCTCTACGCAAAGTTCAGCAAATGCGAATTTTGGCTATAGAAAGTTGCCTTCCTAGGCCATATACTATCAACTGAGGGTGTTGTAGTTGACCCTAGCCTAAGATTGAAGCTGTGAAAGAGTGGGATCAACCTCAGTAACGTGACTGAAGTCAGAAGTTTCTTGGGATTGGCTAGATATTACCGCCGATTCATCGAGAACTTCTCCAAGATAGCCTGTCCAATGACCAACCTTCTAAAGAAGACCAAGGAGTTTGAATGGATGCCTGAGTGCGAGCGAAGCTTCTAGGAATTGAAACAGAAGCTTACCACAACTCATGTGCTAGCATTGCCTAATATCAGCAAAGATTTTGTGGTCTACTGTGATGCATCCCGTCAAGGACTTGGCTGTGTATTGATGCAAGGTGGAAGAGTGATAGCTTATGCTTCTCGATAGTTGAAAAAACACGAGAACCATTACCCTACTCATGATCTTGAGTTAGCAGCAGTTGTGCATGCCTTGAAGATCTAGAGGCACTACTTGATAGGCAACAAGTGTGATATCTATACCAATCGCAAGACCTTGAAGTACTTTTTTCACTCAGGAAGATCTGAATATGAGGCAACGCCGATGGCTAGAATTGATCAAGGACTATGACCTAGAAATTCACTATCATCTAGGAAAAGCTAATGTAGTCGCAGATGCTCTCAGTCGCAAGAGTTACTATCACACTTTGATCACTAAATCCATACCACCTGAGCTCAAGGAAGAGATTGAAGATTTCCAACTTGAGATGCTACCGCATGGCTTGTTGAATGAGCTTCGTATACATTATGATCTCATAGATCGCATTCGTCAAGCTCAGAAAAATTGTGAAGAGATCGAATATCTCCATGGTCTGATGAAACTAGGCTATAAGACCAACCACCATGAAGATGAACAAGGAACCATCTAGTTCAAGGATAGAATCTATGTCCCTTCTGATCTAGCACTACGAGAGGAAGTTCTATTAGAAGCTCATGATTCTAAGTATTGTATTCACCCTGGAGGTTCAAAGATGTATCAAGACTTGAAGAAACACTTTTGGTGGAAAGGCATGAAGACAGACATTGTGGGACATGTGGCACGATGTGACACCTGTAATAGAGTCAAGGCTGAACATCAAAGGCCTGCGGGATTGTTAAAGCCTCTTGACGTTCCTGAGTGAAATGGGAGAGCATATCCATGGATTTCATAGTTGGAATGCCCCGTTCACAGAAAGGCAATGATTCCATTTGGGTGATTGTTGATCGTTTGACCAAGGTTGCTCACTTTATATCAGTTAAAACCAAGACCAATGCTGAAAAGTTGGCAGATCTATATGTTGAGCATATCCTCAAACTGCATTGGAGCTCCCTCTAGTATTGTATCTGATCGTGGTCCTCAGTTTATGTCCTAATTCTGGGAAGCCCTGCACAAGTCCATTGGAACCAAACTTGATTTCAGTACCACTTATCACCCATAGATAGATGGATAGACTAAACGAGTGAATCAAATTTTAGAAGACATGCTTTGTGCTAGTCTACTGAATTATGGCTCTGATTAGGAGAAATGTCTACCCTATGCAGAGTTCTCTTACAACAACAGCTACCAAGCCAGTATCAAGATGTCACCATTTGAAGCTCTGTATGGCAGACCTTGTAAGACACCTTTGATGTGGTTTCAACCAGGGGAAAGATCGTTCTTTGACTCTGCTAAGATTCAAGATGCCGAAGAAGGAGTTGCTCAAGTAAAGGAGAATTTGAGAATTGCTCAAAATCGATACAAGAGCTATGTTGACAAAAGAAGAAGAGAACTTGAGTTCAATGTGGGAGATTTTGTCTATCTCAAGGTATCCCTGCTATGTGGAACTGTCAGATTCCATGTGAAAGGAAAGCTTGCCCCTAGATTTGTTGGGCCATACAGGATACGCAAGAGGATTGGAAGGCTCACCTACAAACTTGAGCTACCTAAGAAATTGGTGGGTGTACATCCTGTATTCAATGTCTCATAGCTATGCAAGTGTTTGAGAGTGCCCGATGAAGTAATCCCGACTGATACACTTGACATTTAGAACACTCTGGAGTATAAAGAGCATCCTATCCGAATTCTGGGTAGAGATACCAAAGAGACCCGAAGCAAAACTATTCCTATGTGCAAAGTCCAATGGAGCAATCACACTAAGAGAGAAGCAACATGGGAGAAAGAGTCTGACCTTCGGCTACAATATCCTTATCTCTTTGGAGGGTACGTTACGCTTTAATCTCGGGGATGAGATTCTGTTAAGGGGGTAGGACTGTAACAACCCAAAAATCCACACACCAAAAATCACAACTACAAAATTTTTGTTTTTCCCTATGTGATGTTGAGTGACACATGTAGAAGCCAAACCCTAGTTTTGGATTGGATGTGACCCAACTAGGTTAAAATCATAAGCATAGTTTGGTTTTATGCCACATGTGTAATTAAATTCCTAAATAAATAAATCATGCATGCATCCTTAGACCCACTTGTGATTTGGATTCTTTTGTCTTATGTGATGTTTAACTAACTTACTTAATATTTATGATAAACCCTAACCAAATTGGCAACAAATAAAAGAGAAAGGAAAACAAAATAGAAAAAGAAATAGAAAAAGAGAAAGGAAAGAAGAGGGAGCAGCAGTAGCCTAGCTTGCCTCGACCGGCCTAGCTAGCCAGCCTGCCTACCCTCCCACTCACGCACGCAGCCCACAAAGCTGGCCCAGCATCACCCTACTGCCCACGCATGCACAAGCCGCTGACGAGCTGGACCCGCCCATCAGCCGTCATGCACCGCACGCCGCCGCATTCAGGACAAGCTGACAAATGGGCTCCCTCTGTCAGCCGCCTAGCTACAGCTGTTGTCGTCTTCCCCACGCTCCCTCCACCACATGACCTGAGAGCCGACTATGGAGCAGGCACAGGCCTAGGGTCACACAAATCGCATGATCTTGTTCCCCCTTGCACCGCGCTTACGCTACCGCACGCGAGCCATCGGATGCGCCGCACGCATCACCACCGCCCGATCTCTGTTCGCCATTGGAGCCCTTGGAGCTCGGCTATAAAAGCCAACAGTCGGTGAGCCCTAACCCTCAGCCCATTCACCACCGCCACTAGTGGCACAGCACCACACAGCGTCAAGCCAAGAGAGAGGGAGGAGGGAGAAGCAAGGAGGAGAAGGAAGCCGCTGCGGGGAGGACCTCGCCGGAGCTAGGAGTGCCACCCCGATCAGCTATAGCAACATAAGCTGCTCGGCACTACATCACCTCATCATGGTCTCACCTCACCACCTGCACCACCACCATTGCCTTCAAGCTCCCCGCAGTAAGCCATCTTGCGGAGACCACCTCCCTAGCCAAATGGAACATGCACCGCCATGATCGAAACCTTGCTGAAGCTTCAAGCTCTAGCCTAGCCCAACTGGTTAGCTAGGAAGACCTCCATGGCCATGCTTGCCGAGACCCAGGACACGCCATGTGCACTGCCATCAGCCAAAAGGAGGACCCTAGCCATGACGTTGTACATCGAAACAGGAGCGCACATGCACGGGCACGCTCACCATGGCCGAGAGCACAACCATGGCAAGACCACTGCGTCTTCTATGTCATGGTAAAGGCAATGTTGACACCCTGACTAGCTCTACCATGACGAGAGTCACACCATGCTCACCTTAGCCGAGGAAGAAGCCCACCGAAGCCCTATGTTGCCGCACCGCACCTCGTCGGAGTGCCACCGCCTCTGTTTTGCCCCCACCACTATGGCCAGAGCCACTAGGAGCACCAGGAGCTCCTCCAACACACCCACCATCAGTCGTAGAAGCACCATGAAGCTCACACGCTCCTCCAACTAGGCTCTCGCTACCACTGCAAGCCCTGTCCATGCACATCGATGAACCCATGCCACCTGTTCACTACGGCCAGAGCCCTAGGAAGCCCTAGCTGTCGCCACCTTGACCCCACCGCTACACTCGCTGATGGCATGGGGAAGCTATTGCCTACCCTAATCGGACGCTAGTGCCAGCCATGGGGGCTCGCCGGTGACCTCACTACCGGTGGGAGCCCCATTGGGGAAGAGAAAGGGGATTTTCACCATGTCGATCATGTCCCGAGCAGCTCCACTGAGCTCCGACCATGACCATGTCGACCACGTCCTGAGCAGCTCTATTGAGCTCTGACCATGACCATGTCGACCACAGTCCTGAGTAGCTCCACTGAGCTCCGACCACGACCACATCGACCACGTCCCGAGTAGCTCCACCGAGCTCCGACCACGACCATGTCAGTGCACGTGAACCGAACCCTAGGAAGGAGTAAGTGGACCAAGTCCTTCATAGACCAGCTCTGTGGTCTATGGACCAACATAGGCGAGTTCACCATGAACCACGCCTCACCTGTGCCCATGGATCACAGCCCGTTAGTGGCCTAGTAAGACGATGTGGCCGCACCAGCGCACGCCATGTGGCGGCCAAGCTTGGCCCAAATCCAGGCCCAACCAGCCCAGTCGAGGCTTGGCCTGTATTGACCATTGATTGGTCAACATTGACCATTGACTAGGGCCACCTGTCAGTGACTATGATCCATTGACCGTTGACTCGCCCGTTGACTTAGACCTGGGCCACATGTCAGTGACCCAAGAGCCCCTGGTCCCACCTGTCAGTAGCTGATGATGTCAGCAGGACCCCACCTGTCAGTACCAGGATCGAGATGATGATGTCATGCTGATGTCAGCATGCCACGTGGACCAACAGGAACATGACACATGTCAGCACGATATTAATTCAGCCTTTTTCCCATTTTCAGAAATGATTGAAACTTCAGAAATTCTTAACTAATTCATACGAACTCAGAAAAATACAAGACCAGGACCAAAATTCATCTAAAATTGAGCTCTACGTAATGAGCCCATGTTTGAGTGCATTTGGCTCTTTTGAATTTTCATTGCTTTTTGTGCTATTCTATAGACATCGCTAACACGACTATAATGCGATCGTTTGTAGACTCGGAGGAGAACCAAATGGACGAGGACTGAGAGTACCATGAGGAGCATGGAGACGACTTCACTGAAGGTGCCACATCCCACCCAACCTCAGTAGCACCTATTATGCATGGCTAAAATAGAACTGCTATTGCTTTACTTTATTGTTATATTCATAATATGATAGGACTTGCATGGTAGTATGCTTACTTGAAGGCCTTTACCTTGACATAACCTTACCCCTGCTTACCCTGCTATTAGGCTAGACACACGCTTGCTGCTATATTTCATTGCTTATTACTACGCTTGTACTACATTGATGGGTGGTGGAAACTGGTGTTATCTAGACTATGGGGAGAGTGCTACATGTGTGACTTGGGTGCATGGAGGGTAAGGGTTGTGTCAACCAAGTTGGAGTATACGATGATCCTAGGGCAAGTCTTGCCATGAGGTGCTACCTAGGCACCCCTGGAATGAATACCTATGGTGGGTAAATGGTGATATGAGGTGGCCCTGGGTGTGAACCTATGATGGGAGGAGCCCAGGGTGCAGGTGCTGTGGTGGCATGGTAAATGGAAACCTTGATGAAGACATTCTGGCTTGGTCATCCCTAAGGACTTACTAGTACTCAGATTCACCGGGAAGCCTTATGTACCACTTGCCTTATATGGTGCGGGATGGCCGAACTACTTAGTAGGATATTGCCACTACTGCTAGGTTGATAGCAGACAATGTAAGGAGGTACGGGGCGCGGAGGATTTCCCCCACACCCTTTTGAGACTTCATGGAGACCTTGTGGACCCAGCGCATGACTCATAGTTTCAGCCACCCTAGACTAAGCATGGGGTGTACCAGGGCTGAATGGTAGAGTGGCATTATCCTAGGCTAGCAAGCGGCCGAAATCAGCCTAGTTGACGACGGTCAGCGAAGAAGGCAGATCTTGTGGTTATGTAAAACCTCTACAGAGTGTATGGTTGATCGATTAATACATGAGCCGACTTGTCGGCTATGGACCTTTCCTGGGTTTCGCTTAAACTAGATAGTGAGATGAGTCCTTCTCTTCCTCCCCCATGAGAGAGTGTTGGATGTAGCCAGGGGCTACGGGCCATGAGACAGTGCCGAGAGGGAGTTGGCCTGTCGATTGAGCGATGGTATGGTGATGATATGGAGATGGCGGTATATCGATCCCAAGATCGAAACCTGGCTCTGGACGGGAATGGGGTGGAATGTGTGTGGGAATGGTGTTAAAACTTGACCAACTATTATTATATACTTGATATGCTAATACATAGGAAACCCCAGCCTTATAGGTTCTTTTTTATTATATCCAACTTGCATCCAATTTCCACAAAGTAATGTTCATAGGGTGGGAGTGGCTAGTACAAATTGTACTAATAAATTTTGGCACATAGGTTCTACTGAGGAGTATAGTTCTAAGGTGTTTGATGCTTGAGGGGTTCGTTCCTACGCTTGAGTTTGGCGATCTCATCCTCAAGCTGTTCTGAATGAATGCTACTTTTGATTCCGCCAATGCGGCGATGTAATAATTTATGTAATTCTGCACTTTATGTACTCTGATATTATCGTTGTATGGATGTGGTATTCGACTGGAATTTGGGTAATATGATCTACAATGGTCTTATTACACATCGACTCTATGGATTTCCCTTCACGGAAATCAGGTCGCTTCAAACATACAACTTGAAAATGGTAAGTTACACTATAACCATGACTTAGAGGCTAAATTGGTCCAAGTCATCAATACCAAAGTTGTTCCATATGACATTATAAACATGTTTAAGGTATTCCTAAGGTCCCACAAACATTTTATGCATTGGTCACATGTAAATCCTAACATATGCATGTATATAAACCAACATTTCATGTGACAAAGTATAAGAATGAGATGAAATTTCATATGCTCATGTTCATGAATGCTTGGATGATGCTTGTGCTCATGAAATGCAGGTGCCAAATGCAATGCTTAACACAAAGGTGTTACAAGCTTAATAGAGTAGAGGATTTGCTAGGGTTAAGGCCTTAGCGATAGCGTCTTTAGTTGTTGAGGCTTGCTCGAGAAAGAAGGGGAAAGTGAATAGGCTAAATGAGTTGGAAATGATACCGTTGCGGTATTATATAAAATTTGGACCAAGAAATAAGGAGTTGCGCGTATATTTCGGAATAAACGGTTGCGACACGGTGAGTAGGTAAATAGAAATTTTGGAATAAAACCATTTTTATCCCAAAATTGGGAGGCATGTGTTTACACCAAAATCTAGAAAGAAGAAAGCAGGAACTCGAAGCTTCTAAGATTGTATCATCAAGGAATCGATCAGATGTGAATCGATATCGGCTGGTTTTGATGTAGTGTCAGAATCAGCTATTTTATAGATGATGTCAACAGACGACGACAATGGACTATGTACAGATGGTGTCGGGGAAAATATATCGGTCTCTACAAAATGAAAAAGATTAGAGTCCAAGTTATTTTTAAGGTAGGAATGTTTTCTTTTGTTCCAAGAATTGTAATGAGTCATATTTGAGTAGGATTCATGTTTAGGTTCTAGATATAAATATTGGACCCCAGTGATTGTAAAGACATGAACAACCAATCAATACAATTACTTTTTTTGGCTTCGCGCCAACCCTTAGGAGTAGGAGTACTAAAGATCTCGACGAGTTCTTCAATAAGCAGAGCTACATCGACTAATCGACCTCCGACTTGTCTATGAGTACCGTCATGACTTATATTATGCTTGTAAAGCTGCATCAGCCGATTGATCTTTTATGAGTACAGTATAAGTTAGTTATCGATTTGTATGATTATTCATAAGGCTGAATCAGCTGATTGATCTCTTATGGATCATAATATAGATCAAAGTTATCGATCTTGTGTTAAATAACTTGTTGTTTAATACAATATCACCAGTTATCGAATCTTCTAAGATTAGTAAGATTTTCCAGGTTGTTCTTGGTTGATTCACCAGTTATTGATCTTGTTATAATTAATGTTCCATTAATCAAAACAAATCATTTGATTGAAATAGAGATATATCAGCATCATATCATCATAATTGGACGTCTTCTAGTCTAGTCACACTTTGAATCTCATAATTGATGTCTTAATTCTGCTAGATTGGTTGTTTTACCTCTATTCCAATCAAGCACAGTATGCATTCAAAGACATGTTTTTGATCTTGGATGAACTCACTAGTTAATGAGATCTAATCTAATGGCACCACCATAGCTACATTGATCCGGTCGAACCTCACTAGGTAAGACTTTAGATTAGAGATTATCGATTAGTGGTTTTGTTCGTGATCGAGATATGTACTCTATTTGTTTGCTATGCATGCATCGACTATTTTAGCCGATTCGCCTGTACCTTTACACATATAGCATGTTTTTTTAAACTGTAAATATATAGATGGATTTATGGATTCTTTTGCTTTAGTTTGTTATCATTATCATAGCTGTATCAATCCGATCGAACCTCACTATTGATGGTAACATATTAGATTCAAAGCGTTTGTAGATTCATTTGTACTATACAATCGATTTGTTCGCATGTTATATCTTTCCTCGCTAAACTTATTGGCTCAATGCTTTACACTAGGTTATATATATCTAGCCGATGATGTTACTTATATCTTGGTGCAATGTACTTGTTATCATAAATCAATCATGACCCACAAACATCACAGTCCTTAACAGTTGATTTCTCCTTGTATCGGCTATTTAGTCGATTCTCCTGTTTGGCTGCTCTCGAAGCAGCACACTTGGAACTATCTAGATAAAACCAGCATGTTCCACCCTAAACTACTAATAAAACTTCCTCTCCTTGTTCATTTTAGGTCAAATTGACTAGCACGCCTTTTGGGATTTTTAGGATCGACTGGTCATGTTGTGAAGCCATGCAAGATCTATGGGTTGACCTCGCTCAGATCGTTTTGGCTTGCTGTGTGTCAGGCGCATCACCACATTTTTGCGTCAATAGTTGGTGGTCAAAAATGGGATTTAGTGACCATCAACACAATATATCCCATCCACTAAAGTAAACCAATGTTGATCCAATGGTACACTTTGCTAGTTTATGTTTTCCTTGTACATGCCAAAATTGGGGATCCTTTGGCTAATGGATAGGTCAGTCAACAATAGGTGGTGTTGGTCGATCCCCTTACAGGGCCTATCTTGCCTGATTTTGTTTCATTTGTTCCTATTTGTCAAATATATACAAAAACTTGTGTAACTCATTAAAATAAGTCTTTGTGGGGGTCAACAACCTCTAAGGAGAGATTGTGGTGGTGGCCATGGAATATGTTATTTTTGTACTATGTTCGCAAGTAAAGTTTGCAATAAGAGCCACCAACAACCTCTAAGGAGTTTGTCCTCTCTATCTCTTGGTCTTTACCTACCCTATTGCTTCCACTTGTGCTTTGCTTATGAGCCTTTAACTCCTTGATTAGCTTAGTCTAGTTGATGGGATTGAGTCTAGGTTGCAAAATTAGGTGTGGGTTTGTGGATAAGTTAGAGCACACTAGAAAAATCTATGGATAAGTTAGAGCACACTAGAAAAATCATAAGTGCACATCATGATAGAGCTAGTTTATGTTTATCTAGTGGTAGTTTGATCCCTAGTTTTAATGTATTCAATTAGGCACCCAATTTACCTCCCACAACCTCTTGGGTGCTAACGGGAACTTTTCAACCTCTTTGGGGTCTATTTTTGTCACAAGAGTGTTATGATGAACTTTGTGTCTTCTATAATGAAAATAGTTCATAATCTATGATAATCTAGACTGGTGTTAGTGACTCCAACTAGTTGTTTTCGTGTCTAAAGCATATCTCTAGTTAAGACCATCAACCCCTATGTCTCCATGCCTTTTTTTTGTTCTTGGAGCCACATAACCATTAGTCATGCACCACTACTTTGGGTATGTGGCCAACCTATTTTGGATGGGCTAGGAGTGATGCTCACTTCTAGAGTTGTGATAGTTGTTAATTTCTAATGTGTGCACATATTAGCCTACATTCAATCATGTGACCATGCTTATAAATAGGAAACATACATGTAGTATTATACTTACCAATGACTTCACGCAATTGGTATGTTTGCAGCCAATTTAATACATTTCTTATTTCATGTGAGAAATTCAAGTTGTTAACAAGATGTAGCATTATGAGAGTATTAAAACCCTCCAAATGTTGTGCCTATAATCTGCTTACCATTGGTGCTCTAGGAATTAAGGGCAAATTTGGTTCCCAAGTGTGACAGAACCGCCCAAAATAGCACTGCTTTCGGAGACACTCGTCTTCCACCAGACACTAAGTGCTCCGAGAGCTGGCTACATCAGACGGTTTCGTCTAGCACACCACAAGGGAGAACTTGAATAATCCATGTTTTTCCTCTAGGATCTAATATTGAGAACGAGTTTACAATACTTAGTCCATTTCATACAACAAGAGTTCTTATAAATACATTATTACAATACTAAGTTCAGAGTGCGGAATTTAAACAGCAAAATTACTATAAACATCTAATGGTAGAATATAAGGATCCATCTGTGCCCACCAAAAGAATCCTCCACACAATAGCTACTCTTCAAACTGCACTTGCAACAGGGGTACATAAACACTGAGTACACAATGTACTCGCAAGACTTACCCGACTAGTGGGAATAATTTCCCAACTCCAAAGGATATGATAAGCTTTTATGGTTTGCTTGGTTTCCTTTTTGGGGAAAGCAATACTAGTAGTGAATCCTTATGTATGTTTCTTATTAGCAGTCATGATTAGTTCATTATCTAACCATTCAATGTAAGGACATGTTCTACTTTCAAGCAAGAGCTGAGCAAATAGATCCATTTCACCATCTTTCATCTTCTAGTTCTTACTATGGTGCTAGATTATACACAAGTCATACCGGATTACCTAGCAATTCGCGTAATCAATGTGCCCAGCTGGGTACCCTAAAACACATGCCCCGCTTGTACCCTAGGCGCAAGCCAGACCAACCCATCACTCTCCTGTCAAAGGGTCTAGGTCCACATCCAAACTTGGACTCCAAGCCCCCACACCTAAACCCCAGACTCAGTGTGGTGCTTAGACCTCCATCATCCCCACCTCCAATCAGTCGGTCCAAAAAGAGACAGAACCCACGACAAGAGACCAACGAGCCTTCCCTGCTCCCATAAAGAAGTATGTGCTCAGGATAATAAGTTTGTGACCTAACTAGAATCCAATGCAATAGCCGGTCCTTAACCGACATGGATAGGCAAAATAGTGTAGCCAAGCTATGCCTCGTTAGCCACAGGATACAAACTCTTACACCCACCATTACCCGTACCATATCCCTGCCCGGTCTCCATTTCTTTTCACCATTTTATCATGAGAGTTATAATAATAATCACCTATTGTGTGTAACGGCAGGTTACTCACGCTACCGAAAAACCTAAGCATAGTAGCTACTCAACCTAAGCTAGTAAGACTCATAGGTAGGTATATCTATGCTTGTAGTTTCAATATAAATCCTATAACATAAATGCACATCATATATCTATTTCTAGTGATTATTCAAAATAAGGGTGATGCACCGAGGCTTGCACGGGAATCTCCTCATATTCTTCAATCACCTACTCAAACTCATGATCTTCGATGGTCACTAATGGGGACGGGGATCCCAATTTTCCAGTTAGGTTCAAGATAAACAACGATTTGTTAGAAGAGCGACACACCGATCCGGCTTCATATCACAAAGACCCAAACCCTGCAACCTTAGCACCACGTCTCCTCTGGTTATCAACCGTGTCACAATCCGGTTGACCTCACCAAGAAGGCTAATCCCTGCTGTGAATCGAAGAACACAAGCAAGAACAAGATAAAAAGCAACTCAATTAAAGTGACAATTGCAGATGAATGATTAAGCACTCGAAGTTGGGGTCTTGTAAACCGATAACGGCGACTGTTCAATGATAGATTGATCTAAAACAAAACCCAAAACCTAATGTAGGTGGTGGCTACTGATTATATAGCCTAAGGGACGTCCAAGGATCCCTCTTCACGTCCTAAAGGTGTCCCAATACGTTACAAGGCCCAACGGCCCAAAAGACGACGATGCAGCGCCGTGATAGATTCTGGATGTCAACTTGTTTCGACAATTCCCATTGATTCTGATGGAATTTTTATGTGGGACCACTTCCATTGGTTTCCTTATGAAATTATCTTTCCATCCATATGTGGATCATCAAAAACGGAGTTCGGATGCGTCCTGGGCGTCCTTTTTATTGCAGACTGGTCCTGACGGCCGAGGCAGACTCGAACTCGGATTGGACTGGGCCTCTGGCTTGGCTTGGACGTCCTTACTGGCCTCCTAAGGTGGTGGCCAAGGAGGAGGACGTCCAAGGGCTTTCTTGGTGGGTTCTCCAAGTCCTTGGGGTGTGCTCCCACTTGGGCCAGGGTCCCAAGGATGAATAACAAGCCCTTAACGACAATGTAGCTCCCAGCAGAAACAATGATAGAATATATTGGTGATTTGGAGGCCTTGCTGATGTGATATTGAGATGGAACTAGATCTATTTGAAATCTTATCAAACAAGCTTTCCATCAAGTGCTCATTGACCTCGATCGCACTCCGGATGGATGAGTTATGGCCTTCCCAATGAGGCACTGTCGGGCTGCCGACGAACCGAAAGTTCAACTTTGATGAACTTCCATTACGAAACACATTTGAACCTACAATCAAATAGTGACATGTACATGTGGAACCAAGTGAATTATAACCAAAGCCACTATGCAAATGTAGGAACGAGCGCACCTTATAATCATTGTTCGTATCCAAAGGTGCCATGTCCTCATCAGTCACGATCTCTGCCAACTCATTCTCTACATGCATGCGATGATGATGCAACACTTAGCATTATGGCAACATCAACTCTTAAAATAAGAATACACATGGTAAACTACTAAGCTAGCTCTAGTGACTAGGATACTAAGCTAACTATCATCTTTATCAAGTAAAGTGTTGGGTTCAACTAACAAACACCTAGCTTTACAAATGAAGAATATATATTTATTTCTACTAATGATTTAATGTATATTTGAAACAAAGAGCACTTAACTACCCTTATGCTAAGTATATTCTTTAGCTACAAAAATTATAGTGAGCACATAATATTACAATGAAGCTACTGTAAAATTTTCAAAGCTGAAGCTATCACCATTCTACCACAAAAATTCCTATAATTATTTAACCTAATCATATTAAGCACTCTCAAATGATTCAATAGCCACTGGTATCATCAAATATGTATATGAACTAACTACACTAACAGATAGAGCACAATTTTAGGAAGCTAACAAAATTTGTTTCACAATTTTTGGACATCTACAGAATTTGCTATAATTTTCCAAAGATCAGCTCAAAACTAAATTAGAAAAACATTTGCTAATTCGCTGGAAAAAGGAAAACCAATTCTCGCGCGGCCCACAAGCACGCAGCATGCGACCACGTGCAGCCCACAAGCATGGCCCACACGAAGTAGGTCCACGGGTGGATGGCCTGCGGCGGGAGAGTCCCGCGCTTCATTGTTTTTTTGCAAAAGAGACCTTGCATTTCCCCCAATTCACAACCAAGGACCAACACTATTTTACTTACTCATAGACCCTCTCACTTAACCCCTCGGCCTTTCTCTAATTTACCCACGTGCATGCGGGGCTCAGTGCGTGGCGGCGTGGCGAGTGGTGGCCTAGCACGGCTGTGCTGGCCACCTAGGACTGCCACTGGCACGATGGTCAGACTGGCCTCCATCCCCAGTTCAACCAGCTACACCTAGCGGTAGCACAAGGCAGCAGGACACGCTGGAGCCAGCCACGACAATACGTAGCTATCCGTGTTGCTGGCGTGATCGCCTCGACGATCTAAAGCATCAACGAACCTATCTAGCTAGCAAGTGAGCATTAATAGGCTACCATGAGCCTAGCTGTGATGACCATTGGTAAAGAGAGTGGCGGGGAGGAGCTAGCCATGTGTAGTGGTGCACCACGGTGGCACGGTCACGTCAGCGGTAGGGTGGAGCTAGCAGTGACTAAGTTGAGGCACACATGATGAAGAGGAAGGCAAGGCACACCTACTGGCATGGGCAATTGGGTTCGGGTGGAGGGATGGGAGGTCTACCCTCGGTCATGGCCATGGCACGGCCTTAATGGTGCACTAGCGGGAAGAGACCAAATTGACGCCTAGCTGGGCCATCATCAAGCTAGTGCAGGGTCGGGCAATGAGCAGACATGAGGGCGAAGGTGTGGACAAGCCAAATTGAATAGAGGTGACCTATCTCAGGTGCACTCATGGGAGCAAGGTGAAGGCGGCGGCAGAGAGATGGGAGTTGTAGTGAGGATGGTGGAATGTGGTCAGGGATCCGTTATGACACACCTTGGTGGGACGCGATTGACGTAACGGCAATGACCTAGTCTAGCCACTAGCGAATGAGCACACGCATGTTCACGCTGGCCTAGCCCACGCGTCGCAGCACGATTAATGGCGTGACGATGGCGGGTGCAAACACGTGCATGGAATCAAACTGGGCCAGGGCATAAAGCATTGTGGCATAGACACAAGCATAGGGGTGATGGTAGTGGCAGTAGGTGTGTCATGAGGCATGGTTGACTTGGCAGCATGGCAGCACGCAGGGTGGGTGACAACGCAGCAAGGGCAGGCGGCAGCGCGGCTGGGCCGTGCGGCAGCAGCGGTGGCCTCACACGGCAGTGCCCATGACTATTCCCATGGGACATGGCTAGCCTAGCGTGGCAACATGTGGGCACACGTGAGGTGCACCGACGTGGCGACGTCAACCACTAATGTGCGGTGATCATGCCCACGTGGGGAAGCAAACCAGAAACATGTTGTGCATGGATTTTAAAGCTTCTACCACGACCAAACTGTTACTCCTAAACATAAATGGTCTTCACTACACTCAAGATGGTATATGAGGCTACTTCATCAAGCTATAACACTATATCACTCTTTAACCCAATTCCTTAAAACAGTTTGCTAAACATAGCAATGTCTAACTATCAACAGACTTAGAATTTTTTCTAAGTTTTGAGTTGAACTCTATTTTAAATTGCATTTCTAAGCTATTGGAAATATTAGCTAGCAAGGTTATTTTTCAACAGCAAGTATTTCATCATCTTCTACAAAGTTCACACTCCAAACTTTATTTAAACTCCATATATAAGTTCTATAGTAATTTTACTTAATAAAAATTGCTTTACAACCATACTTGAGAATTGTACGAATCATGGAGTAACTTTTTGTTTTACATTCTTATTGATCATTTTAGTTGAAATACTTCACCTATTCATTTCATCACATGCATTACCCCATAAGTATGATGCTCATGATGTGATTTAGTAAATGATTTAGGGTGTAACACCAAGGGTGTCATAGCTCCTCCCCCTTAAACAAAATCTCATCCTGAGATTTCATGTGCCTAGTGTGGGAAAAGAGATAAGAAATAAATTCCAATTTAAACAATTACCTCGGTGAACTAGAAAGAAGGTGGGGATAATGCTTAAACATATAGCTTTCTTGCTCCAACGTTGCTTCGTCCTCCGAGTGATTTTGCCACTGAACTTTGTAAAACTTCACCACACCGTTTCTAGTCACTCTTTCTTTTTCGTCCAGGATCTTGATAGTGTAACACCCCTGGTGTTTAGCTTCCACATTTGCACTGCATTTCATGAACATGAGCATCATGCATCCCTTCGTGAACTTATAGCACATGAAACATAATTTTGAAACATTGCAACGTGTTGTATATTTCATGTGTGTTGTTCTGTTATGAAATGTAAAGTGTGCAACACTTAAGTGCAACATGTGCCACTCACTTAGTGAAACAAGATTAGTTAATACTATGCAACAAGATCATGAAACATGTGAAACATGACTATGAAACAAATGTAACATTTCATGTGTTTTTCATTGTTTCAGTACATACCTTGATTGATTCTTGTGTGACCAATGCATGGTGTGGCTAGAAATGCTTGTAAGTAACTTAGTTACACATAGAATGTCTTTTGGAACATTGTTCATGTTGGTCACTTTAACTAATTAGGTTTCCAAGTCATGGTTTGACCAAATTTGACCCCTAAACCTTTTTGTTTGACTGTCTAAAAAGTGTGGCTTTGGATGTTTGCATGTCTGAGCAACCTAAAACAAAGTTGTAGCAAATTTAATAAGGAACAAACTTTGTTTAGAAGCCAAGTCATGAAAATGTGCTGAACATGCTCAAAAATGGCCCACAAGTCAGTTTTGAGGGCTATTTGGAAACTCAGAAAATTTCTAAGTCTAAAACCAGTTTCAGTTTCATGTACCCTAGTTGAGAGCTCTGTAGTCTGCAAACCAAGCCGAACCAGCTTGAGCTCCAATTGTGAAAGTTGTAGACCACATGTAGATCTCCATCTTTGTTAACTAAGACAGGAGCTAGATCAACACGGGTTAGAAGTTAATCACCTCCAAATCTCGCCTGTCAGTCGGGTCATTGGGCTGCTAAATCAAAAACTTCAGACCGGTCATGGCCGACCGGCAACAGAGACCGGCCGCCGCGTGTCCACCACGCGCTTGGCTCGCCCTGACCGCGCCACGCGCTGGCCATCTTGAAATGGGAAACGCACTGCTGCCTGCCTACTCGCCCGCGCGCTCTGCTCCTCCGTCGCCTCCACCGAGCACAGCAACAGAGAAGCCGTAGCTCCACCATTGCCGCCGATCAGCTCCGCCGTCGTCGTAGCCAGCGCAAGCTCGCACCTCTTCGCCCACTCGCCACCTCCATAGCTCCTCCACATTTCCACCGTCACATCACGCCCAAGGTCGCTTGCTAGCCACGTTCGGTAAGCTCCCACGCCGCGCACGGTCTCGTCGGACTTCGCTGCCGTGGCCCGTCACAGTGGCTGGCCCATCTCCGACCACCACGGGTCCCATTAGGGGGTGATTTAGAGTCACATTGGGGTGGGGAAACTAGGTGTAGCCATGGATTGAGCTATCTCAGTCGCCGTCGGTGGCTCACCGTCGGTCCGCACCACCGTGCCGCCATTGGCGCCGTCGTCGTCCTTAACACCGGCAATAGGCTGAGATAGGTAGCTCATTAGGCGCGTATCGTCGGTAGGAGCACGCCAGTGCCTTGGTCTCACCGGAGACCTCACCGCCGATGAGCTACGCCATCTTCCGCGCGTCGCAGCCGCCTCCTCTGCTTCGCTGTCGCTGACCAGTGGGGTCGGCTGACGGCCGGGTCCCACACGTCAGTGACTGAGTTTGTGAAGATAGTTCAAAAATACAGTTTTGAATGCTTATTTGATATTTTTGTATCTCCTGATATGTAGATCCAAATTGGATGGTTCCAATTTTGTGAGACTCACAGTTAGGTCTAGTATTTAAGAAAAATATGTCTTGAGCATATTATGTAGAAATTTTGGATGAATTAAATAGGAACTTGAAAAGTGTTTTTGTATGCATGCAAACTTGTTTAAATCATATCTTGAGTTTCTGTGATCCAAAAATTATGAAATTTTGTGGGTAAGCTAGTCTTGTATAGTAGAAGCTCTGGTTAAAATTTGAGAGTCATTGCATATGTAGTTTTTGAGTTATAGATTTTCCTTTTATCATTGGTAGATACTTGGGTGAATTTTAGTAAATTATTTATGAATCCGTTGGCCATGAAGATTGTTGGAGAGTATCCTAGCACCCTAAGGATGCTAGGAAAAATATGAAATCTGTTGCTTGACACTTTTCACTAAGGTTTCCTAATTATGCCATTTTAAGTCATTCTGCCTTACCATTTTTGTGTAGGTGGTTATACTTACTCAAATGGTGTGAAATTTTTATGGTAGTCTACTTAGGGTATGTAGTGTCTACTGTAATTTTTGTAGAATTAATGGGGCAGTTTTCATATATGTTTACTATTTCCCCTAATTAATTAAATAAATTAAGAAAGGTATTAAAAGAAATGTTTTGGGGATGAACACCCTACTTTCTGGTGTGCTTGTGATATGTGTGATATGTCAGTAAAGTTGGTTTTGTCCAATTAAGTGTTTATATAATAAGTTAATAATTATTTGTTGCATCATGTCCCTCTGGACAGATCTGGGAACTTTGGAAAGTTCCCCATGATAATTTGGTTTTATGTGATTGTGATGAATACAAAAGCTGTAGATAACTTACGTATCTAGCTCCTGTCAGAATTTGAGGGCATTTGGCCCAGTCGTTTAGAAACTACAGCTGTTTAAAGTTAGGTTCCAGCTTTTGCTTACTCTCTGCCTTGTGAGGACAGAGTTCTGTTGATTTATGAGTTTGACCTGGTAAAGGTTTGAATCATGCTTTGAGGTCTGAAAATGTATTGTAGACAATTTTATAAGCTTTCCAGATTGTCTTGTTGCATGTCATTTGAAATTATAAATCTCCTGTTATGGCTAGTTTACTGCACCGCTACATAGTATTCATTTTGCTGAAATACAATTGCTTGAGTGTATGTGGTTGCAATGTTCTCGTTGATTGTTTAGGGGTTAGCCTAACTTGAGAATATGCTTAGGTGCAGGTGCTAGGTCATTAACTGAAGATGAGCAATTATACATTAGGTTGTATAAACTTGGTAAGTAAAGTGATTTGAATAGGGCTTAAGTTGGAATATGCCAACTATAGCGAACATGTGCATTCCCCGAGCATCCCCGACATTTGTACATGTGCATCCATGATATTTATCTTGCGCATTCATGCAATAGGTGTGCTGGAGGGAGTGACGTTGCTGGAGTTCGAGGGAGCCAACCAGGAGGAGGAACCCGAGGTGCAGGAAGCCGACGAAGCAGTCGCCGCGGAGGAATTGCCCGAGTGCCCTGACCACCAGCCTTCCTCGTTCCTGAAAGGAAAGCCCCGGAGCATATTAAGCCTCCTATGTTTTCACAAATACATTGAGTATCTTTTATTGTTGATGATGCATTAAGTATAGGAATTGGTTGAAACCATTTGCTGCATTATATATCCTTCCTTGTCCAGATATCGCACTGGAATCCTATTTAAGTTCAGGAACGGGTTAAATGCTTAGCCATGCTTAGTGCGGTAAAAGTCAGGTGATTTCCTGTCACCTACGAGCTTTAGGATGAGGTGGATCATGGTTGGCTATATTTGCTATCGTGGAAAAGAACCATGTGAATAATGAATTAAGACCGGGCGGGGTCTTGTGTATGTTTGAACATAGTGACTCCGTCTGAGTCATTTAAGGACCGATACGCTGTACGTCCTCATGTCATGTTGAACGCAGCCTAACACTTAGCTGGCCGGATAAGTCGTTCTGACCGCGAAGCCTAGTAGCTCGATTCAGGCTAGGAACGCGAGCAGTGGCGGCACTCTGGAGGTAGTAAGGATATGTGGAGAGCCATTGGCATAAGTCCAAGGCGGGTTAGAGTCCCGAACAACCTTGGCAGAGTGGTTCTCTGAGAATGCCGATCTGTTCGGACCCGCGACTCCTGAATTGTACCAAAGGTGACTTGTTGCGACCCTGACGGGGGAAGCAGGGTTTGTGTTTAGGAATACCCCTCCAGCTGGATAGGAATCGATTCGAATCGCTGTCTCTCCCGGATAGTGAGAACTTGACTGAGCAGCGGCAACGTAGATTCAATTAATTTAACGATATGGTTAAATGGATGATGATAAGGTTGCCACAATGAATACCTGATATGGTTATTAATGTTTGCACCCTAATAAAATGATTGCTTAGTACAGGTGCTAATATAGATGACAGGTTAATGGCTAAAAAGTTACTGCTAGTTTAGGTTAAGAGTTGATCATTATTACTTATGCTTTTCTGCAAAAATAAAGTGTCAGCCAGCTCCACTACATTAAGCTATGCATAATCCTTGGTGTCATTTGTTTGGTTTTCGATGGGTAAGTCTAGCTGAGTACATTCCCATACTCAGGGTTTATTCCCTCTTGTTGCAGATGACCTCCTATATCAGGGATTCTACAAGTATTGTCTCCACCCGGCGGGTGATGAGGACTAGATCATGGGCATGATCTCCTTTCTCTTATCTGAATGCTTTTGCGGTCCGTGATCAGCAAACCAGTATGTGTATTTGAACTCGGTGTGCGAGTTAAACTATTTGCTTCCGCATGTTTACAAGACTCGTTTTGTAATAACAATGACTCTATGATGATGTAACCTATTTGCGAACGTATGCGAAATGTTGTAACGTACGATATGTTATGTTGAATTACTGTGATCTTGGTTGCATGCAAGTTGGTTTGAAATCCTTCGAGATTTTGGTTGACTACCGGGTTTATATGGGCTCAAGTTCGAGAATTTGATCGTTTCGGCGATTGTTTTTGTACTTGTGCTCTTATAAATTGGTCGGTTCCGCGACAGATAGGATGCTCAATATAAGACAAGTTGGGTTGGAGGGGATGTCCTTCAATTTCCATAGCTTCATCGGGGAACCGCAAACATTTCTTTAACTGAGAAACATGGAATATATTATGCATTATGAACAAAATATCTAGGAGCTAGATATGGTAGGCAGTAGAAGCACACCAGGCCAAAATCTTGTAAGGTCCAACATAGCGAGGGGCTAGCTTCCCACGGACACCAAAGTGATGCACCCCTCTCATAAGTGACACTTTGAGATACACATGATCACCAACTTCAAATTACAAGGGCCTTCTTTGCTTGTCCACATAAGTTTTCTAACGACTTTGAGCTGCCTTCAAATGGCACTGAATAATGCTAACTTGCTCTCAAGCTTCTTTAATAAAATCAGGCCCAAAATATCCACGGTCACCTACTTCAACCCAGTTAAGTGGTGTTCTAAATTTCTTGCCATACATGGCCTCAAATGGTGCCATACGAATGCTTTCTTGATAGCTATTGTTATCAGAAAACTTAGCTAAGTTCAAGCATTCATCCCACTTCTTAGGAAAAGAAATGGCACAAGCTCTCAACATATCCTTAAGTACCTGATTTACCCTTTCTGTTTGGCCATCAGTTTGTGGATGATAAGCTAAACTTCAGAGGAGACTAGTACCAAGACACTCCTAAAGTTGTTCTCAAAAATGAGAGACAAAGACTGACCCTCTATCAAAGATGATAGTAAGAGGAACTCCATGCAGGGTCACAATCTGGTCAAAATACAACATGGCATACTTCTTGGCTAAATATCTGGTATCCAGCGGAAGAAAATGAGTAGACTTGGTAAGGCGATCCACAATGACCCAAATAGAGTTATAGCCCTTGGACGTGTGGGGTAAATCCATAATGAAATCCATGGAAATCTCCTACCATTTCCAAACAGGGATAGGCAAGGGCTACAAAAATCCCTGGATACGCATATGGTCTGCCTTAACTCTTCCACAAGCATCACACTCTGTGACGTACTTGGTGATATCCTGCTTCATATTTGCCCACCAATACAAGTGGCACAAATCATGGTATATTTTGTTACTTCTTGGATGGATGGACAACTTGGAATGATGAGCTTCCTCCAAAATCTTTCTTCTTAGTTCCTCACTTGAGGGAACAACTAATCTGTTCTTGAACCTCACTACACCTTGATCATCAATACTAAAATATGGACCACGCTCTTCGGTGATTAATTTCTTAATGTGAGGAATTCCTAAAGTATCTTGCCCTTGCTCTATAATAATTTGCTCAAGTAAATCCGAGACTAGAGCAATACAAGCTAACACCTCAGCATGGTTGAGAGACAAGGGTGCTTCTTTAACTTGATACGGCTTCTAGCTCAAAGCATTAGCTACCACATTAGCTTTTCTAGGATGGTAATGAACCTCCAAATTATAATCCTTGATTAGCTCCAACCAGCTCCATTGTCTCATGTTCAACTCGAACTAAGTGAAGATATATTTGAGCCTTTTGTGATCTGTAAAAATGTGTACTTTATTTCCCAACAAATAATGTCTCCAAATTTTTAGAGCATGCACCACAACAGCCATCTCTAAATCATGGGTGGGATAATTCACCTCATTCTTTTTCAGCTAGTGTGAAGCATAAGCTATCACATGTCCATCCTACATAAGCACGCATCCCAGTCCAATCCTTGAGGCATCACAATACACATCAAATGGCCTATCAATATCTAGTTGGGCAAGAACAGGAGCAGTGGTAAGAAATTTCTTCAGGGCTTGGAAAGCTTCTTCACAAGCTGGACTCCATACAAACTTGACATCTTTTTGGAGCAGCTTGGCCATTAGCTGAGCTATTTTGGAGAAGTTAGGAATGAAGCACTGATAATAACCAGCAAGACCAAGGAACTGACGAATCTGATACACTAACTTGGGAGACTTCCAATTTAACACGTCCTACACCTTGCTTGGGTCTATAGAGATACCTTCAGGTGTCAGAATATGTCCCAAAAACTACACTTGATCTAACCAAAACTCACACTTGCTGACTTTGAAATACAACTTGTGTTCCCTTAATCAAGTTAGTATTATCCAAAGATGTTGTGCATGCTCTTCTTGGTTCTTGGAGTATATCAAAATGTCATCAATGAACACCACTACAAACTTATCCAACTCTAGCATAAAGACTGAATTCATGAGATACATGAAGAATGCAGGAGCATTGGTGAGACCAAAAGACATGACTAGGTATTCATATAGCCCATACCTAATAGAGACAGCTGTCTTTCGTATATCTTGTGGTTGGATCTTAATTTGATGATACCCAAAATGAAGATCAATCTTTGAAAACACTTTGGCACTAGCCAACTGGTCGAACAAAGTATCAATATGAGGTAAAGGATACTTGTTCGTAATGGTTACCACATTGAGAGGGTAGTAATCCACGCACATCCATAGAGTACCATCCTTCTTCTTCACAAAAATAGCTAGATAGCCCCATGGTTAAGAACTAGGATAGATAAATCCCTTCTCCAATAATTCCTATAACTACTTCTTTATTTCAACTAGTTCTTTAGGAGCCATGCGGTGGGACGTCGGAAAATAGGAGCATGGCTAGGTTCTAACTCAATGGAAAACTCCACATCTCTATCTGGTGGCAACCCAGGTAGATCTTCAGGAAAGACATCTAGGAACTCACAGACAATAGGAATAGAGACAAGATTAGGAGAAGCTTCAACATCATGAACAACTGGTAAGACTGGATCTGAGGGCATAAGAAGAGACATCCTATCCTCGGAAGAAGAAAGTTGTAACTCAACAACTCTCTACTTAAGGTCCAAGACTACCCCATAAACTCACAACCAGTTCATGCCTAGAATTGCATCTATGCCTTGCCCAGGCAGCACCATGAACTAGAGGCAGTAAGAGTGAGTGGCTAGCACTAATTTGACTATGTTTGTCTGAGTATTAACGCACAACTACACACCCAAAGTATTGATTCTATAGAAAATAGGTATAGCCATAAGAGATATATTGTGCCACTGTGCAAACCCCATGCTCATGAATGAATGTGATGCACTAGAATCAAACAACACATATGCTAGGTTGGAATCAATGGTAAACATACCAGCCATCATTGGTTCATTCTGCAAGATCTCCTCACCCTTAGTGAAGTTGACTTGCCCAGAGTGGCTTACGGGCACCTTCTTCTTGATAATCGTCCACTTGACCAGATGGAAGTTGGCTAAAGGCTAGGAATACTACATAGGCTAGTTTTGTGGACACTCTCGAGCATAGTGGCCTTCCTTGCCACATTTGAAACAAGCACTAGGCTTGTTCCCCTGCCCCTAACGAGGCAGAACCTACTATCCCTGAGGCTGCTATTGCACCTACTGAGTAGGTGCATGGTACTAAGTGGAAGGTGCCTGGTAGGTCTGCTAAGGATGATGGAATGACTGCCCACTCGAAGACTGATAGGGTACCCACCTAACAACTTGTACCTTCTGAGCTTGGGGTGACTAGAAGACCCAGTAATCACCCACTTGCGCTTCTACTTAGCCTGAGAGTCACGCTAAAGTCCTTCCATGGAAATAGCAGCATTCATCATAGCACCAAAAGTCTAGTAGTTCCCTGTGTATAGCTCCTTCTGCATACTACAAGAGAGGCCACGATAGAAATAGTCCCTCTTCTTCTCATCAATATCGATGTGGGTCCCATCATACTGTGATAGATGGTTGAACTTGTTCACATAATCCATCACAGACATACTCCCTTGCTTTAGATCTAGGAACTTTGTCAACTTCCTATTTAGCACACCAGCAGGAATGTAGTATTCTCAGAAAGCAGTGGTAAACTCTTGCCAAGTCACACGATGATCCACCGGTTGCATGGCATTGAATGTGTCCCACCATGCACTGGTAGAACCCAATAACTGCTATGCTACAATGTGCACCTTCTACTCCTTAGCTACACTGAGTATTAGAAACTTTTGCTCTAAAATATGAAGCCAATGCTCCGCATCTAGAGGCTCAACAGTCAGCGTGAACATGGGTTGGTGCGTCTTCAAGAAATCCTAGTAAGAACAGGGCCCCACGGGACCACGAGCACCACCCCCGTTCTTGCCACTGCCTCCATGGCCCCCATGGGGAAGCCACCAATAGCCTAGGCTAGCATCTCCAAGGCATGGGCGGACTCATGCCGAGCAGCCAGCATGTCCACCATCATCTCCACATGGGTCATCGAAGGTGGTTGTGGTAGAGGAGGAGGAGGAGCTAGAAGTGGGGCCTCATGGCTCTCCCCATTGGTGTTGCCAATGCCCTCACCATGACTGTTATTACCCTAGTCTACCCCAGCGCTGGTACTCCCATGACCAGACCTCAGGTTCATCTGTAAACAGATAAGAACCAACTCTTAGGGACAGCCCTCCAGATTAGGAACAAGAGACTTAGAGAAATGATAAGACTTTTATTAAAGCATTCTTTTAGGTTACCCTATCAATTCACTAATTCAAATTATATGTGTGGGGGAAGTTTAGTTTAAGCAAGATTATCTTTTCATGATGCATGCATCGGCCTACCCGTTCACTCAAGCCGGAATATAGTGGCGTTCACAAAAAAATTTGGCACACCGCACACTCACTTTTCGCTTGCTAAACGATTCTTACGCAACGTAAGTTAGTGTACCTGTAGAAACTTGATTAGATAAAACCAGTGTTACTATCCTAGATAGACCATATTAATAGGGCTTATACATAATTTTATCGCATCATACTTTTCACAAAATTTTTGTTGGTCAAATTTTAGATTTTGAAAAGAGTTATGAAACTCATAGACTCATTATTGGCTCTGATACCACCTATGGCGGAACCGCCCAAAATAGCTCGCTTCCAGAGATGCTCATCTTCCGCTAGACACTAAGCGCCATGAGAGCTAGCTATACCGGATGGTTTTCATCGAGCACACCACAAGGAATAACTCGAATAATCCACGTTTTTCCTCCAGGATCAAATAATGAGAACGAGTTTACAATACTTAGTCCATTTCATACAACCAGCGTTCTTAGAAATACATTATTACAATACTAATTTTAGAGTGCAGAATTTAAACAACGGAATTACAATAAACATCTAATAGTAGAATACAAGAATCCATCTATGCCCACCAGAAGAATCCTCCACACAATAGCTACTCTTCAAATTGCACCTGCAACAGGGGTAAATAAACCCTGAGTACACAATGTACTCGTAAGACTTACCCGACTAGTGGGAATAATTTCCTAACTCCAAAGGATATAATAAGCTTTATGGTTTGCTGGATTTCCTTTTTGAGGAAAGCAATACTAGTAGTGAATCCTTATATATGTTTCTTATTAGCAGTCATGCACTATAAGAAAAAGTGGTATTAACGACAGGATATGTAGTCGTTAAAAGTCTAAATGTGGTCGTTAAAAGTTATTAACGACCACAAAAGTGTGATCGTCCATGGTCGTTAAAAGCTCCATAGTTAATACAATTAACGACCACATAATATTTCCTGTCGTTAACTTTTCAACGACCGAACAATATGTGATCGTTAATACTAGACTTGTAATGACCACATTTCTAATAACAACGACCACATTTCTAATTGTTAATATTGTTACACCATCTATCATGAGGCACTAACGACCATGTCTTTAGTAATAATGACCACATGTTTTGTGATCAATAATATTTTAGACCACATTTATATTGATTATTTTATCACATTGGCTACTTATTTATAACACCAGCCACCACTTGACACCATATGCAATAACATATTTTTTTTCACTACAGAGAAAATACAACTAATAAACTTGCAACAGCAAGCAATTATTATTTATCCAATTTGTCAATACATAATGATATACCTTTGCAAAAACTAAAAGAAAAACCGCTAACCATGAATCTAATAGTGCCTAACTTAAGGACCATACCTATATTAGTAATATTACAAAGAATTAACAGCAATACGCTATGCTTCAAGCTGAACACCGCCTGTACTACTATAACTAAAATACTAATCTTCAACTGGAGGCACTCTACAACATTTTCCTCCAACAGCTTGGTCTTGTCAAGAAGGAGAAGCCTGCAGTAACTTCAATGTTAACGCTATACATGACCTAAACAAAATAATAACCAATTAATAATTAAATGAACTGGTGTCAAATTATAGGATCTATAGGAATGAAACTTGTTACCTTGTATATATCTATACCCATATCCATCATTAAAAGAATTAACAAGATGATAAGTCCCTTTCTAGTAAAATGAGCACAGCCGCTCTTGAATAGAAAGCAGCTGTATAAGGTAAACATATTTTTGATACCATAGATGTGCGACATTCACATATAACCCATGAGTTAACTTCTTGAATCGTTATGTGCACTGAATAATCAGAACTATGACTGAGAAGATCTGAGATTTTAACATACAAGCAATACACAATAACAACTCAAACCTATATTATTTTACCTCAAAGTTTCGGTAGCAATATAGGGAAGAAGAAGCATTAACTCTGCTATTTTCAGTTGATGGATGAAGCTATTTTCAGATATATGAAAGAGTCTTGCTAATTTAAATTTTCAATAGATGGAAGAGCACATTGGTAAAATTAAGATTGTGCACAAACTTAAGGAAATAATCATCTGAAGCAAGAATAAAATTTGGAAACTAACCTTTACTTCATGGTAAAAGAAAAATTACTAGTTGAAGCAACATTGCATAGGCTGATATATCTATGATATATACTTGACCCCTTCTATGAAGTTAATGCCTAGAAGCTGAAACATGAGAACACAAAGGCTCAGACAAGGAATTTGGCATGGAATCAGAAACATGATCATTATCTGAATATGGATTAGAAGCAATAATTATCTAGAATAAGCTGGAACATGATAACACAAAGGCTCACACAAGGAATTTGGCAAGGAAAACTGAAACATGATGCATTATTTGAAGATAGATTTGAAGCAATCAGTAGTTTGGTGGCTCGTGCAGCCTTTTCATGTTACTGACTACAAACTGTCAACACATCAATATGGCACATGTCTGATAAAAGACAGGTGCAATAAAAATCATAGTACTTAAGCACAGACCAAATAAAAAGTAACTGCATTTCAGTAGAACAAGAGAATAAACTCACACAAATTTGAAGCCTATGACATTAGCAGACCAGTACGGGAATGCACGCATAAATAAAATCAAATTGCATGTATCGTTGGCTACATCCTTCTTACTCAGGTGGCAACCAATACTCAAATTTCCTTCTTACTGATACAATAAATTAATAACTTCAGGTCAGGTTTTTAGATAATAAATTCAGATCAGTTAAAATGTAAGATGTAATCCATATTAGAAAATGCAATATTTACACAAGTACATATTATAGGCAAACTTTCTTAGTACTGAGTGCAAGGAATCTCTACAAGCAGTTTTGTTCAGGCATTCGAAGCTTATTGTACTATTAACTAAACTCTGCAGAAGCGATCTTCAAACCTTACTTTGCTTCTAGACTTTATATGACAATAGAATAGCAGAGACACTTGGCAATTTCCCAATATAGCATAGATGCAATCTACAAACAAAATTCCATTTGTTAAAGATGCAAAAACACAGTAACTAAAAGTGGCAAGTGGAAGGGCCATACATAATGGGGATTGAAGAGGATAGGCTTCTTGAGATGTAGATGAGGATTGAGGATGATGATGGCTTACTGGTTGGGGCTAGGGCTCAAGAAGATCTGGTTATCTAGGGTGCCCATGGACAGTGATCTACCTAGTTGCACGGACGTCGCTGGCCTTGTCACCACATAGCACGGCACCATAGATGGAAAACCTCATCGGCAACGCACCAAGGGCAAGCCACGGAGGGCCCTGGTCTTGGCCCCATCATAGGTTGGGCACTCGGCCAGCCCTCATCGAGGTTCCCTCCTACCATGGCGCATCAGTAGAGGATGGAGACACCCTTGGATCGGCAACGGTGATGAGCTACCTAGGGTAGCAGTCTAGCAGATGCAGTGGATGTTAGGGTGAGGGAGGGGCATGGCGTGAAAGGTGGTTGTGGGGTGTGGGTGCCGAGCATTTCTAGGGAAAGGCTGGATGAGGCATAGCGACCATAATGGACCTAGATGATGACCGAGCATTTTTTTGGTCATCGGACACTTTGGCCAACTATAGAATCGATGGCAGATGGAACCCGATGACCACATATTGTCTATGGTGGCTAAGTTTTGGTGGTTGATGTGAGGATTCAGTTGCAGTGATGATTAGTTCATTATCTAACTATTCTATGTAAGCACCCGTTCTACTTTCAAGCAAGAGTTGAGTAAATAGATCTATTTCACCATCTTTCATCTTCAGTTCTTACTACGATGCTAGATTATAGACAAGTCATACTGGATTACTCAATGATTTGTGAATCAATGTGCCTAGTTGGGTACCCTAAAACACAAGCCCCGCTTGTACCCCTAGGCACAAGCAGGACCAATCCATCACTCTCCTGTTAAGGGTTCTAGGTCCCCAGTCCAAATTTGGACTCCAAACCCCCACCTCTAAGCCCCAGACTCAGTGTGGTGCTTAGACCTCTACCATCGTGCCTCCAATCAGTCGGTCTAAAAAGAGCTAGAACCCATGACAAGAGAGCAATGAGCCTTCCCCGCTCCCATAAACAAGTATGTGCTCAGGATAATAAGTCTATGACCTGACTAGAATCCAATGCAATGGCCAGTCCTTAACCGACACGGACAGGGAAAACTAGTGTAACCAAGCTATGCCTCATTGGTCATAGGACACAACCTCTTACACCCACCAATACTCGTACCATATCCCTGCTCGGTCTCCATTTTTTTCAACATTTTATCATGAGAGTGATAATAATAATCACCTATTGTGAGTAACGGCAGGTTACTCATGCTACCGAAAAACCTAAGCGTAGCAGCTACTCAACCTAAGCTAGTAGGACTCATAAGTAGGTATATCTATGCAAGTAGTTTCAATATAAATCCTATAACGTAAATGCACAAATATATATATTTCTAGTGATTATTCAAAATAAGGGTTATGCACCGGGGCTTGCCTTGGGCAGGTGTGATGTTAGCTCAGTCAGTCAAAGGTGGCTCTAGGACCTCCACCTATATGAGAATCCCCTCCTCATACTCTTCAATCACCGCCTCGAACTCATGATCTCCGATGGTCATGATCTTCGCCAATAAGTTCTCTACATGCATGCGATGATGATGCAACACTTAACATTAAGGCAACAACAACTCTTAAAATAAGAATACACATGGTAAACTCCTAACCTAGCTCTAGTGACTAGGATACTAAGCTAACTATCATCTTCATCAAGTAAAGTGTTGGGTTCAACTAACAAACACCTAGCTTTACAAATGAAGAATAAATCTGTATTTGTACTAATGATTTAATGTATATTGAAACAAAGAGCATTTAACTACCCTTATGTTAAGTCTATTCTTTAGCTACAAAAATTACAGTGAGCACATAATATTACAATGAAGCTACTATAAAAATTTTCAAAGCTAAAGCTATCACCATTCTACCACAAGAATTCCTACAATTATTTAACCTAATCATATTAAGCACTCTCAAATGATTCAATAGCCACTGGTATCAACAAATATGTATATGAACTAACTACACTAACAGATGAGAACAATTTTAGGAACCTAACAAAATTTGTTTCATAATTTTTGGACATCTACAGAATTTGTTATAATTTTCCAAAGATTAGCTCAAAACTAATTTAGAAAAACATTTGCTAATTCGCTGGAAAAAGGAAAACCAATTCTCGCGCAGCCCATCTGCGTGGCCCACACACGCTCAGCAGTGCGCACACGCATGTCCTGCAGGCATGGCCCATGCAAAGTAGGCCCACGCGTGAGGCGGCCCACGATGGGAGAGTCCCGCACGCATCATTGTTTTTTTGCAAAAGAGACCTTGCATTTCCCCCAATTCACAACCAAGGACCAACACTATTTTACTTACTTATAGACCCTCTCACTTAACCCCATAGCCTTTCTCAAATTTTCGCACACGCATTGCGGCGGGCGCGGCGAGCGGTGGCCTAGCACGGCTGCGTCGGCCACCTAGGACTGCCACTTGCTCGTCGGTCAGACTGGCCTCCATCCCTAGTTCAACCAGCTACACCTAGTGGCAGCACAGGGTGGCGAGATGCACTAGAGCTGGCCATGATGATACATGGCCATCCATGTTGATGGCGCAACCGCCCCGATGAACTCAATCATCAATGAACCCATCAAGCTAGCGAGTGAGCATTAACAGGCTATGATGAGCCTAGCTATGATGACCATTGGTGAAGAGAGTGATAGAGAGGAGCTAGCCCCGTGCACCTGAACCATGTGGTGGTGCACTGCGGTGGCACAGACACGTCAGTGGTGGGGTGGGGCTAGAAGCGACTAAGATGATGCATGCATGATGAAGAGGAAGGCAAGGCACACCTACTGTCATGGGCAAATGGGTTTGGGTGGAGGGATGGGAGGTCTACCCTCGATCGTGGCCATGGCACGGCCTTAACGGTGCACCGGTGGGAAGATGCCAAATTGGTGCCTGGCCGAGCCATCATCAAGGCAGTGTGGGGTCGGGCGACGAGGAGACATGAGGGCGGAGGTGCGGACGAGCCGAATTGAATAGAGGTGACCTATCTCTAGCGCACTCGTGGGCGCATGGTGACGGCAGTGGTAGAGAGATGGGAGAAAAAGCAGAGAGGTGCCCTAGCGGGATGCTGTTGACATAACTACAGTGGCCTAGTCTAGCCACTAGCGAACGAGCATGCACATGTTCACATTGGCCAAGCCTGCACGCCGTAGCACCATCAATAGCATGATGATGGCGGGTGCAACCACGTGTACGAAATCAAACCGGGCTAGGACATAGAGCATTGTGGCGTAGACACAATAGCAGGGTGACGGCAGCAGCAGTAGGCGTGTCGCGAGGCATGGCAAACTTGGTAGCACGGCAGCACATAGGGTGGGTGGTAGCACGGCACGACTACGCGGCAGCAGCAACGGCCTCACATGACAACGCCCATGACTATTCCCATGGCACACGGCTAGCCTAGCGTGATAACATGTGGGCGCACATGAGGTGCACTGATGCGGTGATGTCAGCCACTGACGCATGGTGACCGTGCCCCCATGGGGGAAGCAAACCGAAAATGTGATGTGCATGGATTTTAAAGCTTATACCATGACCAAACCGTTTCTCCTAAACATAAATGGTCTTCACTACACTCAAGATGGTATATGAGGCTACTTAATCAAGCTATAACACTACATCACTCTTTAACCCAATTCCTCAAAATAGTTTGCTAACATAGCAATGTCTAACTGTCAACAGACTTGGAAATTTTTCTAAGTTTTGAGTTGAACTCTATTTCAAATTGCATTTCTAAGCTATTGAAAATATTAGCTAGCAAGGTTATTTTCCAATAGCAAGTATTTCATCATATTCTACAAAGTTCACACTCCAAACTTTATTTAAACCCCATATATAAGTTCTATAGTAATTTTACTCAATAAAAATTGTTTTACAACCATACTTGATAATTGTACGAATCATGGAGTAACTTTTCGTTTTGCATTCTTATCGATCGTTTTAGTTGAAATACTTCACCTATTCATTTCATCGCATGCATTACCCCATAAGCATGATGCTCATGATGTGTTTTAGTAAATGATTTAGGTTGTTACACCGAGGGTGCTACACCAAGCGAGCACAACCCACTTCGCTAGCCTGAGCATGCTTACCTTGCTGCCACTTTCAAGCCAAATTTGTTTGCTCATGGAAGTAAGGAAAAATCTCATTAGCTTAGGCCCAAAGAAAGCTTTACTAAGCAACCAAACAACCATGTCTCTTTGGTTTTTGACCCAGCAAGGCTGTTGTTGGTATTTATTAAGTGCAAATAGAATATGAAGGATTCCGCAAATGCACATAATACTATTGTAGCGTTTACTAGGAGTATTCTTGGTATCATTATTTATATTTTACCATAGGGAAACAATAGAGTAAAGATTTATTGGATAACAAAGGAATGTCTACTAATCAACATACCAATGTAACTAAAATAGGGGTGAATGTAATGATAGGAATAAAGCATAATGACACTCAGGGGATAGATCACTAAGATAATATAAACTAGTCAACAATGGATGAGACAGATTCCTATGATATTCCTATTACATGTTCAAAGTATATATATATCCAACTATAGCTAAGACTAACTCTACTCTTGTGCACTTTGGGACGCCGCTTACACGGTAGAGCACCCACAATAGATAACTCTACAGACGCGACTATGGTCATATAATTTAAGAACCTGCTCAATTTGGAGTGGACTACAAAGGATAGATGGGGTTATCAACTCCCGCTCCTACCACCCAACCAGATAATAGAGTGCACTCACAGGCAGAGCATCGTATAAGCACCATGCTTACATGAGACTTGGCTACTTAGCCTAACCAGTAAACTAGAATGCTAAGTGCTCTATGAACCCACACACAAAAGTAATGATAACCATAACTAAGCAAGATATATATTCAAAGTAAGCATAGCTATGTATATAAGAATATGATAAATTGATAATAAGTCTTACAAGATGTAGAAGTGAAGATACAAGGCATTACCTAGCCTCCAAGACTAGATCTGAAACTTGAGCATGAACCCAACTCGACCCTCACTCCCGAGCTACTAATCTACTACATTGGAGTGCTCTAGACCTAACCCTCCTAATGTGTGTTGATCTGAATGAGGGATATGAATTAGGGTTTTAGGGATTTGCTTAGCGAGGGGGTAGGGGCTGATATATATAGTTCGGAGCATCAATCCTGAGCCCTTGGATCAAACCAACTTGAATAAATAGCAAAGATTGGATCTCAATGGCGGTGGGGAACCGACTTTCGAAGCGAAGGCTAATTGGTGGGACCCATAGGAGGGTCGTCCTATAGGTGGGGCTAGCTAGCCCCACATGGAAGACCCTCAGGGTCTGCTTTAGTGGAGAGCCTCTTGTAGTCTTCTAGGTCCTCCATGACAGTTTTCTAGATAAACCCTATTGAAAACACAGATTCACCAAAACTCATGGAATTTATTAGTTTAAATCCCTAGACCTATGTTTAGTGATGGAATTAAGTATATATACAAGATATATGGATGGTTTATGATGAACATTAACGACCATCAACAAGCTCCCCTACACTTAACCTTTGCAAGTCCTTGAGTAAAGCTAAACTCAACAATGGATCCATAGTTGCTACAATGTTTTCACTCCTGAAAAGTACATAGGCGTTCAATCAAAAATTCTTCTCTGGATTAGAATAAACTAATATGACATTCAAACTTAACCATATTACCTTCAACCATGGGGCTTCTTAGCCTTCACTTGGGTCTTGAGTAACTAAAAGACAGAATGATCAAGTCAAGTACTATGTCTCAAGTTCTTCATTCCACCATTATTCTAGAGTTTTTCTATGTTTTCAAAATAAAGCTCAGAGATTCCATTGTATGACACTCTTAAGTCTCTCAATATATGTGGTATCTGTGGATCCTCACCAAGGCAATAAAGATGTTATGCCTTTTTCTCTTCCTATAACTAACGGTTATGTGGAGTTCATAGGTAGGGAGAAAGCTAGAGCATACTTGCAATGTTCACTCCCAGTGTAAGAGTAGAACATTTTTGGGTAGATCTAAATGGAAGCATGTTCTTGCACCTACCCCTAGTGGAGTAGTGCATATTTGGGTGGTGTGTACATGATCTTGATTTTAAGAGCATGACAAACCTCTCATAAGGGTCAACAAAGGTTGACAAAACTCAATGCAAAACAAGCAGCATATATGTTGAAGTTTTCCTAGCCTAAATAATAGGTATGGCTCTGGTGGGAATTCAAGCTGTCATACAGGAACTCATCATGTCATTTTTATGTTCTACAAAAGATAAATCTCTAAAACTCTAGTGTCACTTGGAACAAGATAAACAGCAGCTCAGACTTTCTAATATCATATCCATCAACTACCTAGACTTAGATCAAGCAATGCTACCCACGAGTTTCAAGTTCAGAGTAATTACCTTATATCAAAACAATCTTATCCAAAACTTGGGAGAACTCAAGGCTCAAAACTAGGTGCTTGAAAGGAATTACAATAGAGCAACTATTCATCATTTCCATTTTAGGAGATTATCTTAAGAGTCCCTTATTATTTATTTAGCTCTTAAAAGGAATTAAATCAAACTAGACACACTCTTTTTATTTTGTTTTCATTTTTTAGATCACACATTATAACTATATATATTTCTATAAAGATAACTTTTATTTTGTTTTTAGTTATTCATCTTTTTTTCTAATATATATAAAGCAAACTAAGAATAATAAAAGGAAAAGAAATACTTATATTGACACATGGGGGATGCCTTTTCCTCAAGCTGGTTGTTGTCGTGGTTGCGGGAACAGAGCCTCCCAATTTTGATTTTGTTATTCCTGTTGTTGCTGGAGGCTGGCCATCTCATGTCCCATGCTTACCTGCCATTGTGCATGATTATGTAACGTACCTTGTATGGCAGCTGTCCACTCATAAATGGTTGTGAGCCTATTATCGATTCAGAACTTCCACTTGTAGAATTTGGGGGATCGACTCCCCCATACCTTATTTATTCTTCTCCTAGCCTTAGGCACATTGAATTATGATAAGATTGATGTTGTGTGCAGTGTTCATTTATAACATGGGTAATAAGATCATAAGGATGAGCATGAATGTAGCATTTTGACTATGACAAAAAGAGTGGAGTTGCTTAACCTATGGAAGGATTGTCCATCTTTATATATTGTATCAAACTTTTCATGACTATGACTATCATCTTCCAAAGATAAGATATGCAACATTTTAGCTCATTTGGTTAAGACCGAGATCAAGAAAGTTGTGCTATGAACAAACTTAAGGAACAAGACATTTTGAGTTAATCAGGTTGGATCAAGCAAAGTTGTAACTCGAACAGGTTTGTGTCTTGATTTATGTGCATACCAAGATCAAGAGGAAAACAATGACCACTTATCTTAAGATATTACATTCATCATTGGAGCATGATGACACCATGTGATGAAGGCTAGATGACTTTCAGTGGTTCTTTCCTTCTTTGCATCTTGAGTTGTTCATGAGCATATTGTCTCATATGTTGCACTCCTTTCTCACTCTTCCATCATGTCGTCTTTTGTTCTTTCTTGGCATTTTGACTGGACCTTCTGCTCCTCTCATTATTTTTTATATGCAAGGGATTAGTAGACAACATACACCCGAAGGAGTATACAAATGATTCAAAGCAAGGATAGTGTTGTCATAGAGCTAAAGGTCATCCTCTATGCTATAACAGAGTTGGTTTTAACATTTTAATTAGCATAAAATCTTTATCCCATGTTTTAAATAATGTGCCTTTATTGTTCACCACTACTTCAAATTTTCAACAAGGTGAAGGCAAAGATGTGTTAAATTGTTTTGAAGAATTCCTCAAACCTTGATTTGTTTCTACAAAAGATCTCCTAACATTCCCTATCTATATAACCGAATTTTATACAAGTATGTTTTATTCCAATGATTATATTCGAATAGTATTCCAAAGCATACTTGTAATAGAACAAGAAAGCTTGAAAGGCTCAAGAGATTTAAGTAGAAATAAGAATATGTATGGTGAACCAAAGGAGTACGATTATTTAAATTTTTACTTGTTAGAGATTTAACAAGTTGAGCTCATCATAAAGGCAGGGATGACCAAGACAAATTAGCAACATGACATGAGATGATTTGAAGAACTCCATCCTCTATACTTGAATTTTGTAGAATGCGGAATCTTATAGAATTCTCCTATGAATGTGATTTTATGTTGCATAATGCTTGGCTGGATATACCCTATGTTTTCCTTCATTTTATTGAAGTGATTAATGACAAGCATACCTAAAGGAGGCTTATCCAATTTACCTATTGCCGAGAGCTTGTAGTCTAGTTGAGCAGGACCTTTCCTTACATGAAGCTTGTCTTTGCACCATCCGATGAGGATACGGATAATTGCATGCTCTTCTTCCATCAACCTTTCTTGATTTTCGTTGATTCTTGGTTGATGAGTTGGGTCCATTGGAGATGTAAACTCAAGTTCCTCTTTGGTTGTCTTTGTCCTCTAATGGCGTGGTGGAGAGTTCTTCTTCTTTGTTTGTTAGTGATACACTAGCTATTCATGGTCACTAACATCAATTATAAACCATCAACATAACCTATATTTATACTTAATTCCATCACCAACACATAGTTATAGGGGTTTAAACTAATAAATTCCATGAGTTTTGGTGAATTTGTGTTTTCAATAGGGTTTATCTAGAAAACCATCAAGGGGGACCAATTCGTCAAAGGAAATTATAGAATTCTGCCGCATAAACACTGTGGGAAGATTCTAGAAGACTCTAGGAGGCTCTCCACCGAAGTAGACCCTGAGGGGCTACCATGTGAGGCTAGCCAGCACCACCTGTAGGCCACCCGGCCCCTGGGCCCACCTATCGTCCTCCGCATCACAATGTTGGTTCTCCACCGCCTCCTAGGTTGCATCTATGTTGTCCTTTAAGTCGGTTTGATCATAGGGCTCATGTTGGACACTCCGGCCTATATATACCAGCCCCTACCACTCTCCCTGGAGCCATCGTGAAACCTTAATTCATATCATGAGGATCAGAGCTAGCTATCAAGAGAAGATTAGTCCTCCATAGGATCTAGTCTTGTAAATAATAGTGAGATAGAGAGTGAGGGAAGAGTTTGGAGGAGATGTCAGCCTGTCAGTGCTCTCTCTATGGCCTGTACCTTGGTGGATCCAAGTTCTACTTGAGCTTGCCTTCGAGATTTCTCTAGCAGTCAACTTATGATTCAAGTAAGTAATTGTTTATAGTGTTCATCAGGATCACAACTCTCTTTTGAGTGCTTTAATCTATAGACGCTCTAGGTTAAACTATTAATCATAAGTGTAAGCATGGTGCTTAGACTAAGGTTAATCATGGATGCACCCTGCATTCTGAATGGTGGTGTGTGACATCAGTTCTATATAGCCTATAATATATAGCTTCATTAATCCTTTGTAGTCCACCTCCCGTCTGTAGGTGCAAGTTGGACGCGGTAACGAAGGAAAGCATCCTCTGCTAGTGTCTTTCCCTTGTAATGTCCCTAGTTGAACAGTAGAAGACATAACTTAACCAAGTAAGAACTAGAGAACCTTAGTTTTCCTCTCTACGCTCCTATTTATCTCAACCTTATTGCTACCCCTAGTTAAGTTAGATTGTAGTTAGTCTCACACGTTTCCCTGTGGATGCAATACTTGGAATACTTCCAGGTAAAAGCTATAGCGGTATCCGTGCGCTTGCGGATTTATCTATGTGCGTTATATATACAAACAAGCTTTCTAGCGCCATTGCCGGGAAACGGTCGCTAAGTTAACTTCAAACCTAGCTTAACCTTGTACATTATATCTTTTATTTTCTTTTATTCTTTTATCCTTTTTATCATGGATTTAGAATCCACTCCTATCTATCAATATGCTAAATCCATGAGCACAAGCCTAATGCCACCAATATCTTTAGAGACTATCATAACACCTGGTTATGAGTTGTGACCATGTTTAATAAAATTGATTCAAGAACAATCCTTCTCTATAGAAGGAATGAAAACCCATACTCACACTTATAAGAGTTTGAATAGACCTGTAAATGCTTGTGTATCACTAGCATGTCTAACAAAACCTTAAGGAAGTTGTTTTCATTCTCTTTGATGAGAAGAGCTAAACATTGTTATAGTCAAACCATAGGAAGTATGCAAGGAGATTGGGAAATATTATGCTCTAAATTTTGTTTATGTTTCTTTCTCATCTCTAAAGTGGTTAGCCTTCAGAAAGAGGTTCTAAATTTTAGACAACTAGAGAACTGAATTCCACCTTTAGAAATACCTGTTGAGATTAAGGATGACCTCTTTGGTGTTGATTTTTGGAGAACATTAAATTCTCATATTTATAAGAGACCTTCGAGTGAATATAATTTAAATCCTCTCAAGAAGGGATCTCTTAGAAAGTGTCCTTATTCCCATATAGGACATTGGGAAGAATTCAAGGATGGCATTTCAAGTAATGCCATAGAAGGAGAGCTGAGCCATCTAGACGCCATTCCTATCCTCTCCCCTTCTATGTCCACATTAGATGTCTCATCTAAACCCATCTTTCAACCCATCATTGACCCCGATGATCCCTCTTATGCTCTCTCTCCTAAGTCTCATAATGACCCTAGAAATCCACTAAGACAACCAAAGCATAGGAATCATGAAGGCCACAAGGATGACCAAAAAGAGCAACAACAATGGCTAGAATGTATTAAGAACTTGTATATCATTGCTAAAGAATGGATGGACAACGATGAAGACTTATGGGTTGAGTCCAAACTTGGCTTAGATCCAAACAGTGAGCTTAAATCAATCTCTTTAATAAACATTACTTATCTGAGTTTGGAGGAGGCCTTAGATGAGACCTTAAGATGGAAGTTATTTCCGTTCTCATTGATGGAAAGATGCTAAACATTGGTACAGTCAAACCTGTAGGAAGTATGGAAGGAGATTGGGAAACGTTATGCTCTAAATTTTGTTTATGTTTCTTTCCCATCTTTAAAGTGATTAGCCTTTGGAAAGAGGTTCTAAATTTTAGACAACTAGAAGAAGAATCTCTTAGTACATCATGGGATAATTTTAATGAACTCATCATGACTGGCCCAGACCTTGCCATTCAAGACCCTATACTTCTTCAACATTTTTACATGGGTCTTGGCAAGGATTCCATGGAATCCCCTGGTGCAGCCTCTAGACGAGCTTTCCTTCATTAGTCTACTAGTGAAGCAAGATCTATGCTTGATAGAATTAGTGGAAAGACTCCCTGCTCTAGCATTCATAATGAACTCCTCGAGGAAGAGAAGGAATCATCTCTTGAACAAGAAGAGAAAGTTTTGATAGCCAAATCACAACCACTCCAATCCCAAGATTTAGCTGTCAATCCTAAACCATCAATACCCCAAAATCCTCCAAGGGAAGAAGAAATTCAACCTTCTCAAATTTCTTGTGAGAATGATCTTTTTTATGTTGATTTTGGGAAAAGCTTAAACTTCCAGTTCTACAAGAGACCTTCGAGCGAATATAATTCAAATCCTCTCAAGAAGGGATCTCTTAGGAGAGCATCCTTATTGCCATATAGGACATTGTGAAGAACACAAGGGTGGCATGTCTAGTGAAACCATAGAACGAGAGCCAAGCTATGTAGAAGCCATTCCTATTCTCTCCCCTTCTATGTTCATATTAGATGTCTCATCTGAACCCATCTTTGAAACCACCCTTGGCCTCTATGATCCCTCTTATGCTCTCTATCCTAAGTGTCATGATGACCCTAGAAATCCACTAAGGCAACAAAGTATAGGAATCACGAAGGCCACAAGGATGACCAAAAAGAGCAATGACAATGGCTGGAATGTATTAAGAACTTGTATGTCATTGCTAAAGAATGGATGGACAAGGATGGAGCCTTATGGGTAGAATCCAAATTTGGCTTAGATTCAAACGATGAGCTTAAATTAATCTCTTTACTAAACATGACTCATCCAAGTTTGGAGGAGGCCTTAGATGAAATCAACCCGAGAGCCACCAATCTATGGGAAATCTTGGACAATAAAACATCCAATAAATGTCATAGGCATAGAATGATGGAGACTATGTTTTTGCCTATAGACATTCATGAAGAAACACCCTTAGAGCTTGAAAAGGAAGATAACATCAATGAGCATGGAAGTTATCTCATGAACACCTCATCAAATACATGCTCACATGAGAAATGTCCTGAATCATTTGGTCTCTCTAACATTGCCACACACAAGATCTTCAATCCCCTCATACTCCCTGTTCATAAAGACTTTGAAAGAGTGGGTGTAGGTGCATATGTTTACCATAAATATTACAAATCTCATTGGCATAAATCTTGAGATAGGCACACAAAGGGTGATGTTGGAGGGGAAACCACTTCACCAACTTGAGTGCAATTAGAAGGTTTCCCAAGGATGAGCTTTTGTCCTAAAGCAAGCACTTTCGGGAGATAACATGAGCTTTCACTTTTTGCTATAATGCCCTTGTGAAGTGAGCATATAAACATAATTATGAAAATATTCCTTCGGGCATTTTTGGTCACTAACCATTCTATGTTTGAAGAAAAAAATAATGAAGGATAATGACCCAAGGTATGTCCAACCATTTATCATGCAACATTTAATTACATCCATCCAAACTTGATTTTTCTACAAAACTCAAGCTAGGGGATAGATTTCCCTAAAAAGCATCTCTTGCCATGTTGTTAAATTATTTTGGATATCTCTACTTTTTAGACATGCTCAATTTGCTAAATAACAATCATGTCCTTTCATCTCCGTCTAAGTAAATCTCAATAGTGCTTTCATGTTACCTTTGTCTGCCATAGTAAGTTTTGGTTTGGAAGTACTCGACATACTTCCAAAGGTTTTTTAAATTAAGCGAGGTGCTTAGGTTAAAATGCTTTCCTTGATCAAATTAGACATGGAGTCTAGTTTGGTTATTGAACTAAAAATTGCTTTAGCAGATACTAGGATATTTTGTTGGACTAACCCCTACAAGAAACTCTCAATTCAATTTGGGTAAGACATGAGATGAATTCAAATTGGAGATGAAGCAAGGCACATGATGAACTCCAATAACATTGCGCAAAGAAGACACAGCTCATTCAACATGGATGAAAGAACTATAAGTATCAAAGATCATTCACTTTGTCTTTAGCTACAAGTTACCTCTGCCTTGAGCCATGCCTAGTATAGAACATGATACACAAAAACTATGCTAAAATAATTCTAACACTATCTTTTCATTAGCATAGAGGGAAATTACAAAATTCTGGACAAAGAACCCATATTTCAAAATTGTATTTTCCTTTGGATATGTGTTGTCCACTAATCCTTTGGAGGCATAAAACAATAAGTAAGGCAGAAGGTCTAACAAGGTGTTAAAAGATCGAAGAGCAGAAAGATGGCATGATAAAAGGATGAGAAAGAAAAGGTGCAATCTAGGAGACAAGAAGCTCATGAACAACTCGTAATACAAGGCTAGCCAAACAAGGAAAACTTCAAGCAAATAGGAAGGACCATCATGAGTCATCTACCCTTCGTCACATGGTGTCATCACGCTCCAATGACAAAGGTAACATCCAAAGGTAAATGGTCATTACTTCAAAAGTTTTTCCTTGATTCTGGTATGCAATAAATAAAGAAACAAACATGTTTGAGTTATAAATTTACCTGATCAAACCTGATTAGCTCAACATGTCTTGTTCTTTAAACTTGTTCCTAGCACCACTTTCTTGATCCCATAGTCTTAAGCAAATAAGTTGAATAGTGCACATCCTAATTCTAGAAGATGATAGTCATAATCATGTAAAGATTAATACCTTATGGACAATCCTTCCATAGGTTAAGTAGTTGAATCTTTTGATCTTACCACCCATGTTATAATTGAACAAAACACACAACATCAACTTCATCTTGTTCAATGTGCCTAAGGTTAGAGAAGAATAAATAAAGTTTTGGTCATGTTGGTGTTTTCCCAGCAATAGAGCCCATGCACTTGATCTCTACCTTGTCTTATGAGCAAGACACACTTCAAGCAAAGTGTAAGGGAAAGATAGTTGGCTCCCCAATTTCTACAAGGTTCTGAACCTACTAAACCAAAATCAAAACTCAAAACCAAGACGGGTTTGGTGGAAAAAGGTGGCATCACCATTAGAGGCACCACCACAAGAATCCTCAACTTCAGAGCAAACCGATGTACTTGATCAATGAACTTCACAAGGAGAAGTCCAGTATGAAGGATTTAAAACACCAAACCCTCACCGAAAGAGCTAGCTTAGTGGAGAAGCACTCCCTTGTATCTAGGTAAGTATGCTTTCCCTTTGTTCTAGTTTTAGTTTCTTTTAAATAGTTAAGAAAATGGTGAATGAAAAACAAAATTGAAATGTGTGATCTATATAGTTATAGGAATAATGTGTGATCTAGTAAAATTGAAAACAAAATAAAAAGGTGTGTCTAGTTTCTTTTAATGTAACACCCTAAAATTTGGATTTTTTGAAATAGAGCTAAAATGATTTAATTTGGAATTTATGCGCTCATGAAAACAAAGGAAAATAAAAAAATTTCATTAATTTAAAATTTATCATAAGGTAGCAACATGTTTGTGCATACATGCAGCTGCATATTTATTTTTTGATGATTGGGTTTAATCAAAACTTCAAAAGGATTTAAATTTGGACTGAATTTGGATATGAAAACTGGGTTTAAGAAATTGAAAAGGGATTTCTTTTACTTCCCCTCCCCTCTCTCGGCTTTCGGCCCAGTTGGCCTGCTCCCTCATCCCGTGGTCAAATCTTCTTTTTCCTTCTCCGCGCGTCCTAGTAGCGCCGTCCCACAAGCCCATCTCGCATTCCAACCTAGCCAGCAACACCCGCATAGCCACCTCTCTCTCCCATGCGTTAGTCGCCGATATGTGGGCCCGCCATATTAGGTCTGTCATCAACCTCGAGTCGTGCCCAGGCCAGACTCTACTCCAAATTGAGTCCGCACTGTCCTCACTCGATTTGGCGTGTTGCCCACGCCAAGGCGCCCCTATAAGACGCCTGTGACCCCGCTGCATCCCCATTTCCCATCTGCAGTCGCCCAAGAGCCCTAGACTCGCCCTTCCTGCTGCTGTCTAGATCTTGCCACTGAAGATGAACTTGCCGCCACCGCTGTTGACACAGACAGCGATCGCACGGGTCTCCAAAACCATTTGTCCGAGCTTCGCGACCTAGTGACGAAGCTGACGAGCCCTCCTCTTACTCTCTCTTAGTCTTGGTTGCTCACAGGGCTTTGTTGTGGTTCACTAAGAAGAGGTCATCCACCATGGCAAGCCATACATTGTCTCTGCTCTCCCCACCAGTCGGGAACACCCTAGGTGAGTTCGCCATCTCCTTCCTGTGTTTTTGGTTTGTCCTCTCGTGGCCCGCAGGCCGTTTCCCACGCTCACCGGCGACCTCATTGCCGTCGGCAATGGCTGCGCCACCGCACTAGTCCTCCCCTCTGACCGGTTGCGCCCCCAACATACCACAACCATCTGATCTGAGATCTATGGCTCAGATTAAAACATACCGGTTCGCTGGCCTTTTTGCTAAAGAGACCCTGAGTTTTTATGAAATCAACCCACAGTCCACCCTCTATTGAAAATAATTCAACGCATGCCCCTAGATTATATGTTTTAGCACCTATAGTTTTTCAAAAATGACGCCTGGTCCACAGGACTATTTTAATTCAGTTTTGAATTATTTTTAATATGAAATTGATTTCAAAATATTTACAGAATTGCTATTGATCTTATTTTATGCATAGTTTCTTTGTTTTAACTCTGATTTGACCCGTTCAACTTGTGTTAGGTTCAGTAATTCCATAATCTACATGTTCATCCTACTAATAAATATATTTTCAACTTTTGAAATTCACGGTTAGAATTAATCTATTATTTTACTTAAAGGAGATCTTGTTTAATTCATAACTTTTCGTTATAGCTCCAATTAGAGTGCTTTTCGCGTCTGTGTGATCATAGCAAGACATAGATTCATTTTACAAACTTTTCATCTTGATTTTATGTTGATTGATGTACTATTCTAATATATAGCCTATGTTTGCTATGCATGTGTGTATGGATGTCTGTGTGTTGCTGCTTGATCTCGAGTAGACAGTGTGTTTTGTGTTGGTGCTCTAGAGCAACTCTTTGAAGATCAAGACTAGCAGCGATACATTGAATTAAGGCAAGTATAACATGTGCTCCTTGTTACTATTCACTTTAATGCAATCTCAACTCATATGCATATGTTTAGTGAACCGCCTAGAGTCTATTTACCTTGATGTTGATTATCCTGTCCTTGATTTACCTATGGGTTTTGCATGTGGGTAGTATGCTTCAGTTTGCTCCAACTAATAATGATTAAAGAATACAATTAAAGATATATGAAACATGGTACTAAAAGATGCTTTTTAGCAACATGGAACCAAGGGGGCTAGAGCATTGGGCATTTTCTTATGGTGCTCTAGTTTCTCTCCATGAGGACTCATCTTTAAGTGACAACCCAGGACTTACAGTACAACCATGAGGACCACATGGCTCTAGTCTTAGTCTAGTACCTTACTCTTTATAGTTTGTAGTAGTTTACCAAAAGGGCAAGAGGGGCATACCAGGCTGGGTATGGGCCTTATCCCTAGGGTGTGTACTATGCTACGAGTATTAGTGCCATTTCTGGAGATGACTCCATAACACTTGGGAGATGGAATCCTTAGCGGCTGCTCCTTTTTACAATGACTAGGGAAAAGCTTCATAGTGTACCTTGCCTGCTCACCTTGGAAGTGTTTTGGGAGTAATTAACCCAGGTGTAGGGTCGAGATGGCAGACTAGAGGGGGGTGAATAGTCCTTTCTAAAATTAATCACGTGGGCTAACCGAAACAAGTGCAGAATTAAACTATCAGGTCTAACCAAGACTACACCCCTTTATTTATGTTCTCTAGCACCTTCCAAAGATACTAATTAAGCAACAAAGGTGTCAGGCTAGCTAGAGCTCACCTAACCAATTCTAGAAGCAAGGTCACACAAACCTATGCCACTAGTACTTCAAGCAACAACGGGAGCTCCTACACAAGCTAGTAAGCAAAAGCACAAAGCCACCTAAGCTCACTAGCAATGCTCAATAACAAGGTAACCAATGCTAAATTAGAGAGCGCAATTACTTAGCTACGCAAACTAAGTAATGTGACTAACAAGATTACACAAACTAAATTAGCCACGCAAGGGAGCTACTTCTATGCTACACAAGCAAGAAGGTAACTAATAAGCTACACAAGCTAACTAATTACAAGAGGAACTACACAAGCACAATGTATATGAAATATAAATACAAGCTTGTGAAAGGGGATTGCAAACCAACAGGAAGAACAAGGTTGACACGATGATTTTTCTCCCGAGGTTCACGTGCTTGCCAACATGCTAGTCCCCGTTGTGTCGACCGCTCACTTGGTGGTTCGGTGGCTAATTGGCATCACCCGCCAAGCCCACATGTCGGGCACCGCAAGAACCTACCCTGAAAGTGAGGGTAGCTCAATGACACACTCAACTAGAGTTGCTCTTCGTGGCTCCCGTGGGGCGAGCACAACGCCCCTCACAAAGCTCTTCTCTGGAGCACCGCACAAGCTTATTGCGGGCTTCAATGGAGACCACCACCAAGCCATCTAGGAGGTGGCAACCTCTAAGAGTACAAGCACCACCGGCTTGCAACACGATCACCTAGTGCCACTTGATGCAACCTCATGATGCAATCGCACTAGAATTGCTCTCTCACACAATCGAATGATCACTATCAAGTATATGTGAGATGGAGGGCTCCCAAGCACTACTACACAAGCCACCAAGGCTCTAGTGTGCTCAGCTGCCGGCCCAAGGCTAACCATGGCTTCTATTTATAACCCCACAAACAAATAGAGTTGTTACCCCTTCACTGGGCAAAAGTCGGGACGACCGGACGCTTCGGTCTGATCGACCGGACGCTGGACCTTAGTGTCCGGTCGTGCGATGCACGCCACATGTCCCCTGCTTCAAATACTATTCACCCAATCTCAACAGTCATCTGTCAACTGGACGCAGCAGCTTGAACTGATCAGACACACCAACTCCAACGTCCGGTCATTTCCAGTAAGGTACCGAACATGACTGGACGCGTCTGGTCGATCATGATCGGACACAGCACTAGTGTTCGGTCACTCTCTAGCCTTTCTACTCTACCTGCGTCACCACATGTCACCCTAACTAGATGCACATAGTCAGCGTCTGGTCACTTCTAGCGCTAGCATCTAGTCAATGACCGACGCCTGCACGCAGGCTGCCATCACTGACCGAATGCTGGAACCCAACGTCCGGTCACCACGTGACCAGCATCCGGTCCACTCTGTGAAACCCTATCTTTTCTGTATAGGGCGCCGGTGGAGTTTCAAACCCTTCTCACCTCCATTCCATCGCCGAGTTGATCCACATCAACTCCAACTTCATCTCCTTTATAAATGTGCCAACACCACCAAGTGTACACCACTATGTGTATGTGTGTTAGCATTTTCACAATCATTTTTAAAAGGATTAGCCACTTAACTTGCCACACCACTCAATCCTAGCGATGATGCAAAGTTAGATCACTCAAGTGGCACTAGATGACCGATATGCAAACAAATTTGCCCCTCTTGATAGTATGGCCATCTATCCTAAACCTGGTCATCAACTTCTCTACACACCTATGACCAGTGAAATGAAATGCCCTAGGTTATACCTTTGCCTTGCGCATTCTATTCCATCTCCTCCAATGTTGATGCAACACATGTACCAACATGATCAACAATGATATGATCCACTTCATATCATCACGTGATCATATTGGTTCATTGATCTTGACATCACTTGCTTTTCACCATTGCCTTCGTCCATCGATGCCAACTCTTGCTCAAGCTTCACCGCCACATGGTCCATCGCTCCAAAGCCTCCGACTTGCCCTTCATGCTTGCAACTAGTCCATCAAGCCAAGTCTTGTCTTGATCTTCTCCACCTTGATCACATGACTCAATGTCATGTCTCATGTGCAATGAGCTCCTTCATCATCACATGTGTGAGCTTTGCAACATCTCCAAGCCATTTTCACCTTCATGGCATATGTTGCTCACACATATGTACCTATGAACTAATCATCTGTGTATCTCACATAAACACAATTAGTCCACCTAGGTTGTCACTCAATTACTAAAACCACACAAGTAACTTTCAATCTCCCCCTTTTTGGTAATTGATGACAACTCTATAGAGATATGGAAATTAAGCTCTTTTGGATTCATGTTGCTTGCCCAAGCAATTTTACCATGTGAAAATGATTTTGGACAAGTACCACAAACCCGAGATGGTAGTATTAGTTCCCCCTACATATGTGCTAGAGTGTTTGATTTGAAGGTCACACATATGCATAGATTAAAATTGTGGGAGAGTAATTACTACAAAATGATGCTAAGGTGTATAGAATAAACCTTTGAAGCGTGTACCAATTGGAGTTGCACCTTTAAGTTCATCCTTAGCACCATGGTTAGCTAGATATCACTTGGAAATAAAAGCACTAGATACCTTGTGAGATCAACATTAAAAGCAAGGTACTAGCATTACTTGAAAAGCATACCAAGTGTCTAGCTATCATCCTATGCATGCTAGTTATCAAATCATCATTCAAGTTTTACAACTAGCATACACCACACAAGCATGCATATTGAATTTGAAAGCTTATGCAATGCAAGCAAGCACATGAATATGCACATATCAAATGCAATCAATCAAACTTCATGAGCTTGCTCCCCCTACTTGTGTGCTTCTCTTGTCCAAGAAATTTTGATCCATCTCTTTTCTTCAATGTTGCTCCCTCTTTGTCCATATCCATGTCCAACCTCTACTTCTTTGAGCTTTTATATCTTATGTCTCCCCCTTGTATAATCTCAATCTCAAAGCTTTCATATCTTTGTACAATCTCTCCCCCTTTGTCATCAATTTCCATAAAAGGTGAGCTTCTCATTGATGCAAAGGTATATGTTTGGGGTAGATGGTTGAGGCTTGAATCTTGCATTTTTTATGGACATCACTTGATTGTTGGAATGACACCACTTGTAGATACCACTTGTAACTCATACCACTTGTATCTTGTGTAAGGCTTCTTGAGATACCACACATAGGATCTTTGATCTTGATACCAATTTGTGTGACACCTCCCCCTATGTGATAGCATGGGTCATCCTTTGATACACTTGAGCTCTTGTAGGTGAGGGATGCATTCTTCATTTGATGATCACTTAAAGTTGAGGATCACTTGTGGAACCATTTTCTTGCATGATTGATATTATGTGTAGATGTGATATCACTTGAAAGAATCTTCTAATATGGAACCACTTGTTGGATTTTTTCAATAAAAACCATTTCTTGAACATTTGCTATCTTCATGAGTACCACTTATAGGATATCACTTGTGAGTTGATCTAGACATCATTTGTAGATTCTTGATAAAATACTTGAGTCTAGATACCATTTGGAACAAACAAACTAGATATCCATTTGCATTGTTGTCTTGTGCTTGTACTCTTATCACTATCATGAGCTTCTATGATTGACTTAAACTAAATTGATTTGCCTAAGCTTCTAAGTCCGGTTTGAACCAATGACAAGCTTCTTCACACCTCTTGCAAGGATTATCTTGCCAATGTTGTACTTGTCACTTGTTAGCAATCCAAATTGAGTCAAGTACTTGGGTTTACTAGCTCATGAACAAATTCATGTACTAACCACTAGATCAAGTAATCATTCAAACAATAGTGGTAGCCTATGAATTTAAGCATTTCATTTGTTATGCATGATCCTATGAAGCATGTACTATATGCACTAACCGCATACTAGTAAGGGATGAAATGATCATGCACATTACAATGATACATTTGCTATGTTGGAGTAGAGGATAGTCACATAGATTCCAATTCATTACTCCAATAGCAATGTGAAGTCCAATTATAAGCTTGGTGAAGACCAATAGATACCATGTTGAATTTCATTCTTCACCCATATGAAATGAATACCACTTATGATCAAGTGCACTTTCTTGTTATGGTTGGCTTGCTTTATCTTTTGATCTTTGCTTGCATGAGAGCATCAATTTGAGAATACCACTTGAAGTATCATGACTAGCTCTCTTTTGGGTGTTGCTTGCTTTTCTTGATCAACCCTTTTGATTGCTTCAACTAAGCATCTCAAATGTTCCTCGGATCACTACTTCCATGTTAGCCTTCCAAGTACCACACTTGGTTCACCTACATATAGGCGGCAAGCCCCTACACTAGGGAGAAGTGACCTCTCTCCAAGAATCATTCTTGATACTCACTTGAAATGACTTGATTGATTGATCCAAGTGATGGACTTAACTTGGTGAGTAACCCTGATTCCTTCTTTAAGTCCTTTTCTTTCTTCTTGTTTAAGTCCTTTTCTTTCTACCAAATGATTTCCAATAGTCATTAGAACTTAAACTTCAACTTCATCTTGAGTTTGATCTTGATCTTTCAATTTGAGTACCGAATGTGTGCAAAGTACACTCCACAATCAAATAGCCTTGTACTCTTTGCTTGTCATGCTTCTAGATCATCTCAAAACCAAACTTAGGTACCTCAAACACTTGTAAACATGTTTCCAACTTGAGGACCTTTCAATCAAAGTGACTCTAGATCAATCCAACATTTGTCACTTTTCTGACAGATTTTCTACCCTTCAAAAAAATAAGCATATCTCCCAAAGTACAAATCCAAATACTACTAAATTTGGTGGAGGTGTGCAATACTAAGTTACCTAGCAGCTGTAAAAATTTTAGCTTCATTTGACTTCTAGATTGCTACCAGATTTCAATTCTTCCACCACTGCTACATGCTGAAAACAGCTGCACTATCGCTGATAAGATCCACTCCAAAACCGAAGAATTTCTTATCCAATTCTCATGAAAATTGTACAGCATCTTATACCATAAGTCTAGAGCATGTACACCAATTTTTATGCCAATCCAATAAGTGTTGATTACTCAAACATGGCTAAGATCACAGCTAGCTCAGATTCTCAATTATAGGATAGATTTCAACAATTGAGCTATACTTCATCATGTATGAATCAAACTTGAAACTAACTTGTTTGAATACTTCCATAAGACATATATCCATTCAAATCACTTACTAAAAGTCATCTCATGAATTAATCCAACATAAATCAATTCAAACTTGACTACTTATCAATTATGCATTCAATCATCTCATAGCAAGCAACATTGCATATTTATCCAATTCAATCAACTCATATGCACGCTTCAACTCAATTATTTGTAAACCATCAAATATATCCAATAAATTACCAACAACTTGAATTTGACACTTGTATGTTGTAGCATATTTGGACTTCACTCAATTTGTCATGGCATTGGGATAATGATCATCACTTAGCAATACTTGGCTCAACTACATAATCAACAAGATGAATATCATTTGAACCAAGCCTCCAATGCCGATGGTACCTACAAACAATCATCCACTTTTTGATGGTACCTAAACAACTTTGGGTCCTCTCAAGTTAGGTGCAACATACTTAGGCATAGCCTTAGTATGAATAATGGGATGTTTTGCAATAGCAACCATAGAGGTAACATTACCACCCTTCCTAAGCATAGAATCATCATTAATTGAAATAGGCTTAGGGGTGTTACCTAGGGGACATGAATGTGCCATGTGTCCCCTTTCCTAGCATGAGTAGCACTTTCTCTTTGATTGAGCCTTCTCTTCCTTGCTCATGTGGTGCTTCTCATTGCCGTGCCTCTCATGGATTGCTTGATCCTTTTTCTCAAGCTTGGTAGGACACTTAGAGGCAAAGTGTCCCGTACTTCCACACTTGAAGCACTTGATGTGAGCATAATCTTTCTTCTCATCTTCATTCTTGCTCATCATCTTGGCGTCTTGAGTTTGCATTGGATGCCTTACCTTTCCACCTCTTCTAGTTTTCTTCTTCTTTATCATCAAATCACCACCATCTTTATGGTTGATCTTGATTTGAACTTGGGTGTCTTCTCTTGCTCAACTTGTGGCTTTGGTTGAGGCTTCACTTGTTGCTTCACCAATTGCTTGGTTGGGCACATTGAGATAAGATGACCCCAAGTGCGGCACTTGAAGCACTTGACATGCTTTAGCCTCTCTTCTTCTTTTATATTCTTGAGCTTCTCAATGTTACGGCAACCATTTGCAAGGTGTCCCACTTCATGACACCGGTAGCACATGGTATGAGAGAGCTTTCTTTGTTGTAGCTTCTTCATCTTTCTCTCTCTTTCTTTCACCCTTTGTCTTCTTCTTAAAGCCAAGGCCACACTTGTCACCATAGTTTCTTTGAGTCTTCAACATATGCTCAAAGGTGACTTTTGAGTTGTTGCACCTCTCTAACTTGTTGCTCAAATTCTTCACTTCATTTTTAAGCTCATTGTTCTCCTTCAAAAGGTTAGTCTCACAAGACATAGAAGTAGAACAAGCATCTATTTGTGAAGAACATGGCATTTCTAATAAATCATCACAAGAGGTGGATACATGCTTCTTGCCTACATCACAAGGGTTAGCAACAATTTGTGATTTATCATTTGATCCATGTGATGAGCTCTCATTATTTTTAAGTTTCTTTATAAACATTTTAATGAGAGAAGCATGTTGTTCTAACAATTCATCATGAGATGCAAGTAGTGTCTCATGATTCAATTTTAGCTCATCATGTGAAGATGTATAAGCATCAAGTAATTTCTTATGTTCTTCATAAGAGTTCTTTAGAAATGATGAAAGCATCTAGGCCCCTAGTAGGGTTTCAGCGATTAATGACAAAACAAGATTACTATGACTAATGTGTGTTTTGCAGATGCAATTAAGTTAGGTCATGGTAATGGAGATCAATTGGGCAATCGAGGTGGTCATGCCCCTATGATGGAAATCGTTTCAGTTTTCAAAGGATGGACGACAAGGTTAAGGATGAACTAGTTCTAAGTGTCGATTGGAGTTGAAGAGACACTTAGAGTAGTTTAGGACTTTGTTTTTCCTTTGGCCATACTATTAAGGGGGGTATGGATGGGTAGCTTGACCTAGGTGAGTCTAGTGAGTTAGGTGTGGTGCACACTTGTTATAACTAGCGCTAGGTAGCTCCTACATATGCCTAAGATCCAATGGAGCAAACTTCATTCACATATGATCGAGAGTTGGAAGTGAATGGAGGGTCAAATACTGACCAGACGTTGGCTTCGGTGTGACCGGACACTGGCGCAGAGTCGGGTCAGTTCATTTGACTGAGGTAAAATCGTTCGGTGTGACCAGACGCTAGAAGGTCAAGTGATCGGACGCTGAGAGCCAGTGTCCAATTGTTTACAGTAAGGTTCCAGAGAGGGTAAATCATGACCGGACATGTCCGGTCACACTGTAAACTCTGGAGTTTGGGGTGTACTGACTAGAGCGTCCGGTCAACATGACCGGAGCGTCCGGTCACCCTGCAGAGGCACATAACGGTTCGTTTTTTAGTCCATGTTATAAATACCACCTCCACTCATGTGTGGGGGCACTTTTGCTCATTCCAACAGCTCAGAAACACCTTAGAGAGTGCTAAGAAGAGCAAGGTCCTAGTGAGGTGATTGAGATTTGAGAATCCAAAAGAGAGCCCTCATTAGTGAAGATCGAGAGTAGCAAAGTGTGCATCCACCTTCTCATTAGGCTTGTTGTGGTCAAGTGAGAGTTTGTGCTTGTTACTCTTGGTGATCGCCATCACCTAGATGGCTTGGTGGTGATTGGGAGTTTGGTGATCACCAGGCGGAACTTGTGGGTGACCCAAGTCACGTTATGAGCGGTTGTGGGTGATTCACCATGACGAAGTGTCAAAGAATCAACCCGTAGAGAGCACTTGATCCTTGCGCGGATCAAGGGGGAGCTACACCCTTGCATGGGTGCTCCAACGAGGACTAGTGGGGAGTGGCGACTCTCCGATACCTCAGCAAAACATCACCGCGTTCCTTCCTCTCTATTTACTTTGAGCATTTACTTTGAGCAATTCATTTCATGTCTTTACATTCTTAGAATTGCCATGCTAGAGTAGGATTGGAACTTAGGTTGCAAGTCTTTTATGTGGTAGAACAATTAAGAACACTTTCTAGGCACAAGGGGCTAATTGGGCTATCCATAGGAATTAATTATAGCAAAGAAATTTAGAATTAGCCCAATTCACCCCCCTCTTGGGCATCTTGATCCTTTCAATTGGTATCAGAGCCTCATGCTCACGTATTTAGGCTTAACTGCCTAGAGCAAGATGTCTCATGGGGATGGACCTCCTCCTATCTTTGAGGGAGATGACTTTCTGTATTGGAAAATTCGCATGGAGGCATATCTAGAGGCTCTAGATGTTGGTATACTTAGAGCTGCCTGACAAGGCTTCCCAAAACCTTAGGATGCTACTAACCTACAAGGCGATGAGGTTAATTATGAGAAGTGGAATGCAAAGGCTTGAAACACCATCTTTAGAGGCCTTTGCAAAGATGTGTTTAATCAGGTAAGGAACCACAAAGACGCCCATGCACTATGGCTGGACGTTTGTGCACTCCATGAGGGAACCAAGAGTGAGCATGAGGAACGCTATCATCTTGTCATGAAAAAGCTCAACTCTTTTGAAATGCTTCCTAAGGAAAGTGCTAATGAAATGTATTCATGTTTGAATGTTCTTGTAGAGGAAGTCAATGGGCTTGGACTCACTCAAATGCAACCATCCGATGTTGTAAGAAAGATCTTGAGTGTCCTCCCCATTGACAAATATGGGCATATTGTGATCATGCTACATCAAGGTGATCTTTCTGCTGCTACACCAACATAAATCTTGGGGAAGATCAATGCTCATGAGATGTACATGCACATCACGCCACAAGATGGCTCATCCTCTACCAAGAAGAAAGATAAGGACTTAGCATTCAAAGCTAGCCAAGAGAAGGGTAAGGCAAGACTTGAGTATGAGAGCTCAAGTGAAGATGAAGTTGATGATGAAAGTCTTGCTCTCATGGTGAAGAAGACCGCCAAGATGCTTAAGAAGCTAAACAAGAGTGGCATCAAGTTTGATGGCAAGAAGAAGAAGTTCTTCACTAGCTCTTGAAGGAAGCCAATCTCTGAAATGGATTGCTACAATTATGGAGAACTTGGTCATCTAGCTCACCAATGCACAAAGCCTAAGAAATACAAGTACAAGAACAAGAACAAGGGCAAGAAAGATGACTCAAGCAATGAAGATGAAGATGAGAAGAAAAAGAACAAGCCATACAAGAAGAGAGATGGCAAGAAGAAGGACTTCCATAAGAAGAAGAAGAGTGGAAAGGCTTACATCGTCGGTGATTGGCTCACGGACATTGATTCATCTAGTGGATCATCCGATGATGAAAGTGACAACGAGAAGGTGGCCGCCATTGCTATTGACTCATCATCTTCACCGCCACCACCGCCATCATCCTCTACACACCTATGCCTTATGGCCAAAGGTGAATGAAAGGTATCACATGATGATGATAGTAGTGGTGATGATCGTGCTCATAATGATGATAGTGATAGTGATAGCGATGATGAATATGAGTCACCTACTTATGAGTGGAAGGAGATACTTTGGTATTGACTTTGTCAATGAAGCCAAAGAGCAAGTACGTATCATCCAACAACATATGAAGGCAGCTCAATCAAGACAAAAGAGTTATGCCGATAGAAGAAGAAGACCACTAACTTTTGAAGTGGGTGACTATGTATACTTGAGAGTCTCACCCATGAAAGGTGTGAAAAGATTTGGGATGATAAAGAAGCTTTCACCAAGATATGTAGGGCCATACAAGATTTTGGAACGAAAGGGAAATGTTGCGTATAAGTTACAACTTCCACCAGAGATGAGTGCAATATTTGATGTGTTCCATGTTTCTCAGTTGAAGAAATGTCTTTGAGTACCTGAAGAAGCTATTGCACCCACCAACATGCAGCTTCAATCGGATTTGACCTATGAAGAAAAGCCAATTCGAGTATTAGAGGAGATGGAGAGAGTGACAAGGAGTAAGATTATTAAGTTCTATAAGGTGGTGTGGAACAATCATAGTGAACAAGATGCTATGCAGGAAAGAGAAGATTATCTACGAGAAGTTTATCCCGCCTTTTCCCAAGAATGGTAGGTCTTGCAAATCTCAGGACGAGATTTTTATAAGGGGGAGGGGCTGTAACACCTCAGGTGTTAGCCTTGCATAACTTGACTTGCATAGCATGAGCATGATCATAAAGCATTCATATATAAGCTTTGACACTTGAAACATTTGATTGAAACATATGCAACATTCTTATTATTTCATGTTCCCATGTGTATGTGCATATGATCATGAGTGTAAACATGTAGATGATTGTGTGACCTTGCGAATAGCTTAAAAATGTTTAGTATATCATCATGAACAACTTTGGTATTTATGGCTAGGGCTAATTAGGTCATTATGTCATAGTTTAAGTATGTACCATCTTTTGAATGTAGCTTGTTTGACCAAGTTTGAACTAGGTGTTAGAGACCTTGCATGGAGGAGATCACTAAAGCAAAGTTGTAGTATTTGGTATAAGGAACAACTTTTATGTTTGGGGCATAGATTGGTTTAGCTCCTAACATGCTTGAATTAGGCTCACAAGAATCATCAATTCCCTATTTTCAACACTTAACAAAATTTGTCTAAGTCATGTGCATTGACAGTTTGGTTGCATCGACTTTGGGATGATAGAACTTGAGTTTGGTTGAGATTCAAGGCATGAGTTCTAAACAACAATTGGAGCTGGTACTTCGGGCTTTAACTTTGGTTTAGGAAGTTTTGGCTAGCAGTCCACGGATTTGGAGAATTCTTCACTGCAAATCACGCTGTCAGGCTGCTCCTCGCACGACTGAACCAACTGAATTGCCTAGCTCAATGGCCGACCGGCTTCAGGCATCGTGCGCCACGTGGAGGCCGCGACGGCCGTGTGTCACCGGTGCCTCGCCGTGTGTGGCTCGGCCAGGCCAGAGCGCGCCTTAACCTCGCTCGCACTTGCCCGCGTCACCCTGCGCTTCCCATTTCGCTTTTCTAGCTTCTCCGTCACCGCAGCACAGCCTCTGAGCGTCTGCCACGCCATTGCCGTCGTAGCTGCTCCGCCGAGCTCACCAGCGCTCACCGCCGTTCCATTCACAAATTGGTCGCGCTCGTCGCTACGCCTCCACCTTCCCCACCGTTTCCACCCTGCAGCGCCCACGATTTTGCCTTTGGTAAGCCACGTTCAGCATTGCACCATCATGGGTTTGCCTTCGCCAGAGCTCCGCCATGGCCGTTGCTGTGGCCGTGCTTCGTCGGAGTAGCTCCAGCCGTATAGGTCGCTTAGTCACAATCGAAGGGCCACCGTAGTTCTGTAGAGCACGTGACTTGGCTTCGTCGTGGCCCGAGATGGTCGGCACATGCTGTGCAGCGCCGCCGTGCCACCATGGCCGACGCCGTCACCCTTCGCGCCGGTTATCCACTCACCTAGCTAGCCCAACACATGCGCCCGGTCAAGTAGGTCATACCGCGTAGACGTCACCGCCGACGGACTCGCCGTCGATGAGGCATGGCTGCGCAAGCTTGCTCAGCGCCGCCGGCTCTGTTTTGGTTTCACTGACAGGCGGGCCCTGCTGACCAGCGGGTCCCACTGGTCAGCGACAGGAGTAGAATAGGCTAGTTCATTTAAATCCAGATCTGGTGTTGTTTTGTAATTTTTGTATCTTCAGTTTGGTAGCTTCAAAAATTATGAAATAAATTTGTTAGTGTTCCTTAGGAAGTGTAGTATTTAGGAAAAATATGTTCTTAACATTTGCAGTAGAAATTTTTGAAGATTTAAATAGAAATTTGAAATGTGCTTTTAAATGCATGCAAATTTGTTTATCTTATATCTAGAGTTCCTGTGCTCCAAAAATTATGAAATTTTTGTGGTAAGCTATTCTTGTCATATATGAACTCTAGTAAAAATTTGTGGATCAGTGCATGTGTAGATTTATAGTTATAGATTTTTTTTATGAATAGTTAATCCTTGTATGAATTTTTATAAATTATTTATGAATCCAAAATTCATGAAATTTGTTGGAGGTAATCCTAGTACCATATGGATGCTAAGAAAAATAGGAAATCTATTGCTTGACACTTTTCAATAGGGTTTTCCATTTATGCTATTTCAAACCTTGCTGCCTTGCCATTTTTGTATAGGATGTGCTACTTGGCAAAATAGCATGAAACTTTTACAGTAGTCCTTTGATAGCATTAGTAAGGCACTATAAATTTTTGAGAATGAATGAAGTACATCTGGTATATGTTTATTATTTAACCTACATATCTCAATAAAATAATAAAAGCATTTAAATAAATAGTTTGGGTTTCACCATTATATTATCTTAAATGTATTTGGTATGCTTAAACTGTTGGTAGACTTTATGTTGTCAAATTTTGGGTGATTACATGAAGTAGTAGTATCATTGCTTTAAAATGCAAAATTAAAAGGATTCCGGATAGATTCTGTAGTTTGATAAGTTGCATGATAGGGATGATGTGTACTGTAAAAATGGTTAATAACAAAGTTGTAGAGAATTTGATAAGCTTTCCAGAAAGTCCAAGATCACTGTATTTGGATTAGTATAACTCCAATTATGAGTGAAACAAGTAGCTACTATTTTGTGGTATAATCGATGCATTGTGGAAGTAGATAATTAAATAATCAAGAAGTGATATGCACCTACTCAATAAACATGATGCACTTGTTAACATATATGCATTCGTAATACTTATGCCATATTCATGCATCTAGGATCGGAGGAAGAGATAACGTTGCTAGAATTCGAAGAAGCAGAGGAAGGGGACCAGCAGGAGAATCCGCAAGCCGCAGCTCCCGAAGGCATGGAGCAGAATCCTGAAGAGCTTCCGGAGTGCCCTGACCACTGCCCTACTTCCTTTATGCGAGGCAAGCCTCGGAGCATTCTAAGTCTCCCAGTAATTTACAAATGTTTACTTAAGTACTTATGATTGATGCATTAGGTTATAAGAATTGAATGGAACCACTTGATGCATATAAATTCCTTGTCTACATATTACACCTTTAACCGGTATAGGTCCAGGATCGAATATATGCTTGGCCATGCTTAGACTGGTAGAAGTCAGGTGATGTCCTATCACCTACGAGATATAGGTGGATACCAGAGCACGGTTGGCTATATTTGCTATCGTGGAACAGAACCATGGGGTAAAAGAAAATCGAGACCGAACGGGAAGTCGATAGAGAAGCAACAAGGCATGGAGGTCTTGGGTGTGGATCTATCCCCATCTGTGTCGATTAAGGACTGTATCGTTGTTGGTGCTTCTAACAAGATTGAACGCATGCCTCTCACTTAGCTGGCCGGATAACTCGTTCCAACCACGAAGCCAAGTAATTCAACTCAGGCCAGGAACCATTCTATTGTGCGCTCCTTCCGGGGAATGATCAGACTGAGCCCAAGGGCAGGCTAGGCCTGAACGTCCTGGCATCTAGTGTTCCAGATTGTGCAGCGTGGTACGGACCCGCAAAATGTGTACCTGAGTTGTACCAAAGGTGACCTAAGGCTATCATGGCTGGTAGACCTAGGTTTGTGTTAGGAATAAATTCCCAGCTAGTTGAAATCGGTTCGAATCGCCGTCTCTCCCGGACAGTGAGAAACTTGGCTAGTCCCAACATCGTAGTAACTATGTTATGGAACATGATGGTTCGGATGAATATGGAATTACAATACCTGCTATGGTTACTATTGTATTCTTCTCAATTGATATACCACATGTTTGGCACAGGATAGTTGCTAATCTAGAAATGGATAGTTATAATTAACTTGATAAAGAAATTGTAACTGTACAATGAGTCAATTGCTTTTATGCAAAATGTTGTCGAGTTACGTCCACTTATACAGCCTTGCATAATCCTTGGAGTCATTTTATTTCTGGTTCATGACGGGTAAGTCTAGCTGAGTACCTTCTTGTACTCAGGGTTTTATTTCCCATTGTTGCAGATGGCACTATGTATCATGGTTATTGCAAGAGTTGCTTCTATCCCGCTGTGGATGAGGAGTAAGCCTTGGGCAGGCTTCTTTATTAATTCCTATCTTTGCTTTTGTGGACCGTGATCCTACTTGGCACTGTATCAAACTATGTTGGAAACTTTATTTTCGAACTTAATTGCTTCCGCTTTATTCTATCAAACTCGGTTTGTAATAACTTTTATTCATACTCTGATGATGAAATGTATCTATGAACTTTATGTAATATATGGCATGTATGTTGAATCCTATACGATCTTGGTTGTTGTAAATCATTTATCGAGACTCATCGTGGTACTCGACGGACTATCGGGTTTATATGGGTTCAAGTATGATAGTGCGACCGCTTGTGGGCTGCCATTGTACCTGTACTCTTATAAATTGGTCAGTTCTACGATAGCTATGTCATCCAAACTCAAGGAGCTCAAATCTTCTAAGAAAGAGCTCAAAGATAAACATGATAAATTTGAGTGGGTGCATAAAGAGCTCATCACTAGCCATAACAAGCTAAAAGATGAATACACTACTCTTAAGGTTAATCATGATACCCTTGTTATTGCTCAAGAATTTTTACCCAATGAGCCACATGATGCCACTAATGATGTTGTTAAGATTGATATAGCTACCTCATGTGATGATCTTATTGATGAGAGCATTGAGCAAAGTTCTAGTAGCAAGGGTAAGCAAGTGGTTGAAACCGATGACTACGATGAGTTTGTCAAGCTCAAGAATGATAATGCAAAGCTCAAGAAAGATCTTGAAGAACTCAAAACCACCAAGCCTATTGTGCTAGAAACTATTGTTCATGATGATAGTTTGATCCTTAAGAATGAGAAGCTCAAAGATGAGAACAAGAAGCTCAAGGAAGAAAAGAACAATGATGCTCTCAAGGAAGAAAATAAGAAGCTCAAGTTGGAGAAAGAGCATCTTAAGATTGGATTGAGCAAGTTCACTAGAGGCAAGTATCTTCAAAGTGAGCTTCTAATGAATACCATCATGAAGATGGATAGAAGTGGCATTGGGTACATGGCAAACAAAGAGAAGAAGGCTCAAGTTCAACAACAACAATCAAAGCCAAAGCCAAAGCCAAAGAGATGCTTTGAGTGTGGACAAGAAGGCCACTTTGCTCATGAGTGCCAAACTCCACCACCACAACCCTTGCCCAAGCATGCTAGACCATTTGCCTTCAATGCTCACTACATGCTTAGAAAGGATTCTAGTGGGAAATTGAAAGTGATGTTCTTAGGTCCTCCAAACAAGAATAGGCCTAAGAAAATTTTGGTTGCTAAGTCACTTGTTGAGAAGGTGAAGGGCCCTCGACAAGTTTGGGTTCCTAAAGCTTGATCTCTTGTGTGTAGGTGAACTACAAGACTGGTGGAAGTCATTGGGTTATTGATAGTGGTTGCACACAACATATGACCGGTGATCCTCGTATGTTCACCTCACTAGATGAAGAAGTAGATGGATAAGAAAGAATCACATTTGGAGATAACTCAAAGGGCAAGATCAAACGATTAGGCAAAGTGGCAATACCAAATGATCATTCCATCTCCAATGTGCTATATGTTGCTTCATTGAGTTTCAACTTGCTATCCGTTGGACAATTGTGTGATCTTGGCTTCCAATGCTTGTTTACCGAGAAGGTGGTTGTTGTATCAAAGAAGGATTATGATCATGTGATATTCAAAGGATTTAGATACAACAACCTATATCTAGTGGACTTCACCTCCAAAGATGCAAACTTGAAGACATGCCTATTCATCAAAACAACACTTGGGTGGCTATGGCATAGAAGACTTGCTCATGTTGGGATGAGCTCACTCAAGAAGCTTATGAAGAATGACTTGGTGAGAGGGTTGAAGGATGTGAAGTTTGAGAAGGAACAAGCTTTGTAGTGCATGTCAAGCCAGCAAGCAAGTTGCAAACACCCATCCAACAAAAGCCTTCATGTCAACCACAAGAGTGCTAGAACTCCTTCACATGGATTTATTTGGACCAACAACATACAAGAGTTTGGGAGGAAATATTTATTGTCTTATGATTGTTGATGATTATTCAAGGTATACATGGGTATTCTTCCTTCATGACAAATCTGAAGTTGCATCTTGCTTCAAGAAGTTTGCCAAGAGAGCACAAAATGAATTTGAAGTGAAGCTCAAGAAGATAAGAAGTGACAATGGGAAAGAGTTTGACAACACAAACATAGAAGCTTATTGTGATGAAGTTGGAATTAAATATGAAGTCTCCACAACATATACTCCTCAACAAAATGGTGTAGTTGAGAGGAAGAACCGAACATTGATCATTCTTGCAAGAACAATGCTTGATGAGTACAACACCCCTAAAGCTCTATGGGCGGAAAGCAATCAACACCGCATGCTATGCATCAAACCTCCTATTCCTTCAAAAGTTCCTTGGCAAGACACCTTATGAGTTGCTCAATGGGAAGAAGCTGGATGTCTCCTTCTTTAGGGTGTTTGGTTGCAAATGCTACATCTACAAGAAGCGGCAACACCTAGGGAAGTTCCAAAGACGTTGTGATATTAGTTTTCTTGTTGGTTACTCATAAAAGTCCAAAGCATATAGAGTATTTAATCATGCCACCAGCTTGGTTGAAGAAACATATGATGTGGAATTTGATGAATCTAATGGCTCCCAAGGAGCACATGAGAATCTTGATGATGTAGGTGATGAACCATTGAGGGAGGCTATGAAGAAAATTCTAGTTGGAGACATCAAGCCTAAAGATGATGAAGATGATATACAAGTGATTGATCCACCTTCTTCATCAAGTGTGCCATAAGATGATGACAAAGATGGGAGAGTAGAAAATGAAGATACTCATGTCTCCCATGAACAAATGGTGGTACAAGCATAAGATGTTGATGCTCCACAACCTCCCCCTCAAGTGGTCAATAGAAGAAATACACCCCTACTTCAAGATCATCCACAAGATCTCATGATAGGGAGTCCATCAAAGGGTGTAATGACTCGATCTCAAAAACTTACCTCATTTATTGCTCATCACTCTTTTGTCTCTTGCTTTGAGCCTACTAAGGTAGAAGAAGCTCTTCAACATCTGGATTGGATAAATGCCATGCATGAAGAGTTGAACAACTTCACTCGCAATGAAGTTTGGACTCTTGAAGAGCGGCCAAAAGGTGCAAGAGTCATTGGAACAAAGTGGGTGTTCCGAAACAAGCAAGATGATCAAGGTGTTGTTGTGAGGAACAAGGCAAGACTAGTTGCAAAGGGGTTCTCTCAAGCTGAAGGTTTGGATTTTGGAGAGACCTTTGCACCTGGTTGCAAGACTAGAAGCCATCCGTGTCCTTGCATATGCATCACATCATAAAATAAAACTTTATCAAATGGATATGAAAAGTGCATTTCTAAATGGCTTTATTAATGAACTAGTCTATGTTGATCAACCTCCCAGATTTGAAGACCCTAGATATCCTAATCATGTTTATAGGTTGTCCAAGGCATTATATGGGCTTAAGCAAGCCCCAAGAGCTTGGTATGAGCGCCTTCAGGACTTCCTCATTGAGAAGGGCTTCATCATTGGGAAGGTCAACACCACACTATTCACCAAGAAGCTTGATGGGTATATCTTCATTTGTCAAGTGTATGTTGATGATATTATCTTTGGATCATCAAATGAAGATTCATGCAAAGAATTTGGTGAATTGATGTCAAAGGAGTTCGAGATGTCGATGATTGGAGAGCTTACATTCTTTCTTGGTTTTCAAGTCAAGCAAATGAGAGAAGGGATTTTCATCTCTCAAGAGAAATACACTAATGATCTTCTCAAGATATTCAAGATGGATGAATGTAAGCCAGTCAAGACACCAATACCAACTAATGGACATCTCGACCTAGATGAGGGAGGTAACCTGGTTGATCAAACTCTCTACCGCTCTATGATTGGTAGCTTGTTATATTTGACCGCATCTAGGCCCGACATCATGTTTAGTGTGTGTATGTGTGCCAGGTTTCAAGCTAATCCTAAGGAAACTCATTTAATTGCTATAAAAAGAATCCTTAGGTATCTTAAGCACACACCAAGCATTGGCCTTTGGTATCCCAAAGGAGCTAGATTTGAATTGATTGGCTATTTCGATTTGGATTATGCCGGATGCAAAGTTGATAGAAAAAGCATATCCAGAGGGTGCCATTTGCTTGGTAGATCACTTGTGTCTTAGTCCTCCAAGAAACAAAATAGTGTGGCTTTATCCACCGCCAAAGCGGAATACATTGCCGCCGGTGCTTGTTGTGCACAAATACTTTACATGAAACAAACTTTGCTAGACTATGGTGTAGTTCTAGAGAAAGTACCTCTTTTGTGCGACAATGAAAGTGCGGTAAAACTTGCAAATAATCTGGTTCAACTCTCTCACACCAAGCACATAGATATCCGCCATCACTTTCTAAGAGATCATGTGGCTAAAAATGATATATCACTAGAAGGTGTAAGGACCGAGGATCAATTGGCAGATATCTTTACTAAATCGCTAGATGAGGCAACATTTTGTAGATTGCGAAATGAACTCAATGTGCTTGATTTTAGCAACTTCACTAAAAATTGAGCTTGTGTTGTCCCTTGCATTGCATTGTAATATACAACATGTTTAATGCTTTATAATGCATGTAGGGCTTGTCTAACATGGTTAAGATAACCGCCGAAAAGCATGTGAAGAAGCTTAACCTTGGATCAAACTTGACAAGCAACTAGATTTACTTTCAAGTATTGCATTGCATATGCATGAATGTTGTTTTGTCGTTTATCTTAAATCGCCCTCTTATTGCCTATTTTCTTAAAAAGAATTATAGCCTAAGGCAAAATATTTTGAAAAACTTGAGGGTTTGAGAGAGGTCACTCACATCAGTCCCAATTGGTGTTTATTTGGATCTTATTGGAGGTGGGACTTGATTGGGAACTGGCAAGCGTGAAGGACTTTGAAGATTTGCTGAAGAAGGAGTGACCAGACGCTGCACCGGACTCTAGAGTCCAGTGTCCGGTCAGTTCACTAGGAGGTGAGCCTTCTATCGAAGGAGTGACTGGATGCTAAAACAATGTTTTTCCTAGTGTTTAGTCAGAAGGTGCTTCAGCGTCTGGTCGTTCATGAAGACATCAAGGATAGGTGACCAGACTCTAGGCTGTGTCCGGTCGGTGTCCACCTGGACGCATCCGGTCATGATTCTAGAGGATTTGGACCTCTCTAGGAATTGACTAGACGCTGGGTGGTAGCGTCCGGTCGCTACCACCGGAGCGTCCGAGTCGGTAGACAACTTGCGGCATACGAACTCTTTTTTGGTTTCCTCCTTTATCTCGTGGGGGACACCTTATAAGCTAATTGGTTTTAACCTAATCCACCATCGCCGCCTCTTGTGCACAAATCGCCAGCAGAGTCACCGCGCCGCAACAAGCCCATGCGCCACCGCTCCTTGCGCCACTCGCCTGCACACCGCCACAGCCCCTGCTCTAGTGCCGCCGCTAGCTGCCTTGCGCACCACCGCTGCTACAGCGCTGCCACCGTGCCCTGCCTGCGCCCACCACCGGAGCCACCACAGCAAGCGCCTGCATGCCGCTGAGCTTCCACCGGTAGTAGAGCCACCACTGAGCTAGCCGTGCTTCCATGCCACCAAGATCCACTGTAGTGTCTTCACCCCACGATCAGTGCTGCACTAATTTCACAGGCCTTCGATTCACCGCCAACCCTAACTCTTGACTCGGTTGTTCCCCACATGTTGCTTCTCTTTTCTCATTGGATCGCCGGTTCATCAGGTAGCAATGCCCATGTTTCAATTTCGTATCTAAATTGCTTGCTTCCTACGATTTCGCATCTATTAGATATATATCATATTTATCTATATATCCTTCTAATCCATCGTGCAGTGAGTCGGTGCCGTTGAGATCATGTGGCAGTTGACAGTTTAACTCGGAGCCAAGCTCACGAGTAAGGATCGAGGCCAAGCCTCGAAAGTGTCAGAGGCAGTTGTTTCCTGTCAGCGGCAGTTGATTCTCTTCAGATTCATCAGATGGTTCGCACGAAGAATGTTGGTGGTGGTCTAGGAGATGAGGATCCGAGGCATCCACCTCGCTTGCCTACAGATCCTAAAGATAAGGCGATAAAGAAGGTTGCATCAAAGAAGCGCAAGTACCCTGATGCAGAGACAGCTAGAGCAGCTTGTAGTTGCTGAGGCCATAGAGCGTGCCAAGAGAGGAGGTGCTCATAGTGGAGTTATTATTGCAGATCATCTATCACCAGAAGCATAGGGTGGACTTTAGCGTATTGAGCGTCTTCATGGTAGTCCACCTAGGACTGTCATGATGCAAGGACGACGTCTTCCCATTATGGAGCCTCAGCCTCAGGGGGAGTCACAGTAGGAGCCACAGCAGTAGCCCCACCAGTAGAGCTAATAGAGTAGACTTAGGAGGGCCAGCAGACCGAGGAGACAGAGCAGGCACCTTAGCCACAGCCTCGTCGCTCTAGTCGTACCTATGCCCCAGTCACACCGAGGGCTAACACACAGTGGAGGGGTTCTTGTCCACCGCCTAGACCATAGGGTCCACCATCCAGTGACCCATCTTGACTTGAGGGCCGCCATGGCCAAGCAGGTTTCAGCAGCTGAGATTTGTTGATTTTGAGGTATGGTTTCCACCCAGGAGGGATGAGAGAGCTTCAGAGGGCTTCTACACTCCACTGCAGGAGGATTTCTACAATGCCTATCTCAACAGTGGGGCAATTTTTAGATCTCAGAGGGTGTGCCACATTGACTCTATAGTTGCAGCAGCAGGAGAGCACATTTGCACCTACCTTACATATCTACCAAGGCTATCAGGTTTGATTGGACTGGGCCAGAACTATATGTTCTATGTTGGGTTCGGCTAGTTCTATACTTCCCTCTGGATTGACCCGCAGCATAGATATATTCACTTCGCATTTAGAGGAAGAGTCTACCTGCTTGATGAGCTAGAGGGTCAAGGAGATACTAAGGCTTTAGGAGCAGCTAGTCAGACTTCACAAGGTGTGCTATGGCCAGACAACACCCCCTAGACATCCTCATGGTGGCAATGTGCCCCCTACGGACTTGGTTCGCCACTGCTTCACTAAGCCCTTTGGAGAGGGATCACGTAGGAACCCCAGTGACCTAAATCCCACTGCTCACATACTTGAGGCTATTATGAGGAGGACACTGCTTCCCAGGATGGGATACAGAGAGGGCTTGACACATATACAATTGTGGCTGATCAACTCTCTGATGCAGCAAATAGTTTTTGATATTTGGGATCTTCTTCTGTTAGAGATGGAGGATACTATAGCTAAGGGCTTTAGAGGTTGCAAGGTAGTTACTCTATGCTCACTAGATTACCTGGCTTATCCATAGAGTAGTCATAGTGAGGCCGCCAGAGATGCTTGCTAAGTATAGTGGTGCCACCATAGAGTTTCCTGCCTATAACATGACACAGATGATCAGGCATAGTACACCTACAGCACCCAGTCAGCCACGTCGACGTCCTAAGGTGCCTAGAGTCTATAGCCCAGTAGGATGATATTATTAGGAGCATTGCAGCTACTGAGGAGGAGGAGCTTGCTCAGCAGGAGGGTGTAGTCGTGAGCGACCCTAGTGACAGTTCTGATGATGACGATTAGCTCATCCCTCGGATGCCTCCTTAGCGACATGATCCATGAGGCCGGTAGCTCCAGCTCAGCACCACCTGCCTCACAGACCAACCCTGCTCTCCTTGCTATACTTGAGCAGGATGAGGTTGGACCAGGCATGATAGGCTCAGGAGACAGCAGCTACATTTGCTCAGTTCTAGACTTGGCAGGATGAGTTCTAGCGCCAGTAGCAGTAGATCGAGCAGTAGCAGCTAGCTATACATTAGCAGACTCAGGCTCTACAGCAGTAGCAACAGGCCATGCATGAAGTAGTAGATCCTCATGCAGTAGCAGCTCCTTGGATTTATGCAGCATGTTGTGACTGCTATTGGGGCTCCACCACCATAGCCTTTATCCCAGCTTGGTCAGACTACCACTACCTCGATGACTCCAGCATTACAGCCTAATGGACTTCAGAGTCAAGGATAGCCACCAATATAGTTTGCTTCTCCTACAGAGCAGGTGTCCTAGTATTTTGCCATGTCACTGCCAGCTCCACAGTTCACACCGCTTCAGACAGGCTTTACACTAGATGAGACGCCCTTGCTGCTAGTGCCAGAGACCATAGTGTCTAGGAGCCTTGGTGCTTCCTTTAGTCAGTTGACAGGGATGCCTAGCCCTCCATATCTACATGTCCCAGGTCCTTCTACTATTGCACCAGTCACCAGGGACTATAGAGACGCTCCCTTCCTTAGTGGCATCATCAGAGCCTACTATAGTCCTACTAGCTCAGTCTACATCAGCTCTAGTTCTTGATCCGACCTAGACTGCTACAACACCAATTATAGCTATAGAGGGTCAGACTGCTTAGAGCTCTGAATTAGATGATGATGCCAACCAGTTTTCAGCTTGCTCCTCGTACTTCAGCGCCCAGCTCGTCCGCTGCAGCCCCTGTCGACCGACCCTTAGGTTTTGGTGTTTGACGCCAAAGGGGAAGAGGGATCGAGTATGATAGATTTAGGGGGAGCGACGTATTTAGGGGGAGCTTAGTTATCTTATTAGCTTATATATTACATTTGGAGTTTTTATGTGTGATACACTATTATGCATTCATCGTGTGTTTACTTTCATGCATTGAACTATATATATGTGATAGTGATATCTACGTGATCGTGATATATGACATGTGTGCTCTCTACTTTGAATTATTTATATGTCATATCACTTGTGTTATGCTCATTTGCCCTTGCTTCCGCATTTTACTCCGATGCAAATGAGCTTTATTACTTGTACTCATGCTTAATTCATATCTTTTGAGTACATCATGTTGGCTTGGTTCAAATAAGCTCGTCTAACCCGTTTGTTCTTATTGACAAGAGCTTATATGATCCAAGCATGTTAAAAACCTCAACTCTTTCACATACTCGAGGTGGTATTGTCATCAATCACCAAAAAGGGGGAGATTGAAAGCATCTAGGCCCCTAGTTGGGTTTCGGTGATTAATGACAATACAAGATTACTATGACTAACATGTGTTTTGCTAGATGCAATTAAGTTAGGTCATGGTAATGGAGATCAATTGGGCAATCAAGGTGGTCATGCCCCTACAATGGAAATCATTTTGGTTTTCAAAGGATGGATGACAAGGTTAAGGTTGAACTAGTTCTAAGTGTCGATTGGAGTTGAAGAGACACTTAGAGTAGTTTAGGACTTTGTTTTTCCTTTGGTTGTACTATTAAGGGGGGTATGCATGGGTAGCTTGACCTAGGTGAGTCTAGTGAGTTAGGTGTGGTGCACACTTGTTATAACTAGCGCTAGGTAGCTCCTACATATGCCTAAGATCCAATGGAGCAAACTTCATTCACGTATGATCGAGAGTTGGAAGTGAATGGAGGGTCAAATATTGACCAGACGCTGGCTTCGGTGTGACCGGACTGCTGGCGTAGAGTCCGGTCAGTTCATTTGACTGAGGTGAAATCATTCGGTGTGACCGAATGCTGGAAGGTCAAGTGACCGGATGCTGAGAGCCAGCGTCCGGTCATTTCTAGTAAGGTTCCAGAGAGGGTAAATCAGTGACCGGATGTGTTCGGTCACACTGTAAACTCTAGAGTTCGGGGTGTTCTGACCAGAGCGTCTAGGTCACCCTTGTAGAGGCACATAACGGTTTGTTTTCAGCCCATGTTATAAATTCCACCTCCACTCGTGTGTGGGGGCACTTTTGCTCATTCCAACAGCTGAGAAACACCTTAGAGATTGCCAAGAAGAGCAAGGTCCTAGTGAGGTGATTGAGATTTGAGAATCCAAAAGAAAGCCCTCATTAGTGAAGATCGAGAGTAGCAAAGTGTGCATTAACCTTCTCATTAGGCTTGTCGTGGTCAAGTGAGAGTTTGTGCTTGTTACTCTTGGTGATCGCCATCACCTAGACAACTTGGTGGTGATTGGGAGTTAGGTGATCACCCGACGGAACTTGTGGGTGACCCAACTCACTTTGTGAGCGGTTGTGGGTGATTCACCACGATGGAGTGTCGAAGAATCAACCCGTAGAGAGTACTTGATCCTTGCATGGATCAAGGGGGAGCTACACCCTTGCATGGGTGCTCCAACAAGGACTTGTGGGGAGTGGTGACTCTCTGATACCTCTACAAAACATAACCGCGTTCCTTCCTCTCTATTTACTTTGAGCATTTACTTTGAGGATTTACTTTGAGCAATTCATTTCATATCTTTACATTCTTAGAATTGCCATGCTAGAGTAGGATTGGAACTTAGGTTGCAAGTCTTTTGTGTGGTAGAACAATTAAGAACACTTTCTAGGCACAAGGGGCTAATTGGGCTATCCATAGGAATTAATTATAGCAAAGAAATTTAGAATTAGCCCAATTCACCCCCCCCCTCTTGGGCATCTTGATCCTTTCAAATGAATTTTCATTTTCTAATTTCAATGTTTTAGTTTTCTCATTATCTAAAGACATGGTCATACTAGCAAGTCTACCAACAAGCTCATCATATGAATCAACATGATCAACCACATTATCATTTGATACCTTGGTGTCACCTTGTAACATGAGACAATGTGGTGTAGTTGGAGAGCTTGTAGTAGCATCATGATCATGTCTTGAGCATGAACCAACATCACCATCAAGTGTGCATGGGGTAGCATCATCACTTGCAACACTTGTGGCATCATCATCAACCTTATCAAGTGAACTTGTAGTAGATCGATCATCATCATCATCACTTGACCATGAGGTGGAGCAATTTTCCACAATCACCAAGTTGTGGTCATGCTCAACACACTCATGTAGCTTCTTCTTGGGCTCATCCCCCTTGAATTTGCCATCATCCCATGTGGAGGAATCACCGAAGGTTTCCTTAATGGACTCCCATATCTCACTGAGCGGTCCCCTTGATGTTTACTTGTTTCATCAAATCAAATCTTAAAGCATCCATTAGAAAACAACAAGCATGTGCATCAAATTCATAGAGAACTCTTTGAGCTTTGGTGAGATTTCTATGGTCCAAGACATGGGTGAGACCACTTGTGACAACCCACCAAAATTTAGGTCCCCTTTGCACGAAAATGATCAAGCATGTGATTTTTCCAAAGTGCAAAGTTTGTGCCATCAAAAATATGTGTCTCACAAACATCTAGCCCACTAGACGCCATCCTCTCAGGTCAGTGAAGACCACAAATGAGAGACCTTGCTCTGATACCACTTGTAGGGTCGAGATGGCGGACTAGAGGGGGGGCGAATAGTCCTTTCTAAAATTAATCGCGTCGGCTAACCAAAACAAGAGCAGAATTAAACTATCGGTCTAGCCAAGACTACACCCCTTTATTTATGTTCTCTAGCACCTTCCAAAGATACTAATTAAGCAACAAAGGTGCCAGGCTAGCTAGAGCTCACCTAACCAATTCTAGAAGCAAGGTCACACAAACCTATGCCACTAGTACTTCAAGCAACAAGGGAGCTCCTACATAAGCTAGTAAGCAAAAGCACAAAGCTACCTAAGCTCACTAGCAATGCTCAATAACAAGGCAACCAATGCCAAATTAGAGAGCGCAATTACTTAGCTATGCCAACTAAGTAATGTGACTAACAAGGTTACACAAACCAAATTAGCCACGCAAGGGAGCTACTTCTATGCTACACAAGCAAGAAGGTAACTAGTAAGCTACACAAGCTAACTAATTACAAGAGGAACTACACAAGCACAATGTATATGAAATATAAATACAAGCTTGTGAAAGGGGATTGCAAACCAATGGGAAGAACAAGGTTGACACGATGATTTTTCTCTCGAGGTTCATGTGCTTGCCAACATGATAGTCCCCTGTTGTGTCGACCGTTCACTTGGTGGTTCGGTGGCTAATTGGCATCACCCACCAAGCCCGCACGTCGGGCACCACAAGAACCTACCCCAAAAGTGAGGGTATCTCAATGACATGCTCAACTAGAGTTGCTCTTCACGGCTCTCGTGGGGCGAGCACAATGCCCCTCACAAAGCTCTTCTCTAGAGCACCGCACAAGCTTCTTGCGGGCTTCAACGGAGACCACCACCAAGCCATCTAGGAGGTGGCAACCTCCAAGAGTAACAAGCACCACCAGCTTGCAACTCGATCACCTAGTGCCACTCGATGCAACCTCATGATGCAATCGCACTAGAATCGCTCTCTCACACAATCGAATGATCACTATCAAGTATATGTGGGATGGAGGGCTCCCAAGCACTACTACACAAGCCACCAAGGCTCTAGTGTGCTTAGCTACTGGCCCAAGGACGACCATGGCTTCTATTTATAACCCCACGAACAAATAGAGCCGTTACCCCTTCACTGGGCAAAAGTTGGGACGACCGGACGCTCCGGTCCGATTGATCGGACGCTGGACCTCAGCGTCCGGTCATGCGATGCACGCCATGTGTCCCCTACTTCAAATATTGTTCGCCCGATCTCAATGGTCATCTGTTGACCAGATGCAGCAGCTTGAACTGACCGGATGCACCAACCCCAGCGTCCAGTCATTTCTAGTAAGGTACCGGACATGATTGAACGCGTCCGGCCGATCGCGATCGGACGTAGCACCAGTGACCGGTCACTCTCTGGCCTTTCTACTCTACCTACATCACCACACATCACCCTAACCGGATGCACACAGTCAGCGTTCGGTCACTTCTAGCACCAGCATCCAGTTGATGACTAACGCCTACACGCTATCTACCTTCACTGACCGGATGCTGGAACCCAGCGTCTGGTCACCATGTGACCAGCGTCTGGTCCGCTATGTGAAACACTATCTTTTCTATATAGGGCGCCGGTGGCACCGTTGCACTGTCCGCACTCTACTGAGCGGACACTCCGCTGGTGGAGTTTCAAACCCTTCTCACCTCCGTTCCATCGCCGAGTTGATCCACATCAACTCCAACTTCATCTCCTTTATAAATGTGCAAACACAACCAAGTGTACACCACTATGTGTATGTGTGTTAGCATTTTCACAATCATTTTTAAAAGGATTAGCCACTCAACTTGCCACGCCACTCAATCCTAGCGACGATGCAAAGTTAGATCACTCGAGTGGCACTAGATGACCGATATGCAAACAAGTTTGCCCCTCTTGATAGTACGGCCATCTATCCTAAACCTGGTCATCAACTTCTCTACATACCTATGACCGGGGAAATGAAATGCCCTAGGTTATACCTTTGCCTTGCGCATTCCATTCCATCTCCTCCAATGTTGATGCAACACATGCACCAACATGATCAACAATGATATGATCCACTTCATATCATCACATGATCATATTGGTTCATCGATCTTGACATCACTTGCTTTTCACTGTTGCCTTCGTCCATTGGTGCCAACTCTTGCTCAAGCTTCACCGCCACGCGGTCCATCGCTCCAAAGCCTCCGACTTGCCCTTCACGCTTGCAACCAGTCCATCAAGCCATGTCTTGTCTTGATCTTCTCCACCTTGATCACATGACTCAATGTCATGTCTCTTGTGCAATGAGCTCCTTCATCATCACATGTGTGAGCTTTGCAACATCTCCAAGCCATTTTCACCTTTATGGCATATGTTGCTCACACATATGTACCTTTGGACTAATCACCTATGTATCTCACATAAACACAATTAGTCCACCTAGGTTGTCACTCAATTACCAAAACCAAACAAGGACCTTTCACCCGGGCATATGGGTGACATGACTCATGGTGAAAGTGTACAACCTCTAGAGTGTAAAACTAGTATATCAACTGTGCTCATGGACACGAGCGGCCTGGATCCTTACTGAATAGTTGGTTACTTGGATGGTTTGGGTTATGATTAAAATTGCTGATATCTCTAATCATTCACATTCAGCAGCCTAAGCATAACTTAGCAACTTATAATTAATAATAAAATATGACCAACTAATAGTGCTTACCATAGTTCAACCGTGTCAAGCCTTGTGAGCCTACATCCCCTCATGTTATGCTTGCTAAGCGGTAGTAGCTTACGCTTGTTTTATTTCAATACTTTGGCAAAATCTCGGATGGCTACCAGATGGAGGTTCTTCAGTGCAGTTTTCCAAGAGGTGTTAGGCTTGTGATCAACCATTAACTATTCCTATGTTGTTGGAGGCTTCGCTAGAAGAATAGAGTTATAGTATACACTATAAAGTAAGACTATGTCTTTTGTAACAAACATTTATGCGTTATGTAATAAAGGCATTATCTTTGATATTACCCCTTCATTTGTAACTATATGTGTGATTTTAATTCCTAGGTACACATATGGTGTATATCTAGTTTTGTCCTTAAAACCAAGTGCTACAAAGTGGTATCGGAGCTATGTCAACTGTAGGACGTAAGCCTAGTTAGAAAATGGTCATTTCAAGGTTCAGAATTTGCTATGAAATCCTTAGTCTATAAACTTGCTATTTTCTCCTATACTATATTCTTGTCTTTGTTGTTCATCTCCTCCTTGTTGCTATAAATTTTGTCCCTATTTTCACCCCTTGCTTTCAATTGCTTTTAGAGATATCACTTACCACATTCTTGTGCAACATGAAGGTGACGCTGCAGAGTTTTGAGCCCTTGATACAACAAGAACGCGAGTAACGTGAGTGGAGTCATGGAGTCCTAATGCCTGAATTGAGAATCTTTAATGTTTGAATGGTTGTCTTGATGTTCATGCTTGATTTGGATTTTTGTATTGATTGCAATGATTTTGTGGGTTATGCTCACAATTTCATTTAGTTTACATAATAAGGCATAAGGACCAATCATTACATAGTTGGGTTGGTTTTTCTCGTCTCTGAGCATGCTAATTTCTAAGCAGTCAATGTTCATTGGGTTATATCTCCAAAGGTAGATGCCTAGAAGTCATGAAAGTTTTATGGATGAAAGTAGACTTCTCTATCTTTCATATGCACTGTTTGGGAGTCTAAATAGTTTCAGTTGCGCCCTATTTTTGACTAACTTAACCTCAGAATCTGGGAAGTCATGAGAATTTTAGTCTTTCTAGCCAAATAAGGAACACCTTCATATGGGTTCTAGAACTTGAGATTTGGTTGCCTTTCTGAACTACTACTGGTAGTTCTCATCTAGAAAATTTCAGATTGATTGTTTTATCATGTGAACTACTTCCGGATCATGGATTACAACTAGTAATTGTGCTAAATGTTGCAAACAGATTGTTTCTACTAGGAAAAGTGTTTCATGTGATGCCAGAAGGAATGCTCCTAATGCTAATCCACCGCCACCAAATCCTCCTACTATAGAGCAATCTATGATGACACAGACTCAATTGTTACAAACCTATGTTTAGAATGTATGCATTAACCCACATCAAGCACCACCAAGAGACAAGCATGGCAAATTTATGAAGGGACATCCGTCAACATTCTCTCATGCAAGCAACCCACTAAAAGCTGATAACTGGCTTAGAGCTATGGAGCGGCAACATAACATAGCTCAGTGTAATGACCATCAAAAAGTGCTTTATGTTTGCAGTCAACTTCAATGAGTAGCTTTAGACTGGTGGGAATTATTTTAGATTGAGAAAGATGTAAATCAGATTTGTTAGGAAGATTTCAAGACTGCCTTTAGATCTTATCACGTTCTAGAAGCCTTGGTGGAGATCAACGAGGAGTTCCTCAACTTGAAACAAGGCCCCATGATAGTGTGTGAGTATCATAACAAATTCACTTAGATGTCACGTTATGCTCCAGGAGAGGTGGTTAATGATGCCAAGAAACAAAAATGCTTCTTGAAAGGATTAAATGATGGACTTCAACTGCAGTTGATGACTGTTGTGTATCCTGACTTCCAAACTTTGATGAATAGGGACATTCTGATTGAGAACAGGCATTGGGAAATAGAAGAGAAGAAAAAAAGAATTCAAAGCCAATCTATAGGTAGCAACACACGCCCCCGCTACACTCCCCAGCATGAATTTCAATAGAGGTACTAGGAACCAACTAGTTAGTGGGATTTTGATCCTCCTCAACAACTCCCTCAATGCCAACAAGAGCAACAATATGTGAACCACCCCAGGAACCCCTCATCAACTCCCTAATGAAGGATAGTGTGCCCAACACTCTCTCTTTAGGCAAGAAGTGCTACCGCTATGGTGAACCCGGTCACTATGCAAGTCAGTGCTCGAGCCCCAGAATGTAAACCACAAACAGCGGAACCATGTGCAAGGTAGAGTCAATTATGTGACAATAAAATCTGCACAAGAAGCCTAAGATGTTGTGTTTGGCATGTGTCTAGTCAACTCTAGCCCTACATTAGTTTTGTTTGATTCTAGAGCTTCACATTCCTTCATTACACATCCTTTTGTTAAGGAGCACAATATGCCAAAGTGTCCTATGAAGAAATAGATGTTAGTTGACTCACCTTGAAGGGATATGCAAGCTACTCTAATGTGTCCTAGTGTAAGAGTTGAAATAAGGGGGTAGAGTTTTTGGCAAATCCGATTGTGCTAAAGTCTTCAAGCATAGATGTAATTATTGGAATGGATTGGCTAAATCCATGAAAGGCTATTATCCAATGTGAGAATGGTACAATACACTTGACATCCAAGTTAGGAGAAGAAGTTATATGCCAGGCAACTACAAAAACAAGAGAGGTGTGTAGTGTTAATCAGATGAATGGTGCAACCATGGATAAGACCAAGGTTGTTATTGAGTTTCTAGATGTTTTTCCTGATGATTTGCCGGGTATGCCGCTAGATCGTGATATTGAGTTTATTATTGAGCTTTTGCCTAGAACTGCACCTATAGCCAACAGACCATATCAGATGGGAGTCAATGAGCTAGAAGAACTTAGGAAATATTTAAAGGAGCTACAGGATAAAGGTTTCATACATCCTAATTCTTCACCATGGGGAGCCCCTAGTTATATTTGTTGATAAGAAAGATGGTACATAAAGGATGTGTGTGGATTATCGCTCCCTCAATGAGGAAACCATTAAGAACAAGTATCCTTTGCGTAGAATTGATGATATGTTTGATCAATTATGAGGTGCTTGTGTGTTCTCCAAGATTGATCTTCACTCTAGTTTTCATCAGTTAAGGATTTGTTCATCAGGACATTCCTAAGACTGCTTTTACTACTCGGTATGGATTATATGAGTACATGGTTATGTCTTTTGGATTGACTAATGCCCCTGCATACTTCATGTATTATGATGAATAAGGTGCTTATGGAATATCTCGAACAAGTTTGTTGTGGTCTTCATTGATGATATTCTAGTCTTCTCCAAAATAGAAGCAGAACATCAACTGTATGCTAAACTAAGCAAGTGTGAGTTTTGGCTCAAGGAAGTCTCTTTTCTTCGGCATGTTATCTCTAATGGTGGAGTAGTTATGGATCCCAAGAAGGTTAGTGATGTGTTGAGTTGGAATCTGCCTCAGGATGTAAGTGAAGTCTAGAGTTTCCTAGAATGGTCGGATATTATCAGGAGGTTCATTGATGGTTTTTCTAAGATTGCCAAGCCTATGACATCTCTACTTTAGAAGGAACAAATACCTTTGGAGGAGCTCAATGTGAAAGAGCATCTTACCTACAAAGAGTATCCCATCAAGATCTTAGAAATCGCTGAGAGAGTTACTCAGAGTAAGGTGATCAAGATGTGCAAGGTTCAACAGAATCGATATTCAGAGGATGAGGCTACTTGGGAAAGAGAAGATGATCTAAAGGTGGAGTATCCACAACTTTTTGAGGCAACATCTTTTGAATCTCGAGGACGAGATTCATCTTAAGGGGGTAGAATTGTAACACCCTACAATTTGAATTTTTGCAAAATAGAGGTAAAATGATTTAATTTGGAATTTATGTGCTCATGAAAATATAGGAAAATAGAAAAAAAAACATTAATTTCAAATTTATCATAAGGTAGCAACATGTTTGTGCGTATATGCAGCTGCATATTTATTTTGTAATGATTGGGTTTGATCAAAACTTCAAAAGGATTTAAATTTGGATTGAATTTGGATTTGAAAACTGGGTTTAAGAAATTAAAATGGGATTTCTTTTACTTCCCCTCCCCTCTCTCGACTTCTAGCTCAGTCAGCCCGCTCCCTCATCCCACGGCTACATCTTCTTTTTCCTTCTCTGCGTGGCCCATCTCGTGTTCCAGCCAAGCTAGCAGCGCCCACGCAGTAACCTCTCTCATCCCGCGCGTTAGTCAACTGATAGGTGGGCCCACCCTATCAGGCCCGTCTTCAACCCCAAGTCGTGCCCTAGATCGGACTCTGCTCCAAATTGAGTCTGTGCCATCCTCGCCCGATTTGGCGTGTTGCCCATGCCGAGGCACCCATATAAGACTCCTACGACCCCACCACATCCCCGTTTCCCATCTACGTCACTCTAGAGCCCTAGCCTTGCCCTTCCTACTATCAGTCTGGATCTCGCCATGAAGACAAACTCACTGCCGCCGCTATTGACATAGACCATGACCACATGGGTCTCCAAAACCATTTGTCAAGCTTCGCGACCTAGTGATGAAGCTGCCGAGCCCTCCTCTTACTCTCTCTTGGTCTCGGTTACTCATAGGGCTTTGTTGTGGTTCACCAGAAAAGGCCATCCGCCACGACGAGCCATACGTCGTCTCGGTGCTCTCCCCACCATCGGGAACACCCTAGGTGAGTTCACCATCTCCTTCTTCCCATATTTCTAGTTTATCCTCTCATGGCCCTGTAGGCCAGTTTCCCTGTGCTCGCCGGTGACCTCATTGCCGTCGGCAATGGCTACGCCGCCGCACTAGTCATCCCCTTCGACCGGTAGTGCCCCCAACCAACCACAACTGACCGATCTAAGATCTATGGCTCAGACTAAAACATACATGTTCGCTGGCCTTATTGCTAAAGAGACCCTGAGTTTTTATGAAATCAACCCGTAGTCCACCCTCTGTTCAAAATAATTCAACATATGCCCCTAGATTTTCTGTTTCAGCCCCTGTAGTTTTTCAAAAATGTCAGCCTGGTCCACAGGACTGTTTTAATTTGGTTTTGAATTATTTTTAATATGAAATTGATTTCAAAATATTTACAGAATTGCCATTGATCGTATTTTATGCATAGTTTCTTCTTTTAACTCTGATTTGACCCGTTCAACTTATGTTAGGTTCATAATTCCATAATCTACATGTTCATCCTACTAATAAATATATTTTCAACTTTTGAAATTCGAGGTTAGATTTAATCAATTATTTTATTAAAGGAAATCTTGTTTAATTCATAACTTTTTCGTTATAGCTCTGATTAGAGTGCTTTTCAGCATCTGTGTGATCATAGCAAGACGTAGATTCGTTTTACAAACTTTTCATCTTGATTTTATGCTGATTGATGTACTGTTCTAATATATAGCCTATGTTTGCTATGCATGTTTGTATGGATGTTTGTGTGTTGCTGCTTGATCTCGAGTAGACAGTGAGTTTTGTGTTGGTGCTCTAGAGCAACTCTTTGAAGATCAAGACCAGCAGCGATACATTGAATTAAGGCAAGTATAACATGTGGCTCCTTGTTATCCTATTCACTTTAATGCAATCTCAACTCATATGCATATGTTTACTGAACCACCTGGAGTCTATTTACCTTGATGTTGATTATCCTGTCCTTGATTTACCTATGGGTTTTGCATGTGGGTAGTATGCTTAGTTTGCTCCAACTAATAATGATTAAAGAATACAATTAAATATATATGAAACATGGTAACTAAAGATGCCTTTTAGCAATATGGAACCAAGGGGGCTAGAGCATTGGGCATTTTCTTATGGTGCTCTAATTTCTCTACATAAGGACTCATCTTTAAGTGGCAACCTAGGACTTATAGTACAACCATGAGAACCACATGGCTCTAGTCTTAGTCCAATACCTTACTCTTTCTAGTTTGTAGCAGTTTACCGAAAGGGCAAGAGGGGCATACCAGGCTAGGTATGGGCCTCATCCCTAGGGTGTGTACTATGTTGTGAGTATTAGTGCCATTTCTAGAGATGACTCCATAACACTTGGGAGATGGAATCCTTAGCGGCTGCTCCTTATTACAATGACTAGGGAAAAGCTTCATAGTGTACCTTGCCTGCTCACCTTGGAAGTGTTTTTGGAGTAATTAACCTAGGCATATGGGCGACATGACTCATGGTGAAAGTATACAACCTCTGTAGGAGTATAAAACTGGTATATCAGCCGTGCTCATAGACACGAGTGGCCTAGGATCCTTACTAAAAAGTTGGTTACTTGGATGGTTTGGGTTATGATTAAAATTGCTGATATCTCTAATCATTCACATTCGGAGCCTAAGCATAACTTAGCAACTTATAATTAATAATAAAATATGACCAACTAAAAGTGCTTATCATAGTTCAGCCATGTCGAGCCTTTTGAGCCTACATCCCCTCATGTTATGCTTGCTAACCGGTAGTAGCTTATGCTTGTTTTATTTCAATACTTTGGAAAAATCCCGAATGGGTACTAGATGGAGGTTCTTCAATGGAGTTTTCCAAGAGGTGTTAGGCTTGTGATCAACCAGTTGACGATTCCTATGGTGTTGGAGGCTTCACTAGAAGAATAGAGTTATAGTATACATTGTAAAGTAAGACTATGTCTTTTGTAACAAACATTTATGTGCTATGTAATAAAGGCATTGTCTTTGATATTACCCCTTCATTTATAACTATATGTGTGGGGTAATATCAAAGGACAATGCCTTTATTACATAGCGCATAAGTAGTTGTTACAAAAGACATAGTCTTACTTTACAATATATTCTATAACTCTATTCTTCTGGCAAAGCCTCCAACACCACAGGAATCATCAACTGGTTGATCACAAACCTAACACATCTTGGAAAACTTCACTGAAGAACCTCCATCTGGTACCCATCCAGGATTTTGCCAAAGTATTGAAATAAAGCAAGCGTAAGCTACTACCGCTTAGCAAGCACAACATGAGGGGATGCATGCTCAAAGGCTAGACACGGCTGAACTACAGTAAGCACTTTTAGTTGGTCATATTTTATTATTAATCATAAGTTGCTAAGTTATGCTTAGGCTCCCAAATATGAATAATTAGATATATCAGCAATTTTAGTCAGAACCCAAACCATCCGAGTAACCAACTATTCAGTAAGGATCTAGGCCCCTCTTGACCATGAGCATGGCTGATATATCAGTTTTACAATCTACAGAGGTTGTACACTTTCACCATGAGTCGTGTTACCCATATGCCCAGGTTTGCAACTCCCAAAACACTTCCAAGGTGAGTAGGCCGAGTACACTATGAAGCTTTTCTCCCGTCAGTTCTAATAAAGAGCAGTCGCTAAGGATTCCATCTCCCAAGTGTTATGGAGTCATCTCCAAAAGTGGCACTAATACACGTAGCATAGTACACACCCTGGGGATAAGGCCCATACCAAGCCCGGTATGCCCCTCTTGCCTTTTTAATAAACTGCTACAAACTAGAAAGAGCAAGGTACTAGACTAAGACCAAAGCCATGTAGTCCTCATGGTTGTACTATAAGTCCTAGGTTGTCACTTAAAGATGAGTCCTTATGGAGAGAAACTAGAGCACCCTAAGAAAAGGCCCAATGCTCTAGCTCCCTTGGTTCCATGTTGCTAAAAAACATATTTTAATACCATGTTGCATATATCTTTAATCACTATTAGTTGGAGCAAACTGAGCATACTACCCACATGCCAAACCCATAGGTATATCAAGGATAGGATAATCAATATGAAGGTAGGTAGACTCCAAGCAGTTCTTTAACATATGCACATGAATTGAGATTGCATTAAAGTGAATAGGTAAGAAGGAGTCCTCATATTATACTTGCCTTAATTCAAAGTATCACTGCTGGTCTTGATCTTTAAAGAGTTGCTCCAGATCACCAACACAAAACTCACTATCTACTCGAGATCAAACAGCACCACATAGGCATCCATACACTCATGCATAGCAAACAAAAGCTATGGATTAGAACAGTACACCAACAACATAAAATCAAGATGAAAAGTTTGGAAAATGAATCTATGTCTTGCTATGAACACATAGACACGAAGATCACAAAAATCAGAGCTAAAACGAAGAAGTTATGAATTAAACAAGATTTCCTATAGTAAAATAATAGATTAAATCTAACCTCAAATTTTAAAAGTTGAAAACCTACTTAACAGTAGTATAAACATGTAGATTGCTTAATTATGAACCTAACAGCAACTTGAACGGATCATATCAGAGTTAAAAAAGAGATTTTATGGCTAAAACAAGATTAGTGGCAAAATTGTAAATAGCGGAAAACGTATTTTAGATCTACTTGAAGAAAAATACGCTTTCAAAAGAAGAAAACAGAATATGAAAAGGCTGCTATGGACCACGGGTTCTATAAACAAGAATCCGAGGGTCTCTTTTGAAAAAAAGACAAGGACTGTGGGTTGAGTCTAAATATTTATAATGACCTTTTTGCAAATATGCTATCAAAAGGGTAAGTTCTAATCTCAGCCATAGATTGGTGGATGGACGTCTGTAGGCAAACGGGAGAGATAAGGTCGCCGACGCACTATTCCCAAGCGGTGGCGCCATGACTGGGGTCTCAGCTCCTCGTCGCAACGGTGACTCCGGATTCGGTTGCTCCAATGGAAGACTTGGGGAAGTAGAGAAGAAAACAGGCAAGCTCGTTCAAGTACCTTAGCAAGGCATGGGGCAGACGAGGGCAGAGTAGCACTCGGTGAGGTGGACGGCATCAGTGGTGCTAGGGCTATGGCACGCAGCGAGATGGAGACTTGCTCTAGGGCTCGAGATTGGAAGTGGTGTAGGCTCGGGCGCAGGACTTTATAAGGCGAAGGGATGTCAGGAGCATGCCATCGCAAGGGAGTAGCGAAGGCAGACTTGGCGGTGATGGTGTCCATGCCAGACATGAGATGGAGGTAGAGGATACGCCTGACGGGCGTGCCTAGCTACGGCAGGGTAGGAGGCATGATGACTGCAGCGTGCGGAGATGGGCTGGCAGTGAAGATGGGCCAACGCTTGATGCTAGGCTGCATGGAGGAAAGGCCACGGGCGTGGGAGTGGGCTGACCGAGGCTTCGGCCCGAGTGGGGAGAGAAGGCGTGGTGCGGCATCTGGCTCTACCGGTGCATTGCTTGCTTGTGCCTACTTGCGGGAGCTGTTGGAGTAGGCCACGGTGGAAAGAGGAAGGGAGCTGGGCCATTGTGGAGAGCAAGCCACGTGGGAAAACAAAAGGAGCAGAGCTATGCTGATCGAGGTACTTGGCCGGTGCCAAGAGAAGAGAAGTGGGCTGTGGGTGAGAGTGGGCCAAAAACCAGAAAGGATGAGAGGGAGAGAAGAATCTAGTTTTCCTTTTTCTTTCAAGCATTTTCAAACTTATTTTCAAATCTTTTTGAATTAGTTTGAAGTTTGGTTCAAACCACATAATGCAAAAATAATGTGCAGCGGCATGAATGCACAAATGTGTATATAGACCTTATATTTGTTTTTAACTTAATAAAAATTATTACTTTTCTAAGTTTAAATGCTCACCAAGATACATAATGAAATCAATTCATCTATTTAAAATATTGCAAATTTTAGGGTGTTACAATTCTACCCTCCTTAAAATGAATCTTGTCCTCGGGATTCAGATGATGCTTACTCAAATAACTATGGGTATGTTTTCCTCAGATCCTCCTCTTTTTCCCAAGTAGCCTCATCTTCAGTATACCGATTCCACTAAATCTTACACATCTTTATAACTTGGCTCCTTGTAACTCTTTCTACCATCTCCAAAAATTTTACCAGAAATTCCTCATATGTAAAATCTTCCTTAACTGTAAGCTCTTCCAATGGTATCTACTCCTCTGGTACACGCAAATACTTCTTTAATTAAGACACATGAAACACATCATGTACACCTAACAAACTCTTAGTCAATTCCAACTGATAAGCTACTTCACCTTGTCTCTCTAAAATCTTGAAAGGTTCAATATACCTTGGTGCTAACTTTCCTTTCATGTTAAACCTTCTCATACTTCTCATAGGTGACCCCTTTAGGTAAACATAATCCTCTATTTCAAAAACCAATTCCCTTCTCCAAGTGTCAACATAACTCTTCTATCTTGATTGTGCCACTCTTAAGTTTTCCCTGATAGTTTGTACTTGGCTTTCAGCATCGTTGAGAATCTCAGGTCCAAACACTTGACTTTCACCTGTCTGATTCCAGAACAATGGCATTCTGCACTTTCTACCATATAGTGCCTCAAATGGTGCCATCTTGAGACTCTTCTGGTAATTATTGTTGTAGGAGAACTCAGCGTAACACAAACTCTTATCCCAACTTGTACCATATTGCAAAGCACAAGCTCTCAACATATCCTCTAAGATTTGATTGGTTCTATCTATTTGTCCATCAGTTTGTGGATGATAAGCTGAGCTGAAATTAAACTTAGTGTCCATAGACTAATGCAATTTCTTCCAAAAGTGTGATGTAAACTGAGTACCTCTATCTAACACAATCTTCCTAGGAACTCCATGCAAACATACTATCCGTTGCATGTATAATTTTGCCAACTTTGCACCCATATATGTAGTCTTGACTGGTATGAAGTGAGCAACCTTAGTCAACCGATCTACTATTACCTAAATTGAGTCATAGCCACTTTGAGTGTGTGGTAATCCAATAATGAAATCCATAACAACATTTTCCCACTTCCACTCATGTATCTTCATAGGTTGAAGTAAACCTGCTGGCCTTTGATGTTCTGCCTTGACTCGTTGACATGTGTCACATATTGCTACATACTCGGCCATATCTCTTTTCAAACCATACCACCAGTACTTCTCCTTTAGATCTAGATACATCCTTGTACTACCTGGATGGATAGAGTATGCTGAGTTATGAGCTTCTCTTAGAATAGACTTTATCGCTGGAACACATATTCTCTTTTCGAACCACACTATTCCCTGATCATCCAATCGAAAAATCCAGTGCTTTACCAATTGTGATAAGTTCTGCTATCTCCTTGATTTTCTCATCTTCCAACTGACCCTTGAGGATCACATGTTCAAGTGTACGTTCCACTTTCAATTCCATTACATTAGCAAATATTCCCAAATTAAGATGCTCGAATTCAGCACATAACTCCTTAGGTAACTATGTCACTAGAGCTACATTAACATAGCTCCTTCGGCTCAAAGCATCAGCTACAATATTTGCCTTTCTAGGGTGATAGTGTACCTCTAAATCATAGTCCTTGATTAGCTCTAACCAACTGACATTGCCTCAAGTTCAAATCTGACTAAGTGAAGATATACTTCAAACTCTTATGATTTGTATAAATATCACACTTATGCCTAATAAGATAATGTCTCCAAATCTTCAATGCATGAACCATAGCTACTAACTCCAAATCATGGGTTGGATAAATTAGTTCATGCTTCCTTAATTGCCTAGATGCATAAGCCACTACTCATCCTTCTTGCATAAGAACACAACCCTAAACCAAGTCGAGATGTATCACAGTAGATGGAGAAACTCTTGTTTAGATCTAGGTAGTACCAGCACCAGAGCTATAGTCAACCTTTTCTTCAACTCTTCAAAACTAGCTTGGCATTGCTCAGTCCATACAAACTTAGCATTCTTCTCAAGTAGAGATGTCATAGGCTTGGCAATCTTGGAAAAACCTTCAATGAACCTCTAATAATATCCAGCCATTCCTAGGAAACTTTGGACTTCACCCACATCCTAAGGCGGATTCCAACTCAACACATCACTAACCTTCTTGGGATCCACAGCTACTCCACCATTAGAGATAACATGCCCAAGAAAAGAGACTTCCTTTAGCCAGAACTCACACTTGCTTAGTTTAGCATACAATTGATGTTCTCTAAGTTTCTATAGGACTAATCTCAAATGCTCTTCATGTTCCACCTCTGTTTTGGAGAAGACCAGAATATCATCAATGAAGACCACAACAAACTTGTTGAGATATTCGATAAACACCTTATTCATCATATACATAAAGTATTTAGGGGCATTAGTTAATCCAAAGGACATAACCATGTACTCATATAATCCATACCGAGTAGTAAAAGCAGTCTTGGGAATGTCCGATGAACGAATCCTTAACTAATGATAACCAAAGCAAAGATCAATCTTGGAGAACACACAAGCACCTCATAATTGATCAAACAAGTCATCAATTCTAGGCAAAGGATACTTGTTCATGATGGTTACCTCATTGAGAGAGCTGATAATCCATACACATCCTCTGCGTACCATCTTTCTTCTCAACAAATATAACTGGGGCTCCCCATGGTGAAGAACTAGGACATATGAAACCTTTATCCTATAGCTCATTTAAAGTTTCTTAAGTTCTTCTAGCTCATTGACTCCCATCTGATATGGTCTCTTGGCTATAGGTGCAAGTTCTAGGCAAAAGCTCAATAATGAACTCAATATCACGGTCTGGCGGCATACCTGGCAAATCATTAGGAAAAACATCTAGAAACTCATTAACATCCTTGGTCTTATCTATGGTTGCACCTTCCATCTAATTAACACTGCACACCTCTTTTGTTTTTGTAGTTGCCTGGCATATAACTTCTCTTGACTTGGATATCAAGTGTACTGTACCATTCTCACCTTAGGACAATAGCCTTTCGTGGATTTAGCCAATCTATTCCAATAATTACATCTATGCTTAAAGACTTTAGCACAATCGGATTTGCCAAAAACTCTACCCCCTTATTTCAACTCTTACACTAGGGACACATTAGAGTAGCTTGCATATCCCCATAAGGTGAGTCAACTAACATTTGTTTCTTCATAGAACACTTTGGTATATTGTGCTCCTTAACAAAATGATGTGCAATGATGGAATGTGAAGCTCCAGAGTCAAACAAAACCGATGCAGGGCTAGAGTTGACTATACATGTGCCAAACATAACATCTAGGGCTTCTTGTGCAGATTCTATCATCACATAATTGACTCTACCTTGCACATGAGTCCGTTGTTTATGGTTTCCATTATGGGATTGTTGCTTGTTCGGCTTCTTTGGACACTGACTCGCATAATGATCGGGCTCACCACAACGGTATCACTTCTTGCCTGAAGAGGGGGTGTTGGGCACACTATCCTTCATTAGGGAGTTGATGAGTGGTTCTTGGGGTGGACTCTAGGTTCACAAAATTCCACTGACTAGTTGATTCCTGGTATCTCTGCTAAAATTCTTGCTGGGGAGTGTAGCGAGGGCATGTGTTGCTACCTACAAATTGGCTTTGAATTCTCCTTTCTTCTCTTCTATTTTCTGATGCTTGTTCTCAATCAAAATGGCCCTATTCACCAAAGTTTGGAAGTCAGGATACTCAACAGTCATCAACTATAGTTGAAGTCCATCAATTAATCCTTTCAAGAAGTGTTTCTATTTCTTAGCATCATTAACCACCTCTCCTAGAGCATAACCTAATAGCTGAGTGAATTTGTTACGATACTCACACACTATCATGTAACCTTGTTTCAAGTTGAGGAACTCCTCCTCCTTGATCTCCACCAAAGCTTCTAGAACATGATAAGATCTAAAGGCAGTCTTGAAATCTTCCCAACAAATCTGATTTACCTCTTTCCCAACCTAAAATAATTCCCACGAGTCTGAAGCTACTTCTTCAAGTTGACCAGAAGCATAAAGCACTTTCTGATGGTCATCACATTGAGCTATGTTAAGTTGTCGCTCCACAGCTATAAGCCAGTCATTAGCTTCTAGTGGGTTGCTTGCATGAGAGAATGTTAGTGGATGTCCCTTCATAAATTCACCATGCTTGTCCCTTGGTGGTGCTTGATGTGGGTTGATGCATACATTCTGAACATAGGATCTATAGCAATTGAGTCTATGCCATCATAGATTGCTCTATAGTTGGAGGATTTGGTGGCAGTGGATTAGCATTAGGGGCATTCCTTCTGGCATCACGTGAAGCACTTCTCCTAGTAGAAACCATCTGTTTGCAACATGTAGCACAATTATTGGTTGTAATCCATGACTTTTGGGCATCTACCTTTGGAGATATAACTCGATGAACACTGACTGCTCAGGAAACAACACGTGCAGAGACAAGAAAGACCAACCCAACTATCTAATCATTCATCCTTATGCCTTATCATGTAAACTAAATGAAATTGTGAGCATAACCCACAAAATCATTGCAATCATTACAAAGATCCAAATCAAGCATGAACATCAAGACAACCATTCAAACATTACAGGTTCACAATTCAAGCATTAGGACTCAATGACTCTACTCACTGCTACTACCGTTCTTGTTGTATCAAGGGCTCAAAACTCTATAGCTTCACCTTCATGTTGCGTAAGAATGTGGTAAGTGATAGCTCTAAAAGCAATTCAAACCAACGGTGAGGATAGAGACAAAATTTATAGCAACAAGGAGGAGATGAACAAGCAAGGACAAGAATATAGTATTGGAGAAAATAGCAAGGTTTATAGACCAAGGATTTTAGAGCATATTCAGAACCTTAAGATGACCATTTTCTAACTAGGCTTGCGTCCTACAGTCGATATAGCTCTAATACCACTTTTGTAGCACCTGGTTTTAAGGACAAAACCAGATATGCACCATATGTGTGCCTAGGAATTCAATCCACACATATAGTTATAAATGAAGGGGTAATATCGAAGGACAATGCCTTTATTACATAGCGCATAAGTAGTTGTTACAAAAGACATAGTCTTACTTTATAGTATATTCATAACTCTATTCTTTTAGCAAAGCCTCCAACACAATAGGAATCATCAACTGGTTGATCACAAGCCTAACACCTCTTGGAAAACTTTACTGAAGAACCTCCATCTAGTACCCATCTGAGATTTTGCCAAAGTATTGAAATAAAACAAGTGTAAGCTACTACCGCTTAGCAAGCATAACATGAGGGGATGCAGTCTCAAAAGGCTTGACATGACTGAACTATGGTAAGCACTATTAGTTGGTCACATTTTATTATTAATCATAAGTTGCTAGGTTATGCGTAGGCTCCCAAATATGAATAATTAGAGATATCAAGCAATTTTAGTCATAACCCAAACCATCTGAGTAACCAACTATTCAGTAAGGATCCAGGCTACTCATGACCATGAGCACGGCTGATATATTAGTTTTACACTCTATAGAGGTTGTACACTTTCACCATGAGTCATGTTACCCATATGGCTAGGTTTGCAACTCCCAAAACACTTACAAGGTGAGCAGGACCGGGTACACTACGGAGCTTCTCCCTAGTCGTTCTAATAAGGAAGCAGTCGCTAAGGATTCCATCTCCTAAGTGTTATGGAGTCATCTCCAAAAGTGGCACTGATACTGATCAGGACATCACTCCTTTGGATGTACCCACTGATCCTCCAACCGTCATGCAAGGTCCAATGACTCGGGCTTGAATGCGTCAACTCAATTTAGAGGTGAGCTCGTTCTTAAGCGATCCTTTTCATACTTTTGAGAATAGACTAGTACCTAATGATGTTATATTGCTTAGGAACATTGGAGAGGGTCATGAGGGACTTAGAGGGTGTGGTGGAGGCAATGATGACCAGCAAGGACGTCCAACAGAAACCGGAGGCCCGATCCAACATGATTCCGAGGCTGCCTCGGCCTCCAGGACTAGTCTGCCTTAAACTAGTCACCCAGGACTCATCCGAACTCTGTTTTCGACAATCCACATTTGGTTGGAAAGCTAATTTGATAAGGAAGCCAATCCAAGTTGTCTTATATCAAAATCCCTTAAGAATCAACGGGAATCGTCAAAACAAGTCAGCATCTAGAATTTGCCAGGGTGCTGCGACACCATCTTTTGGTCTGTTGGACCGTGTATCATGTTTGGGCCCATTAGGGGGCGCGTCTAGGGTAGGCGACAACCCTAAGACCTTTATAATCATACGCCGCTGCCAACATTAGGTTTTGGGTTTTGCTTAGATTAATCTGTCAAGAATAGTTTCGCCGTTCATCGGTTTGTGAGACCCCAACTTCATGAGATTAATCATTCATCTGCAATTTGGTTGCTTTCTTTCTTGTTCTTGCTTGTGTTCTTCATTACGCAGGCAGGGATGAGCCTTCTTGGTGAGGTCAACCGGATCCGTGTCTCAGTTGATAACCAGAGGAGTTGTGTTGCTAAGATTGTAGGGTTCGATCTTTCGATCTGAAGCCAGATCAGGTGTGTCATTCTCTGCCACAATGATAGTTACCTCTACCTAACGGAAGATTAGGATCCCCGTACCCATTAAGTGGTAATCAGAGCTAAGGTATACCGTCAGGTTCACATTTATCCCCTAGTTTTGAGTGTTTCACATTCGTCCCATAGTCCTGTGCCATACTTGTTTTTTCCCTATTCTAGAACCTTCCGCGCCATAGCCTTTGCATATTTCAGTTTCAAAGTCCATTGTGTTGAGTTTGTGTCCTAGTCGAGGTCTTGTTGCTGGTTAGGTCATGTTAGAGTCCAGTTCATGTGTTTTCCCCCATCGTTTCCATCAAATCTTTGCTGCCATGACCAATTTCGCGCACATTGTTCCCGTTTTGTCCTCTAATTCGGAGCCAATTTTTAAAACTGGTCTAGTTTTCGCATACGAACTCAGATTTCGACGTTCCATATCGAACAAAACAAAATTCAGATCCGTCCATCCCTATTGGGGTCAGAGATTTTTATTTTGGTCAAAAACTAGTTACAAGATCATCTTTTCGTGGTCACAAGCTTTTTGTCGTTTTTTAGCACGTCTTCTGAAATTTCCACAGGCCACGTCTTTCACTTGTTTAGGCTCATATTTTCTATGGTTACTTGTTTTGTGCTCCTAAGTGAAGGAAAAATATCAAAAAAATAAAAAGAAAAAGTCAAAATTTCCCAAAAAAACAACGACAGCACAAAAAAATAGAAAAAAGAGAGAGGCAAAAGAGGAATAATATCTAGAGGAGCAGATAGAGAAGGCTAAAGTAAGCTTGTGTTAGCATGTGCTATCTTTTTCCTTGCTTGTGTTGCTGTTGCTATCCACCATACTTGTTTTCACGCACCTATCACCTTGCTATCCATCATACTTATTTGTCACACACCTAGTACTTGGAACATTTTAGACCAGCAACGAGAATAAGTACTTTGGACTATAATTCAGTATTACTTTCTGTTACTGACTTGTGTGCCAGATATACATATTATTCTTTGTGTGCCTTCCAAGCTCCACAAACTCTTCAGATCAGTACAGAAAAAGGGCCTTGCAATCTTGGTACCACTACCTCATAGGTATCACGAACTAGTTGCCAATTGTACCGCCCACTGCTTGTGTTGGTAAGAACTTTGAAAGAGCCTAGTAAGACGCTGCCACTTGCTGTGAAATGTGACACCACTTCAACCACGTAGTCATTTGGTAGGGATAACTTTCACCGTTTGTTCCTGTTTTTATGTTTACAATGGCAGGAGATGATCAGACTGGAGATAACAATCCTAAGGGTTTCAACGAGTGTGTCAGCCAAGAGCAACTACAAGCTGTTGTAGAGGATGCCCAAAAGAGGATGAATGAGGCCGTCAGGAAGGCTGTCACTGACTGCACTCATTGAACTCAACATTGGCAACAACATGGAGAGACTTGACAAATGAATTTCCACGCTAACCGACAAGGTTACTAAGTTGGAAACCTTTGTGGCGGGCAATAATGACAGTCTCCGACAACAACACCGATGGTCTCTTGCTAGAAGACACGGTGCATGATGCCAGTGGGAACATAGATCGAGCAGCCTTCCGACAAGCAAGATTACGACAACGTCTTTATCGCAACACAACAGGTATGGGTGGTGTCCACCACCATCAAGGTAATAATCACCGTGTGCCCGATGATCCTTATGCTAAGATTAAGTTCACAATACCATCTTTTTTGGGTCATTGTGATGCTGAGGGATATCTTGATTGGGAGATGATAGTAGGAACAAAAGTTTAGCACCCACCTTGTGCCTGAGCATCATAGAGTTCGACAAGCTACTAGTGAGCTTAAGGATTTTGCCATTATTTGGTGGAATGGGCTAGCTGCATAGGATGCTTTACCTGGTTCATGGGAAGAACTTAAGATAGCTATGCATGATCACTTTGTACCTCCTTCTTATCATAGAGACTTGCAGTAAGAAATTGATGCTGTTTAGAACAAGGAGATAAATCTGTACTAGGATTACTATGGTGAGCTCCAAAAGGGATTGATGCATTGTAGTGTTGTCGAGGGGAACGAAGATTCCATTTATTGTTTTTATTCAGGTTTGAGGCACGAGATTTAGGACATTGCTGATTATAAAGAATTTAACACTGTCAACCAGTTGTTTCAATTTGCTATGCTTGCAGAAAAGGAATTGTAGAGGCGTGAACAGCAGAGCAAGAGCAAGGTCAGCACCACATATATGCCACGCTCGGCACCATCTTCGGGGCTGACCTAAGCCAACCACTTTTCTAGCGCCTCCACCAGCGAGCAAGTGACCAATAGCCTCTAGAGTTACCACTACACCTAAGGCACCTCCTGCACGACCTTCAGATTTAGGTAAAAATTCTTTGAAGGTGCCTACCAAGATTGCCTCATCCGTTGTATCGACAGGATGCACTTCGGGCATTTAGTGCCACCGCTGCCATGGCATTGGCCATGTGTAGAAGGACTGCCCAAGTCAGCTGGGCATATATTGCTATAGAAGATTGTTACATCAGCACCTCTGACATTGAGGATGAAGAAGACCAAGATGCAGATGAGGAGGACGGCGAAGTCCTTGGTGACGAGGCCACGGCAGCCTATAGGAGCATCATTGTACAGTGGGTGCTCAGCTCACAAGTCCAGCAACCTGAAAAAGCTACAATGCCATAACTTGTTCCAGATTTTCTTCATCATCAGCAACCGTCGAGCATGTGTCATTATTGATGGAGGTAGCTGCAATAATTTGGTGAGTTCTGAATTGGTCAAGAAGCTTGGCTTGACCACACGCCCACACCCACGTCCATACCATATTTAGTGGCTAAATGATTCTAGAAAAGCAAAGGAAACACAACTTGCAGAGTTTCATTTTCCATTGGTTCTTATGCTGATTCTATTGATTGTGATGTGGTACCTATGCAAGCCTATTCACTCTTATTGGGTCATCCTTGGGAACATGATAATGATGCTACACACCATGGTAGAAGTAATAAATACACCTTTGAGCATAAAAAAAGAAAATTACTTCGGTACCTTTGACCCCTGCTCAAATTGTACAAGCTGATAGAGAACGCGCTGCTAGTTTGAATGATGTTCAATCTCAAAATCAGCAAGTTGCTAATTCTATTCTCCCACCTAAAAAGGATAAGTATACATCTAATTCTAAGGCCGAGGGGATTAAATTGAAGGGTGGTGTTATGCTTGCAACAAAATGTGACTTTGCTGAAATTTCTAATGATGATATTTGCTATGCTTTGGTATGCAAACGAGCTATGTTTTCGCTTGATGATATTGTTAGCTCGGTGCCTCCTGCTATCACTAACCTTTTGTAGGAGTATGAGGATATTTTTCCAGCTGAGATAACCCCGGGGCTGCCACCTATGAGAGGGATAGAGCATCAAATCGATTTGATTTGGGAGCAACCTTGCCCAATCGAGCTACCTATCGAACCAATCCCGAAGAGACTAAGGAAATTTAGCGGCAAGTCCAAGACCTTTTGGACCACGGGTATGTACGTGAAAGCCTTAGTTTTCTTGGTCTTGCAGGATTCTACTGCCGCTTCAGTTAAAGATTTCAGCACCTTTGCTGCCCCGTTGCATGAGTTGACGAAGAAAAGGGTGGTGTTCCATAGGGGAAAGGCACATGAGGAGTCCTTTGACACTTTGAAGGACAAGCTCACACACTGCACCATTGCTGCTACTTCCAAATTTTGGTAAGACTTTTGAGCTAGAATGTGATGCTAGTGGAGTTGGCATTGGGGTGTTTTGATGCAAGATGGTAAACCCATTGCTTACTTTAGTGAAAAATTGCATGGTCCTGTTCTGAATTATTCCATGTATGATAAGGAATTGTATGCACTTGTCCGTTCTTTAGAGACGTGACGTCATTATTTGTGGCCTAAAGAATTTGTTATTCATTCTGATCATGAATCACTTAAGTATCTTCGCTCTCAACATAATATGAATCGTAGGCATGCTAAATGGGTTGAATTTATTGAATCTTTTCCTTATATTATCAAACACAAGAAAGGGAAGGATAATGTGATTGCTGATGCTTTGTCTAGATGATATACATTGATGTCCCAACTTGATTGTTGGATTTTTGGGCTTGAATTAGTTAAAGAACAATATGCGCTTGATCCTAATTTTAAGGACGTGTTGCTAAATTGTAGAGAGGGACATACATGGAATAAGTTTATGATCAATGATGGGTTTTTATTTAGAGCTAACCACCTATGCATTCTAGTTGTCTCCGTTCATCTTTTGTTGTTGTAGGAGGCACATGGAGGCAGATTGATGGGACATTTTGGAACTAAGAAGATAGAGGAGGTGCTATCCACACATTTCTTTTGGCCTAGGATGAGTCAAGATGTAGAACGGTACGAGGCTCAGTGCACCACATGTCAAAAAGCTAAGTCATGGTTGAACCCACATGGTTTGTATATGCCTCTTCCTGTTCCTTCTACTCCTTGGGCCGATATATCTATGGATTTTATGTTGGGTTTGCCAAGGACTAAGAGGGGGAGGGATAGTATTTTTGTGGTGGTTGATCGTTTTTCTAAGATGGCACATTTTATTCCTTATCATAAGAGCGACGATGTTGTTCATATTGCTGACCTTTTCTTTCAAGAAATCGTTCGCTTGCATGGTATGCCTTCTACTATTGTTTCAGATCGCAATGCAAAATTCTTGAGTCATTTTTGGCACACTTTGTGGAATAAATTGGGGACCAAGCTGCTGTTTTCTACAACATGTCATCCCCAAACTGATGGACAAACGGAGGTAGTGAATTGAACATTGTCCACCATGTTGAGAGCAATTTTGAAGCACAATTTGAAGATGTGGGAAGAGTGTTTGCCTCATGTGGAGTTTGCATATAACAAGGTGGAACATTCCACCACCAAGGTAAGTCCTTTTTCAGGTAGTGTATGGTTTTAACCCTCGTGCTCCCTATTGATCTTTTGCCTTTACCTACCACTGAAAGAACACATAGTGATGCTAGAGAGCGTGTTGATTTCATTCGTAAGTTGCACTGAAACAACTAAAGCAAATATTGAAAGAATTAATGAAAAGTATAGAATTGCTGGTAGTAAAGGTAGAAAATAAATTAAACTTAAACAGGGTGATTTGGTTTGGTTACATTTGAGAAAAGATAGAGTTCCTAAACTGCAGTAAGTCTAAATTAATGTCAAGAGTAGCTAGTCCTTATAAGATAATTGAGAAAATAAATGATAATGCCTACAAACTTGAGTTGAGTTCGGGGTTAGTCCCACCTTTAACATTGCAGATCTGAAGCCTTATTTGGGAGAAGAAGATGAGCTTGAGTCGAGGACGACTCAATTTCAAGAGGGGGAGGATGATGAGGACATCACTCCTTCGGATGTATCCACTGATCCTCCAACCGTCATGCAAGGTCCAATGACTCGGGCTTGAATGCGTCAACTCAATTTAGAGGTGACTTGTTCTTAAGCGATCCTTTTCATACTTTCAAGAATAGACTAGTACCTAATGATGTTATCTTGCATAGGAACAATTGGAGAGGGTTATGAGGGACTTAGAGGATGTGGTGGAGGTGATGATGACCAGCAAGGACGTCCAACAGAAACCGGAGGCCTGATCCAACATGATTTTGAGTCTGTCTCGGCCTCCAGGACCAGTCTGCCTTAAACTGGTCATCCAGGACGCTTCCGGACTCCTGTTTTTTACGATTCGCATATGGTTAGAAAGCTAATTTGATAAGGAAGTCAATCCAAGTGGTCTCACATCAAAAGCCCTTCAGAATCAATGGGAATCATTGAAACAGGGTCAGCATCCAGAATCTGCTAGGGTGCTGCGACACCATCTTTTGGTCTGTTAGACCTGTGTATCGTGTTTGGGCCCATTAGGGGGCGCATCTAGGGTAGGCGACGACCCTAAGACCTTTATAATCATACGCCGCCACCAACATTAGGTTTTGGGTTTTGCTTAGATTAATCTATCAAGAATAGTTTCGCCGTTCATCGGTTTGTGAGACCCCAACTTCGTGAGATTAATCATGCATCTGCAATTTGGTTGCTTTCTTTCTTGTTCTTGCTTGTGTTCTTCATTGCGTAGGCAGGGATTAGCCTTCTTGGCGAGATCAACCGGATCCGTGTCTCGGTTGATAACTAGAGGAGTTGTGGTGCTAAGATTGTAGGGTTCGATCTTTCGATCTGAAGCCAGATCGGTGTGTCATTCTCTACCACAACGATAGTTACCTCTACCTGATGGAAGATTGGGATCCCCATCCCCATTAGATACATGCATCATAGTACACACCCTAGGGATGAGGCCCGTACCCAGCCCGGTATGCCCCTCTTGCCCTTTTGGTAAACTGCTACAAACTGAAAGAGCAAGGTACTAGACTAAGACCAAGGCCCGTACCCAGCCTGATATGCCCCTCTTGCCCTCATGGTTGTACTATAAGTCCTAGGTTGTCACTTAAAGATGAGTCCTTATGGAGAGAAACTAGAGCACCCTAAGAAAAGGCCCAATGCTCTAGCCCCCTTGGTTCCATGTTGCTAAAAAACATATTTTAATACCATGTTGCATATATCTTTAATTGTATTATTTAATCAATATTAGTTGGAGCAAACTGAGCATACTATCCACATGCAAAACCCATAGGTATATCAAGGACATGATAATCAATATCAAGGTAGGTAGACTCCAAGCAGTTCATTAATATATGCACATGAATTGAGATTGCATTAAAGTGAATTGGTAACAAGGAGCCTCATATTATACTTGCCTTAATTCAAAGTATCGCTGCTGGTCTTGATCTTCAAAGAGTTGCTCCAGATCACCAACACAAAACTCACTATCTACTCAAGATCAAACAGCACTACACAGGCATCCATACAGTCATGCATAGCAAACAAAAGCTATAGGTTAGAACAGTACACCAACAACATAAAATCAAGATGAAAAGTTTGGAAAATGAATCTTTTTTGCGACTTTTGCAAAAATGAATCTACGTCTTACTATGAACACACTAACACGGAGATCACAAAAATCGAAGCTAAAACGAAGAAGTTACGAATTAAACAAGATTTCCTATAGTAAAATAATATATTAAATCTAACCTCAAATTTTAAAAGTTGAAAATCTACTTAACAGTAGTATAAACATGTAGATTGCTTAATTATGAAGATAACACAACTTGAACGGATCAAATAGGAGTTAAAACGGAGATTTTATGGCTAAAACAAGATTAGTGGCAAAATTGTAAATAGCGGAAAACGTATTTTAGATATACTTGAAGAAAAATACGCTTTCAAAAGAAGAAAACAGAATCTGAAAAGGCGCTATGGACCACGGGTTCTATAAACAAGAATCTGAGGGTCTCTTTTGAAAGAAAGACAAGGACTGTGGGTTGAGTCTTAAATATTTATAATGACCTTTTTGCAAATATGCTATCGAAAGGGTAAGTTCTAATCTCAGTCGTAGATCGGTGGATGGACGTCTCTAGGCAAACAGGAGAGATAAGGTCGCCGTTGCACTATTCCTAGGCGACGGCGCCATGACTGGGGTCTTAGCTCCTCGCCGGAACGGTGACTCCGGATTCGGTTGCTCCAACAGAAGACTTGGGAGAAGTAGAGAAGAAAACGGCGAGCTCGTTCAAGTACCTTAGCACAGGCGTGGGGTGGATGAGGGCAGTGCAGCACTCGGTGAGGCAGACGGCATTGGCGGCGCTAGGGCTATGGCATGTGGCGAGATGGAGACTTGCTCTAGGGCTCAAGATTGGAAGCGGCACAGACTCGGGCGTAGACTTTATAAGGCGAGGTGACGTGGGGAGCATGCCATTGCAAGGGAGTAGCTTAGGCAAACTCGGTGGTGATGGTGTCCATGCCGAACACGAGACAGAGGTAGAGGATATGCATGACGGGCAGGCCCAGCGCATCAGCGGGTAGGAGGCACGACGACTGCGGCATGCGGAGATGGGCTGGCAGCGAAGATGGGCCAGCGTTGATGCTGGGCTGCACGGAGGAAAGGCCACGGGCGTGGGAGCGGGCTGACTGGGGCTTTGGCCTGAGCAGGGAGAGCAAGCATGGTGCAACATTTGGCTGGGCTAGCGCATTTCTTGCTTGGGCCTGCTTGCGAGAGCTGTTGGAGCAGGCCACGGTAGAAAGAGGAATGGAGCTAGGCCACGGTGGAGAGTAGGCCGTGTGGGAAAATAGAAGGAGCGGAGCTGTGCTGATCGGGGTACTGGGCTGATGCCAAGAGAAGAGAAGCGGGCTGTGGGTGAGAGTGAGCCAAAAACTAGAAAGGATGAGAGGGAGAGAGAAACTCCAGTTTTCCTTTTTCTTTCAAGCATTTTCAAACTCATTTTCAAATATTTTTGAATTAGTTTGAAGTTTGGTTCAAACCACACAATGCAAAAATAATGTGCAGCGGCATGAATGCACAAACATGTATATAGACCTTATATTTGTTTTTAACTTAATAAAAATTATTACTTTTCTAAGTTTAAATGCTCACCAAGATACATAATTAAATCAATTCACCTATTTAAAATATTGCAAATTTTTAGGGTGTTACATCTATGCTGTCCTTTAAGTCAATTTGATCTAAGGGCTCATGTTGGACGCTCCGACCTATATATACCAGCCCCTAGCACCCTCTCTGGATCCATCCTAAAACACTAATTCATATCATGAGGATCAGAGCCAGCTATCAAGAGAAGATTAGTCCTCCATAGTATCTAGTCTTGTAAAAATAGTGAGATAGAGAATGAGGGAAGAGTTTGGAGGAGATGTCGGCCTATCGGTGCTCTCTCTATGGCTTGTACCTTGGTGGATCCAAGTTCTACTTGAGCTTGCCTTCGAGATTTCTCTAGTAATCAACTTCTGATTCAAGTAAGTAATTGTTTATATTGTTCATCAGGATCATGACTCTCTTTTGAGTGCTTTAATCTATAGATGCTCTAGGTTAAAGTATTAATCGTAAGTGTAAGTGTGGTGCTTAGACTAAGGTTAATCATGGATGCACGCTGCATTCAGGATGGTGGTGTGTGACATTAGTTCTATATAGCCTGTACTATATAGCTTCATTGATCCTTAGTAGTCCATCTCCCAGTCTATAGGACCAAGTAGGACGCGGTTATGAAGCAAAGCATCCTCTGTTGGTGTCTTTCCCTAGTAATATCCCCAGTTGAATAGTAGAAGACATAGCTTACCCAAGTAAGAACTAGAGAGCCTTAGTTTTCCACTCTACGTTCCTATTTATCTCAACCTTGTTGCTACCCCTAGTTAAGTTAGGTCATAGTTAGTCTCGCATGTTTCCTAGTGGATACAATACTTGGAATACTTCTAGGTAAAAGCTACAGCGGTGTAGCACCTGGTTTTAAGGACAAAACTAGATACACTCCATATGTGAGCCCAGGAAGTCAAATCTCACATATAGCTACAAACAAGGGTAATATCAATAGACAATGCTCAATATATAACGTACTTAGGTATAAAGGATATAACCTTAAACAACAAACAGTGGAAAAGACAACTCTGATCTTTGGGTGAAGATTCCAATTCCACAGGAACAACTAACTACTTGATCACAAGCCTAATTCCTCCAAACTCTAGCAATCTGGTACCCATCAAGGATTTTTCCAAAGATTTTAAAAGTAAAGCAAGCGTAAGTACATGTCATACTCAACAAATATAACATGGGGTTCACTGAGGCTCAAAAGGCTGACACTAGTTTAACTGCGAATTAGCTTTTAATGAGTCATCTTTTAGCAATTGGGTGGCAACAAGTTTATTCAAAAGCCCACATAAACACATGATCAGGTAAACATGAATAATGAATAGCATAAACAGTAATCATTAGTGAGCATATTTATCATCAGTATAATCAGTATTCATCATCATTAACCATTAATGATCATCTATAAATATTCCAAGGCCGCTCGTGACCATGAGCACGGCTGATATACCAGTTTTACACTCAGCAGAGGTTGTACACTTTCACTATGAGTCGTGATTTACCCTTTCGCCCGAGGTAGCTAATCTCTTGACCCACTTCCAAGGAAGGTCAGCTAGGGTTCACTATGAAGCCTTTCAAAGGTTCGTCTAACAAGTTAGGGCCATTAGATTCACTTGGCAAATAGAGGTAGAGCCCCCCTTCCCGATGGCACAATGACATGCAGCCTATACACAAGGGAACAGAGGCCACACTATACCTGATTCGTCAAGCCATTCTTACGCCAATAAAGGTAACCACTAACAAGCTTGAAAAGGTCCTCATACTGAGCTAAAGATAGATCCATGTAGCCCTCATAGCTGTACTGTAAGTCTCGGATGATCACTTATAGATAAGTCCTTAGGAAGAGGAATCTAGAGCACCATAAAAATAGCCCAATGCTCTAGCCCCTTATTCCATGTTGATAAAAAGCATCTTTTAGTGTTTATTGCATATTCCACTAGTCAAGTTTCAAGATCATGGCTTTAGTTAGAGCACTAGCAACATACTACCCAATGCAATACCCAGGGTATCAAGGTACAAAGTAACAAAGTACTAGGAAATCTTAGTGGTAATGAAGGTAGACACATGCAGTATGAATTAAATAATTAAAGGTGTATAGGACAACAAGGAAGTCCCATGCTACACTTGCCTTATACGCTTCCTCAAACATTCTCATACTCTGCTCCTGGTCATCATCTTCTGGTCTTTAGCACTCACAACTGGTTCTCGTTCTACTCGTAGCAAGCACCACGCATAGGCAAACATACAAACAATAATAAAAGCAACTAAGAACATTACACCACATAATACAAAACAACATACTAAAAGAGAGCTAATTCTACGATCATGAGATCACAAGATACACCGAAAACAGAGCTACGGTTCAAAAGAAACGACTATCGGGAGTTTATATGTTATAAAATGAAAAGGACATCTACAAGCTTGATATATTTTAATTGAGCAAAACCATGTGAAGCATATTAATCCAGATTACACAAAATCACATTTTATTTTGAAAGCTGAGTTAAACTAGCCATATTTTACTAACATATATTATCGTATAATTCAAGTGAGATTTTATCTTTGCCAAAATAAAAGAGAGCACCTACTCGAACTGCATGTGGCGTGGATTCGAGCTAACCAAATTATTATAATATAAAAACACATTGGTGAATGTAATTAATTAAACCATATAAATATTTGCATATAAAATGTCAATGTGTGACACCTATATTGTTTTTAAATTATAAAACTCGTTGTCTATACATTAATTAAATTAATTAATATTTATCTATAAATAGTGAAACATGCGGCATGATCAACTCCGCTGCTAAATTATCGATTACATCGACATGAGCTTAACGCAACAATAACAAACTAAATCAGAGCTCAACGATAAAGATATCAAGGGTTTAAGGTTTAGAAAGGATTATTTGGCAAGAATGATATTTTTGGTACTTCACGTTCAAACGATAGATTAAAGATAAAGATGATTATCACCATGGGCAAAGGAATTCAATGCATGGAGCGGCTGACCTTCAACTATTCATCAGGGTGCTCGTTTGCATGCTGCACGATGTAGCTTGCTAGTAGCAAGGATAGGGCGATCAATTTGCAGCTGCCATGAGATGGAGTGAAGTTGATTGACAAAAGGAAGGAACATGATTAAGCATAAAAATAAATAGATCAATGGGATATAGGAGATCGACGTGCAGGATGGATTGTGCACCTACTCTGCTAGCTTTGTAGCGCTTAATCACTGACTTGTACATGCATGTGCAAAACGGCGACAACTTGGTGGTCTTCCTCGCATGCATGAAGGCTTGCTCTTGATCCGTTTCCCAAATGCACGATGGCCTTCTCTGGCGTGAGGCAGCATTGCGGTATCTCGCTCCTCATGGTGTGGCTGGAACGTTCAAGAAGTAACGAGGCGATGGTGGCATGCGGTGGAGCTCGGCAGGTCTGTTCTCGTCGTCAGCACGGCAGCGGACGGTGACCACTGTGGCGACGGCGGTAGCACGTCGCTCGGCAAGGCAACGACGCTGCAACCTGGAACGGGATGGGGAGAGGCAGCTCATTTGGTGGCCGCTATTTAAGAGAGCCGGTGGCTTGGGAGGCAAGGCAATAGGAGGAGGCGTGAGTGGCGTGGAGTTGTGGCAGCGGCGGATGCGGATTCGACGACGAAGTCCGACATGGGTACGATTCAAGATTGAAGATAACGCTGACATGCGGGGCCCACTAGTCAGCGAGACCAAGCAGAGAGAGGACGATGCAGACTCATGGTTGCTGGGCCGGCCTAAGGGAAGAAAAAGAATAAATAATTTTTTTTCTTTTCTATTTTCTTAAACACATTTTCAAACCCAATTTCAATTTATATTCAATTTTTTTAAAAAATTTGATCAAACCCAAGCATCATAAAACTAAACATGCAGCAGCATGTATGCACCAACATTTTTCTAAACCTTATAATAAATTTTAATTTCATGAAAATTTTTATTTCCTATGATTTAATGAGCACAAAAATATAAAATTAAATCTTTTTAACCCTATTTCAAAAAGAGCAATTTTTAGAGTGTTACAATTCTACCCCCTTAAGATGAATCTCATCCTCAAGATTCGGAAGATGGTGATAAAAGAGATACAGATTCTCCGCCTTTGGATTCTTCTCTACTTTGCATACGTGTTAACCATACTGCAAGTAACTTGTCAAATTGATTCCAATATTCTGAAAGGTACTCTAAACAGTACTCAGGTAACTCCAATCACTAGGCCAGCTTTCCTTTTTTTACTTCATACTATCAATTCTCTTTCTTAAAATATTCACCTTCAAACGGAGCCTCCTTACTTTCTTAATCCAAAATAGATTCTATTGCCAACTTTAAAACATTAATGACTTTAGATGCTCAAATCAAGTTGCTCAACTCTCAAACGACTATTCTTAGTCCATGGTGTTGTTCGAATCTTCTTAGCATAACTCTCTCTTGTTAAAGACATCGACAATGACTTTTGCTTCTCCAAGTGATAGCACTTTTCCAAGTCATAAAACCTTGAAGGCTTCAATCTAACAATGATGTCACAAGCTCAAAACTATCTTAGTGAAGATGTCCTTTAGATTCTTGTGATCCACTTAGATGTCACTTTTACGCCCCAGAAGATAGCACTTCCATGCTCCACAATGGATAACTCCAAATAATATGTTGGGTAATCCAACTCACGCTTCCTTAGTTGACTTAATAAACAAGGTACTACTTTTTCTTCTTGCATAAAGACACATCCCACATCTTGACAAGGTGTCTCATAGTAGATATAAAGCTCTTGTCTAGATCTGGCAAAGCTAATACTTAGGTTTTACTTCAACCCTTTTTCACTACTTCAAAGACTTAGCTGAGGTTTCTTGATCCAAACGAACTTAAAACCTTCTCTAGTAGCATTATCAATATCTTGATGATCTTGGTTAAAGCTCCCTTGAACCTCTAATCAAATCTCATCATTGAAAACTCTGAAGTTTCTCTCTCACGTCCTTGAGTACCACCTTTCTCATTAGATTAACCGATTCTTCCAAGTGAGAGCTAGAGAGTATGACTTAACTTCATATGGCACCTTGAGCATTCGGAACCTTCTTAGTTGGATAGTTTGCATAGGTGTGATCATCTATCTTTTTATCTCCTGCAAAGGTATTTGTTCCTCCAAAGGTTTTGATACTAGGATCGATAGGTTATGGGCCCACCACTGCTTCTGCTGTGCAAACTGGAACGTATGATACTTCATCTTGCAAATTCTTTAACTTGGCTACCCCATTAAAAAATTAAACTAGGGGACACAAAAAGGTAGCTTGCATATTCTTCTAGATGAGCTAATTAGTATCAAGACATTCTGATATCCCAATGATACTCTTGTATATGGGTAAGGGCAAGAAAAACAATAGCACAGTAAAACAACGGTACTCTCATTTTGTTTATCCAATGGAGTGGTATCTTACACCATTGGAAATCTTATCAAATCCTCCACAACTTCTTTATAGAACACTTTTCCAAATTCTATAGTCCAGGTAGCCGAAACATGGTGCACAACAGAAACTGCTCTAGGCTTCAGACAGCATAGGTGCATCATCTTGTGATTTTCATAACTCCATAACCAAAACAGATATGAGGACAGTTCTTGCGGTCATAGAAAGATATCAAAGTCTACTATTGTCTAGAATTTGTTCAAGATTTTTGGTCATCCAAGAGTAGATGTATAAGCCAAGTAAGGATAGGTTGCTCCGAAAGATAGGATAGAGAAAACTAGGAGATAATCAAAACCTGACTATTTATTTCATTAATCCTTATACCTTAGGCCTATAAGCTAAATGAAATTGTCGGAACACCCAACAAGATCATTATAATCATTACAAAAGATTCAAAACAAGCATAAGCACCATGATAATTCAACAAAGCTATAAAGGTGCAGAACTCAATTATTGAGTCAACTTGCGATACTATCGTCCTCATTGTACTAGGGGTAAAAATCCTAAGAGTCTTCAGATTACGCAAGAAGGTGGTGAGGGATAGTTCTAAAAGCATATCAAATCAAGGAGTGAAGATAAGAACAAAGACTTTAGAATAAGCACCAAGGTAGAGATGAATAGCAAGGGATAGATATATAGTAGAGAAGAAAATATCAAGGCTCATAGAGCAAGGGTTTTTTGTAGCAACTTCTTAACCTTTGAATCACCAGTTTCTACTAGGCTTGCATCCTACAGTCATCATTGCTTTGATACCACTTTGTAGCACCCAGGTTTTAAGGACAAAACTAGATACACTCCATATGTGAGCTAGAAAGTCAAATCTCACATATAGCTACAAATAAGGGTAATATCAACAGACAATGCTCAATATATAATGTACTTAGTATAAATGATATAATCTTAAACAACAAATAGCAAAAAAGATAACTTCGATCTTCGGGTGAAGACTCCAATTCTACAGGGACAGCTGACTAGTTGATTACAAGCCTAATTCCTCCAAACTCTAGCAATCTGGTACCCATCTGGGATTTTTCCAAAGATTTAAAAAGTAAAGCAAGCGTAAGTACATGTTGTACTCAACAAATATAACATGGGGTTCATGAGGCTCAAAAGGTTGTACTGGTTTAACTGTGATTAGCTTTTAATGAGTCATCTTTTAGCAATTGGGTGGCAACAAGTTTATTCACAAGCCCACATAAACACATGATCATGTAAACATGAATAATGAATAGCATAAACAGTAATCATTAGTGAGCATCTTTATCATCTATGTTCATCATCATTAACCATTAATGATCATCTATTTCGTAAATGTTCTAAGGCCGCTCATGACCGTGAGCACGGCTGATATACCAGTTTTACACACTACAAAGGTTGTACACTTTCACTATGAGTCATGATTTAACCTTTCGCCTAAGGTAGCTAATCTCTTGACCCACTTCCAAGGAAGGTCGGCAGGGTTCACTATTAAGCCTTTCAAAGGTTTCGTCCAATAAGTTAGGGCCATTAGATTCACTCGGCAAACAGATATAGAGCCCCCTTCCCGATGGCACCATGATGCGCAACCTATACACAAGGGGACAGAGGCCGCACTATACCTGATTCTTAAATCAATAAAGGTAACCATTGACAAGCTTGAAAAGGTCCTCATACTGAGTTAAAGCTAGAGCCATGTAGCCCTCACAGTTGTACTATAAGTCCTGGATGATCACTTATAGATAAGTTCTTATTCCATGTTGCAGTATGAATGAGAGCACCATAAAAATAGCCCAATGCTCTAGCCCCTTATTCCATGTTGCTAAAAAGCATCTTTTAATGTTTATTGCATATTCCAGAAGTCAAGTTACAAGATCATGGCTTTAGTTAGAGCACTAGCAACATACTACCCAATGCAATACCTAGGGTATCAAGGTACAAAGTAACAAAGTACTAGGAAATCCTTGGTGGTAATCAAGGTAGATACATGCAGTATGAATTAAAGGATTAAAGGTGTATAGGACAACAAGGAAGATAGCATGCTATACTTGCCTCATACGCCTCCTCAAACATTCTCATACTCTGCTCCTGGTCATCATCTTCTGATCTTCAGCGCTCACAACTGGTTCTCGTTCTACTCGTAGCAAGCACCACGCATAGGCAAACATACAAACAATAATAAAAGCAACTAAGAACATTACACCACATGATACAAAACAATGTACTAAAAGAGAGCTAATTCTATGGTCACGATATCACAAGAGACACTGACAACAGAGCTATGGTTCAAAAGAAATGACTATCGAGAGTTTTATATTATAAAAGGAAAATGACAACTACAAGCTTGATATATTTTAATTGAGCAAAACCATGTGAAGCATATTAATCCAGATTACACAAAATCACATTTTATTTTGAAAGCTGAGTTAAACTAGCCATATTTACTAACATATATTATCGTATAATTCAAGTTAGATTTTATCTTTGCCAAAATAAAAGAGAGCACCTACTCGAACTACATGTGGCGTGGATTCGAGCTACACAAATTATTATAATATAAAAACACATTAGTAATTGTAATTAATTAAACCATATAAATATTTGCATATAAAATGTCGAAGTGTGACACCTATAATGTTTTTAAATTAGAAAACTCGTTGCCTGCACATTAATCAAATTAATTAATATTTATCTATAAACAGTGAAACATGCGGCATCATCAACTTCATTGCTAAATTATTGATTACATCCACACGAGCTTAACGCAACAAGAACAAACTAAATCGGAGCTAAACGATAAAGATATCAAGAGTTTAAGGTTTAGAAAGGATTATTTGGCAAGAATGATATTTTTGGTACTTCACGTTCAAACGATAGATTAAAGATAAAGATGATTATCATCATGGGCAAAGGAATTCAATGCATGGAGCGGCTGACCTTCAACTATTCATCAGGGTGCTCATTTGCATCCTTCACGATGTAGCTTGCTAGTAGCAAGGATAGGGCGATCAATTTGCAGCTGCATGAGATGGAGTGAAGTTGATTGATAAAAGGAAGGAACATGATTAAGCATAAAAATAAATAGATCAAAGGGATATAGGAGATCGACATGTAGGATGGATTGTGCGCCTACTCTGCTCGCTTTGTAGTGCTTAATCGCTAACTTGTACGTGCATGTGCAAAACGGCGACAACTTGGTGGTCTTCCTCGCATGCATGAAGGCTTGCACTCGATCCATTGCTCACATGCACGATGGCCTTCTCTGGCGTGAGACAGTGTTGCGGCAGCTCGCTCCTCACGATGTGGCTGGGACGTTCGAGAAGTAACGAGACGATGGTGGCATGCGGCAGAGCTCGGTGGGGCGGTTCTCATCGTCGGCAAGACAGTAGATGGTGACCACCGCGGCGGCAGCGGCATGTGGCTTGGCAAGGCGATGGCGCTACGACATGGAACATGATGGGGAGAGGCAGCTCGGTCCGCGACTTGCTTTTTAAGAGAGCCGGTGGCTTGGGAGGCAAGCCAATAGGAGGAGTGAGCGGCGTGCAGTCATGGTAGCGGCGGACGTGGACTCAGCGACGGAGTCCGACACGGGTACCGATACAAGGTTGAAGATAACGCTGACATGTTGGGCCCACTGGTCAGTAAGACCAAGCGGAGATAGGACGGCATAGACTCGTGGTTGCTGAGCCGGCCCAAGGGATGGAAAGGAATAAATAAATTTTTCTTTTCTATTTTCTTAAACACATTTTCAAACCTAATTTGAATTTAAATTCAAATTCTTTTAAAATTTGATCAAACCCAAGCATCATAAAAATAAATATGTAGTAGCATGTATGCACCAACATGTTTCTAAACCTTATAATAAATTTTAATTTCATGAAAATTTTTATTTCCTATGTTTTAATGAGCACAAAAATTGAAAATTAAATCTTTTTAACCCTATTTCAAAAAGAGCAATTTTAGAGTGTTACAAGCATTATCCGTGCGCTTACAGATTTATCTTTGTGCGTTATATATACCAACACCAGCCATCTTGATAGTCGAGGAAGGAACCTCATTTGAATTTGCATGAAAGCTTCTTCTCCGATGACTTAGGGATGTCTTCTTGTGTCCCATGGTTGTTCATGATTTCACGAGACACCGTCGACAGACCACCACTGATTGATGACATTTTGTTGACAGCGAGATTGCACACCATGATGTAGTGGCATCTCGTTGTCCTAGTTCTTGCTGTCGATGTGTGAATTGGTGTCTCTGAAGATGATGGGAGCAAATGTATTCTGGATAATACAAGGTGGGTTGCATCTTGCTTCTCATCAGCATCCAAGCTTGAGTCTTGGGAAAGCTTAAGACTTGGTTGTCATTTAATTCTTGGTTGTCATTTGATGTTGCTCTTAGACTGTCGATTTGTTCATCCACTTCCACAGGTTGTTCATCCCTGCAGAAACCTTGAATAGTCATAGCTTATATTCATTCTTCCTGCAAAATGTTAATGGACACATACCCGAGGGAATTTGAAACATGGGTTGTTGTCCATTACTTCTATAAGTTTTCTCTATGCTAATGAAAGGATGATTTTAGGATTACTTTAGCAGTAGATTTTGTTCTTGTAGAAAATTTTATTTGGTTACTTCATTCTAACATGGTTCAAGGCACATGTAACTTGCAACAAAAGATAAGTGAATAAACTTTTGATACTCACAATTCTTCCTTCTGTGAAGAATGAACTATGTCTTCTTTTGCGCAGAGTTGTTGGAGTTCATCGCATGCTATGATTCATCTTTGATGTGAATTCATCTCTTTAACTTACCAAGATTGATTTTTAGAGTTTCCTGTAGGGCTTAGTCTAACAAAATAACCAGTATCTACTACAACATATTCTATGTTCAAAAGTCAAACTAGACACCATGCCTAATTAAATTTAGGAAATCATTTGAACCTAAGCACCATGCTTAATTTAAAAAGCCTTTGGTAGTAAGATCAACACTCCTAAACTAAGCACCATATTTAATTTAAAAGATGTATGAGCACATTCCAAACCTTAAGTATACTATAGTAAACAAAGGTAGCATGAAAACACAATAGAGATGTATTCAATTTGAAGATGAAAGAGCATGATCATGGTGAGATATTATTTTTTTAAGATACAAGTGGGATGGATATATGAATAGAACTAAACATGTTGTGTATTTGATATGATAAAATTTAAACTAAACGAGATGGATGCATGGATTATTTAAAGTAAACATGTAGTGGAATACAAAAATTAAAAAATAACTACTCATTAAGTTTAAAGTCCATGATCTAGGACTATCTCAACTTTCTTGATCATACTTACCATGACTCTCATGATGGAATTTGTGAGTAGTGTAGCATTTGTATTCGTAACTTGATATGTGATTTGAATTCTTGTGATGTTGACCTTTTTCTCCAATCTATATATGGTTAGAATAATATATATATATATATATATATATATATATATATATATATATATATATATATATATATGTCTATATAAACCTATGAGATGGCAGGGTTCCAAAGTTAATGGATCTTGAATGTTTAGGCACCTAGGGTTCTTCAATGTTTCTTCTTTTCTTGTGGAAGTTTGTCAGAAGGTCGAAACAGCATCTGTTGTCCTTTCTTATTCAACAATTCAATAGAACAGGGGTAATCCTACTAAAACTAGTGGTATGTTAATGATCTAAATCTTTATGCCAATTGTTTCCCCGGCAACGATGCCAAAAATGCTTGTTGATATTTATTAAGTGCAAATAGAATATGAAGGATTCTGCAAGCGCATAGAATATCATTGTAGCATTTTACCAGGACAATTTTAGGTATCGTTGTTTATATTTTACCATAGGAAAATAATAGAGTAAATATTTATTGGATAACAAAGGAATGTATACTAATCAATATACCAGCATAGCTAAAGCAGGGGTGAATGTAATGATAAGAATAGAGCATAATGACACTGAAGGGATAGATCACTAAATGTAAACTAGTCAACAACGGGTGAGGTAGATTCCTATGATATTCCTATTACATGGTCAAAGTATATATACATCCAACTATAGCTAAGACTAACTCTACTCTTGTGCACTTCGAGATGCCGCTTAGACGATAGAGCACCCACAATAGATAACTCTACTGACGTGACTATGGTCCTACAATTTAAGAACATGCTTAATTCAGAGTGGACTACAAAGGATAGATGGGGCTGTCACCTCCTACTACTACCACCCAACTAGAGAACAGGGTGCACTCATATGCAGACCATCATATAAGCACCATGCTTACACGAGACTCAGCTACTTAGCCTAACCGGTAAACTAGTAGGCTAAGCGCTCTATGAACTCACACACAAAGTAATGATAACCATAATATATATTCAAAGTAAACATAGCTAGGTAGATAAGAATATGATAAATTGATAATAAGTCTTACAAGATGTTGAAGTGATGATACAGGGCTTTGCCTAGCCTCCAAGACTAGATCCAGAACTTGAGCATGAGCCCAACTTGACCCTCACTCCTGAGATACTAATCTACTATATTGGAGAGGTCTAGACCTAATCCTCCTGATGTGTGTTGATATGAATGAGGGATATGAATTAGGGTTTTAGGGATTTGCTGAGAGAGGGGGGTAGGGGCTGATATATATAGGCCCGAGCATCAATCCTAAGCCCTCAGATCAAATCAACTTGATTAAACGGCAAAGAATGGATCTCAATGGTGGTGGGGACCGTCTTTCGAAGCAAAGGCTGACTAGTGGGACCCATAGTTTGGCCGGCCTATAGGTGGGGCTGGCCTACCCCACATGGCAGCCCCTCGAGGTTTGCTTCGGTGGAAAGCCTCCTGGAGTCTTATAGAATCTTCCCACGCTGTTTACGCAATGGAATTCCATAATTTCCTTTGACGAATAGGTCCCCCTTGATGGTTTTCTAGATAAACCCTGCCGAAAACATAGATTCACCAAAACTCATGGAATTTATTAGTTTAAACCCCTAGACCTATGTTTGGTGATGGAATTAAGTATATATGCCGGATATATGGACGGTTTATGATGAACGTTAACGACCATCAACAGCTGTATAGTATTCATCAAGGAGATCAAACGTATCCTGAATGATTCTTAGTTCATGTAGAGTCAAAAATGCAAATGAAAGGATTTTATGATTAAAAAATATATCTAGGGTCCACTATAGATACGTTCTATATCCGAAGGATGTACTCACTCAGGTTAAAAGATATGATAGTTATTTCCCACTATTGTTTACTATTTTCTCTATGTTAAGGATAGTATCAGTATACCTACTGACTTATTCCATATCTTAAGGATATCATCGGTATAATTGCAAACTTGTTGTTTATATTAAAGATATCATCGATATAGCTACAACATTTGATTTTCTATCTTAAGGCTATAGATAGTAGCCAGCAAGTATTTGTTACTATATTAAATATACCATTAGTATAGCCACAAACTTCTATATAAAGAGGTCCACTTTGGTTTCACTCCATCACCAACATCACAATACAAGCAATCCATTATCAAAGGTTTGCAAGGTCTTCCTCAAACGAAGGATTAGGAAGTTGCGAGAGAGTATCATGGACACTATTGCTCCACATGTACTCATAGTTGATGACACCTTTATTGATCGTCTTGTGGCATCCCGAGTCTTAAAGAGTTGTAACATTCAAGGTATAATGTCTTGTGTTTTCTATGCTTTCACTCAATTTTTTTTATTTTAATTTTTTTCCTATTTAATAATATTATTATTTTTGTAGTGACAATTGTGGAGGGCCCAAAACAAGCCTTGGATTTTCTAGATGTGGTATATCAATAGTTTATAGAACTAATATTAATAGGAATGCACATAATTTAGTTCATTTGGTTTCATACTATGTTTTACATGTTTTTGACATAACATTTGTATATAGGTGAATGATGTAAAGCTGATTCTAACTGATTATTGTATGCCTGGTATGACTGGGTATGATCTTCTGATGGAGGTGCAGGTAGACCCTTTTCTTATAGAAAAAACTTCTAATATCCATGGTCTCATAGTTTCATGATATATGTTGTGTTGAATGTTTTATTTTTGTGTCTTGAAATATATAGAAACCTTATCAGTTATTAACTGAATTTTTTACACCACTCAGCAATCACCAAAGTTGAAGCACATCCCTGTGGTGATCATGTCTAGTGACAACATCCCTGAAAGGATCCAAAAGTGAGTGAAGCTTAAATCTATCAAGCAGTTGCATTGTGTACATCAGTATCATCTATATACTTAATGTATGTCATATGCAGGTGCTTGGATGCAGGGGCAAAGGAGTATATCTTAAAGCCTATCAAAGCTGTTGATGTGCCCCGTATTTTGAGCTACATTTGATGAACTGATGAGGACAAACAGAAAAGGAATTATTCCAAGAAGTCCTTGCATGGTCTTCTTTTATTTTCATCAATTCTATGTAATTTGCTTCAACTTCAATTAGACAATTTGTGTTCTTTTCTAAAAGTGGTCTGTACCTTATATCCATATGATGTATGCTATCTTATAAGCTTAATATGATGATGTATCATATCATGACTTGTCATGAGAAATTGGTTAAATTTTGGCAAAGAATATGATGGTTTCTTATCATTATTTTAATTGTGCGTCCATAAACAGTGAGGAAAGGCTCTGGTTTTAGTTATAGGTTGCCACCTTGATGTCTATTGGCGCACACTATGACTGCGTCAACTTCATGGCCGTGGGGCAGGAATACCCACCAAACCGGACCGATGTCGAGATCAGCGCGATCAGCAACGCCGTCATGCTGAGCACGCCGGCCCTCATCGACCAAGTTCTGCCCGTCGGCGCCCGTATTCTACACCAGATCCCCCCAAAGTAGGAGTTGTTAGTTTTTAGTTTGTCTTGCTAGCTGCAGTGTAAGAAACAATCTGTGCATCATATGTTTGGATTTTAAGTCTGTTTAAGTTCGCTGTCCTCCCATCCCTCACGTTTGAGTGGCACACCGCGAATGAGCCATGCCAACTGCTCATGCAGATCAACACGGGTCGCTCAGATAGTGACATCGGGATGCAAGAGAATTTAACCTTAAAGTCTCAGGGATTCACATAATGATTCTTCGATGAACTAATACATGTCTACTTAAATAAACTATGGGTAGAATTAACATAGCTGTTTTGATGTTATGAGAGTTGGTCGAGGACGTCATGCCCCATCACATCCTTGGGTAGGTTTCCTCAAGCTGAATAGTCGATGTCGGGTGCGGTCTGGCTCGAGGGGGGGGGGGGGGGGGGGGTGTGTTCATCAGCCCCCGGGTCTTTAATCTTGAGCGAGGAGTTGATGAGGGCACACACACGCCTACTGCTCGGTGAGGTTGCAACCGACCCAAGCCGCCTTGCTGGTTCCCTCGAGGTCGACCTGTACTACCTCGACATCCTTGGTGGGCCTAGAGATCCCTAAGGATTCCTTCTTCGCACTCGGGTTGAGGGCGACCTTAACTGCGGTTCCATGGGTGCCTTTAGGCTCGAGAACTTGGCATACGGCCACCGTGATGTCGTAGCTCTCCCACTCGTAGAGGTGAGCCTGGTGGACGTAGTAGGGGATGGCCATGAATCTAGCGTAGCTTAGCCGGCCTAGAATCATGTTGTACGCGCCCAGAAAGTCCGCTAGTTCAAAAGTTAGCACCTTCGTGCAAAAGTTGTCATGACCACCGAACGTCCCCGGCAAGTCGACCTACCCAAGGGATATGGCTTGGACCCCTGGTATGACCCTATGGAATGGGGCACCGTTCGACCATATCGTGACCCGCAACAGCCCAAAGCGTCATACGTTTTGGCATATAGGAGGTTTAGGCCACTCACGCCATCCATAAGCACCATCGTTAGAGGCGCCACTTCAAGAGCCTTTATCTCCAGGATTAACTGAAGATCAAATTGAGGAGAAGTCTGATTCGACCGACTTAAATAATCGAACCAACACCAAAAAGTAAGTTGGTAGTTATCCATACTTAATTTTCATAAATGCATTAGTTTTAAACTTTATCATATTTATTCATGTGCATTTAAAATGATAAAAAAATAATAGTGGCATATATTAATTTACATGTATAATTTTTTATCTTTACAAATTTATTTTCCTTGCATTAAAATTTTTGCATTTAAGAAAATTGAAAAAGAAATAAAAAGTTTGACTATGCACCATTTTCATCTTTACATGTTTATTGAATTAAATTTATGCATATAAAAAAAGAAAAAGGGAGTTTGTTTATACATAATAAATTTAGTGATATTTTTAAGTTTGTATTAAATAAAAATCAAAGCCCCATATGAATAATTTTGTGGTGTGTAACAACCTATAAGAGTATTTATTATGGTGGCGTTAAAAAAAATATAAGCACATGAAGGTTCACTCTTAATTATTAAAAGAATATATATATATATGTATATATGTATATATGTATGGCTACATGAAGATCCAAACTTAGGAATAGTGATTTTTTTGTATAAAAACTTTTTGAATAAAGATCATGTTCTTTGATAGAATAGCTTTTTGGTATGCTTGGTCACTAACCTTTCATGTGAAGATTAAGACGAATAAATGATTCCAAGATCTAAAGCATGATTACTCATATAAATGTGTGTGTATTCATAAATTTTTCTACACCATACTAGTTAAGAACTAGCTCGGAGGAGACACATCTCCATTATCTAGGTAAGTATGTTTCCACTTTACTTTCTAAGTATTTTCAATATGATAAAATAAAATGAAAATAAATATAGTAGTGTGTATTATTGTTTTCTTTAATAAATATGCTTATAAATAAAAATGAGCTTATTCTTTTCACAATAATCTTTTGTTGGAGATGATGAATAGTTGCTCTATTATAATTCCTTTCAAATACCTTATTTTTAGTTTGAAATTCTTCCGAGTTTTTAGATAAATTCGACTTGATGTAGCACCCAGTTTTAAGGACAAAACCAGATACACACCATATGTGAGCCCAGGAAGTCAAATCTCAGATATAGCTACAAATAAAGATAATATCAATAGACAATGCTTAGTATATAACATACTTAGTATAAAGGACATAACCTTAGATACCAAACAGCGGAAAGACAACACCGATCTTTAGGTGAAGACTCCAGTTCATAGGGACAACTGACTGTTTGATCACAAGCCTAATTTTCCCAAACTCTAGCAATCTGGTACCCATCTAGAATTTTTCCAGAGATTTAAAAAGTAAAGCAAGCGTAAGTACATGTCGTACTCAGCAAATATAACATGGGGTTCATGCGGCTCAAAAGGCTGACACTGGTTCAACTACGATTAGCTTTTAATGAGTCATGATTTTAGCAATTGAGTAGCAACAAATTTCTCACTAGCCCATGTAAACATATGATCAGGTAAACATGAATAATGAATAGCATAAATAGTAATCATTAGTGAGCATCTTCATCATCCGCATCATCAGTGTTCATCATATATTCCATAAGGGTCCAAGGCCACTCGTGACCGTAAGCACGGCTGATATACCAATTTTACACTCTACAGAGGTTGTACACTTTCACCATGAGTCGTGTTGCCCATATACCGAGGTTAATTACTCCAAAAACACTTCTAAGGTGAGCAGGCAGGGTACACTATAAAGCTTTTCCCCAGTCGTTCTAATAAGGAGCAGCCGCTAAGGATTCCATCTCCCAAGTGTTATGGAGTCATCTCCAAAAATGGCATTAATACTCATAGCATAGTACACAACCTGGAGATGAGGCCCATACCTAGCTTGGCATGCCCCTCTTGCCCTTTCGGTAAACTACTACAAACTAGAAAGAGGAAGGTACTAGACTAAGACTAGAGCCATGTAGTCCTCATGGTTGTACTGTAAGTCCTAGGTGATCACTTACAAATAAGCCCTTAGGGAGAGGAATCTTGACCACCATAAAAATAGTCCAATGCTCTAGCCCCGTTGTTCCATGTTGCTAAAAAGCATCTTTTAATGTTTATTGCATATAACATTAGTCAAGTTACAAGATCATGGTTTCAGTTGAGCACTAGCATCCTACTATCCAATGCAATATCCCATAGGTGACAAGGAATCCAGGATATTAAATAGCTAGGACCACATGTAGTATGAATTAAATGATTAAAGGTGTATAGGATAACAAGGAAGATCTCATGTTATACTTGCCTTAAAATTATATCCTTCTTCCAATCCAAAACTTCAAAGATCTACTTCTTGATTCACCACGTATAGCTCACCAGCTCACCAAAGGAAAGTAAAAGTGTGGACAGATATTCTCCCATTCGCCAATTGCTTCTTCTACAGTGCATGGGGGGATTTACTTGCTTGTGTGTACACACGCATGGCCCTTGTTTGCTTTTAGGTGAATGATGAGCTTGCTTGCTTGCTTAACTTCAAGGCTGGAAGCAGATGGACTGCAGATGCATGGCCAGCTAGCCAGCTTAACAAAGGCCATGTGGCTTGGCAGCAAAACTACAACCTCAGATAGCATCGGACCGGTGCTAGAGTCTCCGTCTCAAGACTGCGGACCTTGCGAGTCAGGCGGCCAACGGCAGCGGCGGTGGCGCTCGGTAAAGGCACTCGGACGAGGCTACTGTGCTGACATTATGTGTTCGCTGCAGCACACATGGAGAGGAGCAGATTGGCGTTGATAGCTATTCAGCATGTAAATCACAACGTGGTCAGTACGTGTTCCTCTAGCGACTCAGCGGCGTGCGTGCGATGCTGTGATGGATGTGGTCGGCACATACAGTCGGTGAGGCACCATGTGATTGTTGATCAGCAAATAGCAGATTGCTAGGAACAAAGACTCGATCGGACACAGCCACATTGGAGATTGGCAAAAACATGGCAGGCGGCCTTACTTATTGTTGAGGAGAGGATGGCTAGGCTGGGTAGGGCGGCGGCGACGGCGACGGCGAGAGGAGGAGAAAAATCTAATTTACTGCACGAGGGATTTCCCAAACTAGGGACTCCCCTTACGGTAGTTTTGGTGTGCTTTTCCCAAGGGGTTGGTACATATTTATAGGGAGAAAAACTCCCCACATCTACATCACCTAGCAATATGGTACTAATTGATGTTGCACCCTCCACATTTACTAATGGATCTAAATAATCATTAAAACCCATTAGTAAATAAATGCATGGGCCTTTAGGATTTATTAGGATTATTGCACATGGGCTTTGAGCATTGGGAAAATGGGAGATTTATTATTTTCAGAACTAATTAATTTTGTGGATAAAATAATTCCAAAAAAAGTCTAGAATTATTATTTAAGCCACGAAAAATACTTCAAAAACTCTTAAAATTTGGGGAAAATTTCCAGATACATTATGGAACATGAGGAACCCAAATAAAGTATTTGAAACTCATGATAACATAATTTGGAGCATCTAAAAATTAAATTATGTTCACAGACAAGTAGGAACAAGTTCTAGAAAAAGCTAGAAAATTTTCTGAGAAGTTTGTAGAGATTGATTGACAGACGAAGAACTGAAAGGAGTGATTTCTGTTACAAAGAAAAGATTTTAGGAAGCTCCCAATGAAAACTTGAGTCGAGAAACAAAGAATTTGATTGTAGAAAAAGATAAAGACGTGCCGGAGAAGGAAAATCGACCTACTAACGCATTTTAAAGATTTTTTTCACTCTCAACACACAAAGAAGTAACAAGCAAACATCACATCATCCAAAAGCCCGTCAAAATTAGAAAACTTTAAAAATTCATATTTTTCCTATAACTAAATTTGCACTAGCTCAAACTAAACTTGGTATATTTTATTCAAATATTAAAATAATTCATTTTATTTAGTGTTTTCTATGCACAACCCAAAATCAAAAATTTTGGGGTGTGACAGACTTACTTTGAGCTTGAAACTCGTGGGTAGCATATGCTTGATCTAAGTCTAGGTAGTTGATAGATATGATCTGAGATAGTTGTTGGTATTTATTAACGCACACAGATAAATCCTCAAGCGCATGGATACCACTAAAGCTTTCACCCGGAAATATTTTAAATATCGTATCCACAGGGAAACATGTGAGACTAACTATGGTCTAACTTAACTAGAGGTACTAATAAGGTTAGGATAAATAGGAACGTAGAAAAGATAACTAAGGTTCTCATGTTTTGACTTCGGTAAACTATGTCTTCTACTATTTAACTGGACACATTACTTAAGAAAAGACACCAATAGAGGTTGCTTTCTATAGTAATCGGGTCCTATTTGGCTTGCAAACAGGAGGTAGACTACAGAGGATTCAACGAGGCTATAAGAGTCACCGTCGTGAGCTACCACCGATCCAGAATGCAGGGTGCATCCATGATTCACCCAAGTCTAAGCACCATGCTTACACTTAAGATTGATACTTTACTCCCTCTAGAATAGGAATAAAGCACTCAAAAGAGTCACAAACCTGATGAACAATATAAACAAGATACTTACTTGTATCAGAAGTTGATTACCAGAGAAATCTTAGAGGCAAGCTCAGATAGAACTTGGATCCACCAAGGTACAAGTCATAGAGAGAGCACCAATAGGATGACACCTCCTCCAAACTTTTGCCTCACTCTCTATCTCACTATTTCTTTTTATAAGACTAGATCATATGGAGGACTAATCTTCTCTTGATAGCTGGCTCAATCCTAAAGATATGAATTAGGGTTTAAGGGATGGCTCTCCTGAGGGGGTACAGGGATGCATATAGGGGGGTAGCATCAATTCTAGATCCGCGGATCAAATTGACTTGAAAGAACGGTGTAGATGCAATCTAGGAGGCGGTGGAGAGCCGACATCAGAAGGGGAGGCTGACAAGTGGGGCCCATAGGCTACTAGCCTAGTGGTGGGGCCGGCTGGCCCCACCTGGCAGCCACCTACCCTCCGCTTCGGTGGTTTGCCTCTTGGAGTCTTCTGGAACCTTCTGGAGTCGTTTTTATCGCGGATAATTACGATTAATTCTGACGTTTGCGTCCACCTTGACGATTTTCTGAATAAACCCTGCTACAAACATAGATTCACCAAAACTCATGGAATTTATTAGTTTAAACCCCTATACCTATGTTTAGTGATGGAATTAAGTATATATGCAGGTTATATTGATGGTTTATAATTGGTGTTAGTGACTATCAACAAGCTCCCCCAAGCTTACCCTTTGCTACTCCCTCAACAAAGCTAAACTTAGCAATGGATCAGGAGTTGCTACTAAGCTTTCACAGCCCAAAAGTACACATGCGTTCAATCAAAAATTCTTCTCTGGATTAGAATAAACTGATATGACTTTCAAACTTACCCATATTACCTTTAACCATGGAGCTTCTTAGCCTTCACTTGGGTTTTGAGCAATTAAAAGACATAACAATCAAGTCAAGTACTATGTCTTAAGTTCTTTGTTCAACCATTATTCTAGAGTTTTTTATAAGTTTTCAAAATAAAACTTAGAGATTCCATTGTATGACACTCTCAAGTCTCTCAATATACATGGTATTTGTGGATCCTCACCAAAGCAATAAAGATATTATGCCTTTTTCTTTTCCTACCACTAACGCTTGTGTACAGTTCGTAAGTAGGGAGAAAGCTAAAGCATACTTGCAATGCATATATTGTAAAGTCAAACAACGGATCCAAAGAGAGTTGAGTCATACAATCAAATCAAGATGTGCATGTGTGTAGATATATGGTGGATATATATGGTGGCTAACCTAATTCTACTTTGCTCCTTGAAAAGTTATCTCTCTTTTGAAACTTGGAAACATTTGTTGGAGAACAGGGGCTATCTTATTCATCTCCTTTTTCTCTCTTTTTTCAGGCGGGCATCCAAGTACCCATTGTTTTCAATATCTTGGACACTTTTGTGTCCATTTTTTCAATTATTTTTTTTTCTTTTCCTTTTTTTAATGAATAACTTTTGCATAGCCCTATGCCTCTTTCTTGCAACAAAACTTTTGAGAGATAGGAATAAGAACTTAGAGCATTTATTTGGTGGATGAAAAACCTATCAAGCATGTTTTTGTGTTCACTCCCAGTGTAGGAGTAAAACATTTTTTTGGTGGATATAGATGAAGGCATGTTTTTGTGCCTACCCCTAGTGTAGGAGTAGTGCATATTTGGGTGGTGTGTACATGATCTTGATTTTAAGAACATGACAAACCTCTCATAAGGGTCAACAAAGCTTGACAAAACTCAATGCAAAAGCAAGTAGCATATATGTGAAAGTTTTCCTAGCCTAAATAACATGTATAGCTCTGGTGGGAATTCAAGCTTTGTCATACAGTAACTCATCATGTAGCATTTTTTGTGTTTTTTCAAAAAGTAAATCTCTAGAACTTTAGTGTCACTAGGACAAGATAAACAGCAGCTCAGACCTTCTCATATCATGTCCGTTAATTACCTAGACTTAGATCAAGCATATGCTACCCACGAGTTTCAAGTTCAGAGTAAATCCTTATATCAAAACAGTCGTATCCAAAACTCGGGAGAATTCAAGGCTAAAAACTAGGTACTTGAAAGGAATTACAATAGAGCAACTATTCATCATTTCCATTCAAGAGATTATTCTTAATCCTCTTTATTTTATTTAGCTCTTAAAAATAAATTAAAGCAAACTAGACACACCTTTTATTTTGTTTTCAAGTTTACTAGATCACACATTATTACTATAAATGCATAGATAATTTTTTATTTTGTTTTTCATTCATCATTTTTTACTATTAAAAAGAAACTAAAAACTAAAATGAAGCAAAAGAGTACTTACCTGGATACATGGGAGTACTTCTCCCCCAAGCTAGCTCTTTCGGTGAGGGTTTGGTGTCTTATGTTCTTTGAACCGGACTTCTCTTTGTGAAGTTCATTGACCAAATACCTCAGTTTACCCTGAAGATGAGGGTTCTTGTGATGACATATCTAATGGTGATGCCACCTCCTTCTGCCAAACCCGTCTTGAGTTTTGGATTTTGGGTTGACAGGTTCCGAACTTTCACTTGTAGAAATTGGGGAATTAACTAACTCCCCCATACTTTGCTTGAAGTGTGTCTTGCTCATAAAGACAAGGTAGAGATCAAGTGCATGGGCTCTGTTGGTGGGAAAACACCAACAGAACCAAAAATTGATTCATTCTTCTCTAACCTTAGGCACATGGAACAAAATGAATTCGATGTTATGTGCTTCGCTCATTTATAACATGGGTGATAAGATCAGAAGATTGAGCATTAATATAGCATCTAAATATATTTGGCAAAAAGGATTAAATTGCTTAACCTACGGAAGGATTGTCTATCTTTACATAATGTATTGAATTTTACATGATTATGACTATCATCTTCCAGAGATAGGATGTGCACTTTTCAGTTTATTTGGTTAAGACTATGAGATCAAGAAAGTGGTGCTAGGAACAAGCTTAAAGAACTAAATATGTTGAGTTAATCAGGTTGGATCAAGTAATGGAGTTTTAACTCAAACATATTTATTCCTTGTTTATGTACTTATCAGAATCAAGGAGAAACTCTTTTAAATAATGACCATTTACCTTAGGATGTTACCTTTGTCATTGAAGCATGATGACACCACATGGCAAATGGTAGATGACACATGATTGTCTATTGGTGTATTTAACGCACACAGATAAATCCGCAAGCGCACGGATACCACTATAGCTTTCACCTAGAAGTATTCCAAGTATCGTATCAATAAGAAAACATGTGAGACTAACTACGATCTAACTTAACTAGGGGTAGCAACAAGGTTGAGATAAATAGGAGCGTAGAGAGGAAAACTAAGGTTCTCTAGTTTTGACTTGGGTAAGCTATGTCTTCTACTACTCAACTGGGAACATTACTAGGAAAAGACAATAGTAGAGGATGACTTCCTTCGTAACCGTGTCCTACTTGCACCTATAGACGGGAGGTGGACTATAAAGGATCAACAAAGCTATATAGTATAGACTATATAGAACTGATGTCACACATGTGATCTACCACCATCTAGAATGCAGGGTGCATTCATGATTAACCTAAGTCGAAGCACCATGCTTACACTTACGATTAATACTTTAACAATATAAACAATTACTTACTTGAATCAGAAGTTGACTACCAAAGAAATCTCGAAGGCAAACTCAAGTAGAACTTGGATCCGCCAAGGTACAAGCCATAGAGAGAGCATTGATAGGGCGGCATCTCATCCAAACTCTTGCCTCACTCTCTATCTCACTATTATTTACAAGACTAGATCCTATGAAGGACTAATCTTCTCCTGATAGTTGTCTCTGATTCGCATGAAATGAATTAAGGTTTTAGGATGGCTTCCAAGAGGGTGGCAGGGGCTGGTATATATAGGTCGAAGGGTCCAACGTGAGCCCTTGGATCAAACTGACTTAAAGGACGATGTAGATGCAGCCTAGGAGGCGGTGGAGAACCAGCATTGCAATGCGGAGGCTGACAGGTGGGCCCAAGGGCCGGGCGGCCTATAGGTGGGGCTGGGCGGCCCCACATGGTAGTCCCTTAGGGTCTGCTTCGGTGGAGAGCCTCCTAGAGTCTTCTAGAATTTTCCACGCTATTTACGCAGCGGAATTCCATAATTTCCTTTGACGAATAGGTCAACCTTGATGGTTCTCTAGATAAACCCTCCTAAAAACATAGATTCACCAAAACTCATGGAATTTATTAGTTTAAATCCCTATACCTATGTTTGGTGATGGAATTAAGTATAAATACAGGTTATGTTGACGGTTTATAATTGATGTTAGTGACCGTCAACAAGTTCCCCCAAGCTTAACCTTTGTCTGTCCCCGAGCAAAGTGTTGACGGTAGTTATCATACATTATTAACTTCAATATATCTTGAAATAATGCATGAAAATGATAACCAACATAGACTTAGGGGGTTTAAACTGACAATTTCCATGAGTTTTGGTGAATCTGTGTTTTTAGCAAGGTTATTTTAAAAAGCCGTCATGGGGGATCAAAACGTCAAATTAAATTGCGCTTATCTGGTGAAAACAACTCTAGAAGGTTCCAAAGGACTCCAGATGCCATGTCACCAAAGTGGAGGGTGAGAGGGTGATAGGTGGGGCCGCTTGGCCTCTAGGGGTCCCACCTGTCAGCCCCATTGCTACGTCAGTTCTCCACTGCCTTAAGGATTGCATCTACACCATTTATTCAAGTCGGTTTGATCCGAGGGCTCATGTTGGACGCTATGGCCTATATCATTAGCCCCTGCCCCCCTCCAGAACACACTGCCATAAGTCAAGATTAGACAAAAAATTAGGGTTTCGAGAGAGAAGAGAGTAGAGCTCCAATTCTTCAAGTTTCTAGTATAGGCTAGCTAGCAAGGCTCAAGTAGAGTGTGCGCTATTGCTTAGGATTTCAGATCTGTTGTCTAGAGACTCATATAGCCATTGTATCTCTATATTTCTGACTTTGTGCTACTTCAATACTATGTTGCTATTTATTATGTTCCTTGTTTACTCTAGTTATATGCTTGATATAGTTATGATTGATGATGAATTTATGCGTATGTTCGCAAAGCTCTTAGCTCAGTACTCGAGTGTGTTAAGTGGTCAACATTGTGTAAGCATGGTGCTTAAATATTATTTACTTATGGATGCATTCTACACTTTGGGTCATGTGGTAGATCGCGGATGTAACACTCCCGTTGAGTCCTTTGTAGTCCACTCCCTATTTGTAGAGCAAGTAGAATGTGGTTGCAAAGGGAGACAAGCTCTGTTCTTAATCTTCCTTAGTAATGTTCCTTATGCATAGATCCAAAGTTAGTTATACTATAGATGAGAGTGTATATATTAGGGTGCACAAAAGACTTAGTAAGGAATAACTTAGGAATCTTTTGCTCTTAACGAATGTCCTGTTTAGCCATACTACATTTTTATGAGTCTCTATTTCTATCTCTGGAATACCATTATTACCTTACACTTATCATTTATTTATCCCTTGACTTACCCCTGCCATAACATGATAGTGATTTTATCATAAGTATATATATTTGTCAATATCCCTATGCCAATACAACTCCATAGCTCCTCCCTTTGGATGAAATATAAATAACGATACTCGGTATACTCCCTGGTGAAATGCTACAATAGTATATTATCTGTGCGCTTGCGGATACTTTAATATATATATAATTTTTTCTGAAGTTTACAAGTGTCATTAATAATTACCAATCATGCATTTCTAGCATTATGCTAGGGATGACAACCTAGTAAAGAGTGATGCTAAGAAATGTCAACAAGCATTTCTGACGCCGTTGCTAGGGAGGGGCACATGGATATAGAGAATTGATCAAATAAATACTTATTGATGAAATCATAACCTCTACTTTAGCAGGTTACCCTTGTTTGTCTTTGTTCAAATCTTATATAGGTTGCAGATTTGGTTGTGATTCACCAACAACTTTCAATCAGAATCAAATCAATCAAGAAGAAGCTCAACACCAGTTCCTGAAACTATGGCTGACAAGACTCTACATGAATTCTTTGCTCCAATCACTGAGAACATTCGCACTAGACTAACACTCAGAACTAACAACCTTGAGTTTGAGCTCAAGCCAAGCCTCATCAACATGGTGTAAGCTACCCCATTCAGTGGAAAGGCACATGAAGATGATAGTGCTCACCTTCAGAATTTTTGGAGATAAGTAGAACAGTCGTCATCAAGGATGTTGCTCAAGACATCATACTACTTTGCTTATTTCCATTCTCACTTGTGGGATGAGCAAAGTAGTGGTTCTACATCAACAAAGATCACATCAACACATGGGCAAAGTGTTCAAAGGCCTTTCTAGAAAAGTTCTTCCCTGTAGGCAAGACAAATGCCTTAAGAGGAAAGATTTCTAACTTCCAACAGCAGAAAGGAGAAACCATTCTAGAAGCATGGCAACGTTTCCAAGAATACATTTTAGATTGTCCTCATCATGGGATGGAAGATCGGTTGCTCATGCAAGGCTTTTACCATGGATTAACTCAGAAAGCTTGCAAAGAACTGGATGCAACTGCTAGAGGATCATTTGTCACTCACCCTTAGAAAAGTTGAAACTCTTATGGAGAAGATAGCCTCTAATCAAGGCTGGTCTCAATGCAACATTCAATTATGCAATAAGAGCGAAGAAGTACCAGAAGAGGTGTGTGCACTGTCAACTAAGATGGATGTACTATTAAATTGGATTGAACAGTGAGCCAATTACAAGAAAGATCATCAGGCTATTCAAGATGCCTTTAATTCCTAGAATGTATGTGGAGAATACTTGGGGGTTGAATTCCCTAAATATCAGGAGGATGAAAACATTGTCATCAACAATTCTGCTCCACAACAACAAAGACAAGGGTGGAATCAACAACAACGGTAGACTTATCAAGGTAAGTACCCAGGTAATTACTATAATTCTTCTAAATCTAAACAACCATCCTTAAGAGACCTAATTTTAGAACAAGCTAGGATTAATGAGGACATTTCTAAAAAGCTTGTTCTTAATGATAAGGTCCTAAAAACATAAATACTAAAATGGATAGTTTTCCTTCCACCATAAAAGACCAACTTAGCTATAATAAAAAGATAGAATCTCAATTAGCCCAATTGGTTGCTGCTCTACTTTTTCCACTAACCTTGAGAAGGTAAATGCCATAACCACAAGAGGTGGCAAGTCTACTCAGTGATCCACCATATCCGACAAGGATAGGTAATACACCAGTGGTACTATAGGAAGAGAAGACAACCGATGAAGTTGAAGAAGTTGGGCCACAAGAGGAAGAGTTACAACAAGATTTTCATGACACTGACCCTCCTACTGTTTCTACATAGAAATCAGAAATCCAAAATGGATGAGCAATTTGGTAAATTCAAAGAGGTAATTCAAAAGTTATATATCAATATTTTGTTGCTAGATGCCATACAGGTACCTACCTATGTGAAGTATCTCAGAGACATCCTCAACAACAAAATACCACTTCCTTCCACTAAGGTAATCAAGTTAACGGAGGAGTGTAGTGCGGCCATCCTACACACTTCACCTATCAAGAAGAAGGATCCAGGATGTCCCATTATTGATTGTTCGATCGGGAGCAAGAACTTTGAGAATGCGTTATGCGAACTTGGAGCAAGTGTCAGTGTCATGCCTAAAAAGGTCTTTGAGAAGCTCACGCCAACATCTATGTTCTTGCAACTAACCGACCAATCGGTCCGCTACCCTACAGGAATCGCTTAAAATATTCCGATAAAACTACGAAACTTTTTTGTTCCCATAGATTTTGTAGTACTTGACATGCAAGAAGACATGAAGACACCGCTCATTCTTGGGAGACCCTTCCTAAGCACTACAAATGCTCACATTGATGTCGGAGCCAGAGAAATTAAATTCCATATTAATGGGAAGGAAGAAGGATTCGCCTTCAAGCCAAGACCAGAACAATGCTCTAATTTGGAGTGGCGTGAAAAGCAAGTGCAACCGTTATGGTCTCCATCTTTGAGACCGACTAATGCAATGAAAGAATAAACTCGAACAGGAGAAGTCTGATTCAGTGGACTTAAAATTCCAAACCCGCGCTAGGAGGTAACTCAGTAGTTATCCATATTTACTTTTTCATATTGCATTAATCATTTTATCTTAGCATATTTACTTTTCAACACCTGCATCATGAAACAAAAATTATCATCATGGCATTATAAAAACTTAAGCCCCATGTACATAATTTTTACGGAGCAAAAACCCATATGAAATATTTACCGTGGAGGTATAAAAATTTTAAAAACTACCATCAGTCATCTTGTTATATTTCATAGTATTATAAAATATTTTTTGCATTGTATTTTTATACATATATATAGTAGAAATATGGGAGACACATGGGAGCCACTCAACCACCACCTATCACCTCCTTCTCCACTCAACCTCCATTATTCACCTCCATTCCCACTCAACTCCATTCTGTCATATCTCCACCGAAAGAAGCACCGATGGAGCTGAATATTTTGCTTTAGGGTGAAGCAAAGATCCACTAGGAAATTGGAGTCCATTTGGCCAAGGTGCCACCACTACACCGCCCAGCCTATTGCTGTGCCGCCTATAAATCCCGCTACTCCTGCTTGCTCTCGGCCTCACCCACAACTACAATCTAGCTCCTGAGTTCGAAATTCCAATTCCAAATTTTGTAGTTAAATTTCCTTTGGTAGAGGTAGTGTTGAAGTAAGAAAGACCGAGCAGAAGTTAGGGTGTGAAAGTAGTGATAAAATATTGAGAAAGAAAGAGAGAGGTGTTGCTGAAATTTGAGAAGAAAATAGAGTTTTAAGAGTGGTAGTGCTCACTAAACAATCTTAGATGACTAACCCTCGGACTATTGACTCTCGACAGCTAACCACTAACATTTTCATCTCCTAATCCTGTTCCACGAGTTGTGTTGTTTTTCTCTATTTGTAGGAAAATGAGCAAGATCGCCAGCAAGCTCAAGTGGGCGATGTCGTTGCATTCAATGAGGAGTTCTTCATCCCGAGCAAGCACTGACATGGAGGTCGATCCGCCATCTCCTGCTGTTGGAGCATCATTCTGATTAGCCCTCGTGGAGAGGAACGTTCTTCTACAAGAGAAGCAGCTCAAGCTCTAGGGAGATAGGGAGAAGAACATCTACAAAGAAACTAAAGACCCAAACCCAAGACTGCATCCTCACTCCTGCCTATGATCCAGCCTTACTCTAACCCATAGAGAAAGGAGGAAGCACCTCGTAGGAGTGCCTCTGCAAGGTTTACTCGCAACCCGTAGCCTCGATACCATGGAGATGACCCCATTCCAGAAGGCCCTGCCTTCACTGGCTACATAGGATTTGATCAAGCAGGACCTTCCTAGGTGCACCATCCTATGCATGTAGGCTAGGACTAGTCGAGACCTTCCCGTATGCACCAACCTGAACATGTTGGGTTGGAGTAGCCTTCTATGCATCATTCGGAGAGTTCCTATCAATAGGGCCCAAGTGGGTAATGGCAAGATGGCAATTTTGACTACTACCAGCAGCAGTCTTATGAGGAGGTCTCCAGCGGCTACCATGGAGGACACATGTCCTTCTCTGCTCATGGCTTCCATGACCATCCCATGGGCTATCATGACCAGCGCATGGCCCACCATCCGGTGCCCATGGGTTAACATGAGCAGCAGATGGCACATGCTCGCTTTGACACCAGGCTCGCCACCATCGAGGAGAACTAGCATGAGATTAAGAACACTCTACACCAACAATTGCCAGTAGCAGGAAGAAGAAAGACAATGCCTTGCCACCATCCAGCAGCACCAGGAGCAGGAGAACCAGAATTGACAGTATTTATTCTAGGGTCTCAACATTGACCTACCCTTCCGAGAGACCACAGCAACAACCAGCTCGGGAGAGGAGCCCCCATTACTTCAGGTAAGTTTTCTTTCTTGTATTTTATTATTTTCTTTAGTTTATTTAATTTTCCAATTTGTATTATTAAAAAATGCAAAACTAAGAAAACAAAAAATAAAAATTTGTCTTTATCTTCTATATATATTAGTGTGTTCTCTAGTTTAAAAAAACATGAAAACCAAACAAAAAGAGTGTGTATAGCTTGCTTTAAGATTAATTTGCTTAAGGTATGCCTTAGTGTCTTGTTTTTAAGAGCTAAATAAAAAGAACTTGAAGATGATCTCACATGATAGAAATGATGAATAGTTGCTCTATTATAATTCCTTTCAAGTACCTAGTTTTCAGCCTTGAATTCTCTCGAGTTTGGATAGAGTTGATTTGATATGAAAATTTGCTCTAAACTTGAAACTCGTGGGTAGCAAATGCTTGATCTAAGTCTAGGTAATTGATAGATATGATATGAGAAGGTCTAAGCTGCTATTTATCTTGTTCCAAGTGATACTAAGTTCTATTGTCTTTGAAAAATATAAAAATTCCACATGACAAGATCTTGTATGACAAGTTTGAATTCCTACCAGAGCCAAACATGTCTATTTTTAGGCTAGGAAAACTTTCACTCATATGCTACTTGTTTTGCATTGAGTTTAGTCAAGCTTTGTTGACCCATATGAGAGGTTTGTCATGCTCTTAAAATCAAGATCACGTACACACCACCCACATATGCACTATTCCTACACTAGGGATAGGCGCAAAAACATGCTTTCCATCTAGATCCATCAAAAAATTGTTTTACTCCTAGACTGGGAGAAAACACCAAGAATATGCCTCATAGGTTTTCACCACATAAATGCTCCAAGTTCTTGTTACTATCTCTCCAACAATTACTATGTAGAAAAGAAGCATGGGCTATGCAAAAGTCATACATGAAAAAAAGAGTTGAGAAAAAATGGACAAGTGTCCAAGAGATTTGAAACAATTGGTACTTAGATGCCCGCCTAAAAAAGAGAGATGAATAAGATAGCCTATGTTTTCTCGTAAAGATGATTCCAATGAGAGATATGTTTTCATGGAGCATAGTATTTGGTTAGCCACCATATATTCCACACACATGCACCTCTTGATTTGATTGTATGACCCAACTCTCTTTGGATCCGAGGTTTGCCTTTACAATATATGTATTGCAAGTATGCTCTTTCTTGTTATCACCATTCCTATGAGCTCCACATAAACCTTAGTTGTAGGAAAAGAAAGGCATAACAATACTATTTCCTTGGTGAGAATCCACAAATACCACATATTTTGAGAGATTTAAGAGTGTCATACAATGGAATCTCTAAGTTTTATTTTAAAAACTTGCAAAAAATCTAGAATAATGGTTGAACAAAGAACCAGAGACATAATCATTCTATCTTTCAATTGCTCAAGACCCAAGTGAAGGCTACAAGTCCCATAGTTGAAGGTAATATGGGTAAGTTTGAAAGACAGATCAGTTTGTTCTAATCTGAAGGAGAATTCTTGTTTGAATGATGTGTACTTTTGAGGTGTTGCTACAATGTTCTCAAAGATCCTAAACTCTTGATCCATTGATAAGTCTAGCTTTGCTTAGGGACTAGCAAAGGTTAAGCATGGGGGAGTTTGTTGACTGGTAGTTATCATACATTATAAACTTCAATACAACTTGAAATAATGCATGAAAATGATCACCAACATAGACTTAAGGGGTTCAAATTGACAATTTCCACAAGTTTTGGTGAATCTGTGTTTTTAGTAGGGTTATTTTAGAAACCATCAAGGGGGCTCAAAACATCAAATTCAATCACGCTTATCCATGGTGAAAACTACTCCAAAAGGTTCCAGAGGACTCTAGAAGCCACATCACCAAAGCGAAGGGCTAGAGGTGATAGGTGGGGCCGGTCGGCCCCACCTAGAGGCCACCTGGCCTCTAGGGCTCCCACCTATCAGCCCCGTTGCTACGTTGATTCTCGACCGCCTTAAGGATTGCATCTACGTCATTTATTCAAGTTGGTTTGATCCAAGGGCTCACGTTGGATGCTTCGTCCTATATAATCAGCCCTCGCCCTCCTTCATAACATGCTGCCATAAGTCAAGGTTAGACTAGAAATTAGGGTTTCCAGAGAGAAGAGAGTAGAGCTCCAATTCTTCAAGTTTCTAGTATAGGCTAGCTAGCAAGGCTCAAGTAGAGTGTGGGCTATTGCTCAGGATTCCAGATCTGCCGTCTAGAGACTGGTATAGCCATTGTATCTCTATATTTATGACTTTGTGCTACTTCAATGGTATGTTGCTATTTATTATGTTCCTAGTTTGCTCTAGTTATATGTTTGATATAGTTATGATTGATGATGAATTTATGCATATGTTCGCAAAGCTCTTAGCTCAGTACTCGAGTGAGTTAATTGGTCAACATTATGTAAGCATGATGCTTAAATATTATTTACTTGCGGATGCATTCTACACTCTAGGTCATGTCAATCACTGATGTGACACTCCCATTGAGTCTTTTGTAGTCCACTCCCCATTTGTAGAGCAAGTAGAACATGGTTGCGAAGGGAGACAAGCTTTGTTCTTGATCTTCCTTAGTAATGTTCCTTATACATAGATCCAAAGTTAGTTATACTATAGATGATAGTGCATATACTAGGGTGTACAAAAGACTTAGTAAATAAGGAATGATGTGGGAATCTTTTGCTCTTAACAAATCTTCTGTTTAGCCATACTACATTTTGAGTTTATTTCTATCTCTATAATGTCATTATTACCTTACACTTATTATTTATTTATCCCTTGACTTACCCTTGCCATAGCATGAGAGTGATTTTATCATAAGTATATATATTTGTCATTATCTCTATGCCAACACAACTCCATAGATCCTCCCTATGGATAAAATATAAATAACGATACTCAGTATACTTTCGGGTGAAATGCTATAATGGTACATTATTTGTGCGCTTGCAGATACTTTAATAAATACAATTTTCTCTAAAGTTTACAAGTGTCATTAATAATTACCAACCACACATTTCTGGCATTATGCTAGGGATGACAACCTAGTAAAGAGTGATGCTAAGAAATGTCAACACAAAGCTAAACTCAGCAATGGATTAGGAGTTGCTACAATGTTTTCACGCCTCAAAAGTACACATACGTCAATCAAAAATTCTGCTCCGAATTAGAATAAACTAATCTGACTTTCAAACTTACCCATATTACCTTCAACCATGGGGCTTCTTAACCTTCACTTGTGACTTGACCAATTAAAAGATGGAATGATCAAGTCAAGCACTATGTCTCAAGTTCTTTGTTCCACCATTGTTCCAGAGTTTTTATAAGTTTTCAAAATAAAATTAAGAGATTCCATTGTACGACACTCTCAATTCTCTCAATATATGTGGTATTTATGGATCCTCACCAAAGGCAGTAAAGATGTTATGCCCTTTTTTCTCTTTTTACAACTAAAGCTTATGTGGAGTTCATAGGTAGGGAGAAAGCTAGAGCATACTTGCAATGCATATATCATAAAGTCAAACAATGGATCCAAAGAGAGTTGAGTCATACAATCAAATCAAGATGTGCATGTGTGTGGATATATGGTGGATATATATGGTGGCTAACCTAATTCTACTATGCTCCTTGAAAATATATCTCTCCTTTGAAACTTGGACACATTTGCTAGAGAGTAGGGGCTATCTTATTCATCTCTCTTTGTTTTTTAGGTGGGCATCTAAGTACCCATTGTTTTAAATATCTTGGACACTTGTCCATTTTTCTCATCTCTCTTTTCTTCTTTTTTTATGAATAACTTTTGCATAGCCCCATGTCTCTTTTCTGCAACAAAACTTTAAGAGATAGCAACAATAACTTGGAGCATTTATTTAGTGAATGAAAAACCTATCAAGCATGTTTTGTGTTCACTTCCAGTATAGGAGTAAAACATATTTTTTGTGGATCTAGATGGAAGTCAAGTTTTTCTTTACTCCCAGTGTAGGATAGTAGGTATCTATTGTGTGTACGTGATCTTGATTTTAAGAGCATGAAAAAACCTCTCATAAGGGTCAACAAAGCTTGACAAAACTCAATGCAAAAGCAAGCAACATATATGTGGAGGTTTTCCTAGCCTAAATAACATGTATGGCTCTGGTGGAAATCCAAGCTTTGTCATACAGGAACTCATCATATAGCATTTTTGTGTTTTTTAGAAAGTAAATCTTTAGAACTTTAGTGTCACTTGGAATAAGATAAACATTAGCTCAGACCTTCTCATATCATATCCATCAATTACCTAGACTTAGATCAAGCATTCGCTACCCACAAGTTTCAAGTTCAGAGTAAATCTTTATATCAAATCAGTCGTATCCAAAACTCAAGAGAATTCGAGGCTAAAAACTAGGTACTTGAAAGGAATTAGAGCAACTATTCATCATTTCCATTTAAGAGATTATTCCGAGTCCTCTTTATTTTATTCAACTCTTAAAAATAAATTAAAGCAAACTAGACAAACCTTTTTATTTTGTTTTCAATTCACCATTTTCTTAACTATTTAAAAGAAACTAAAACTAGAACAAATGGAAAGCATACTTACCTGGATACAAAGGAGTACTTCTCCCCCAAGCTAGCTCTTTCGGTGAGGGTTTGGTGTTTTAAGTGCTTCGAGCTGGACTTCTCCTTGTGAAGTTCATTGATCAAGTACCTCGGTTCGCTCTGAAGATGAGGATTCTTGTGGTGGTGCCTCTAATGGTGATGTCACCTTTTTCCACCAAACCTGTCTTGGTTTTGAGTTTTGATTTTGGTTTAGTAGGTTCAGAACCTTTACCTGTAGAAATTAGGGAGTCGACTGTCTTCCTCCACACTTTGCTTGAAGTGTGTCCTGCTCATAAGACAAGGTAGAGATCTAGTGTATGGGTTCTGTTGGTGGGAAAAGACTAATAGAACCAAAACTTTACTTATTCTTCTCTAACCTTAGGCACATTGAAGATGATGAAGTTGATGTTTATGTGCTTTGTTCAATTACAACATGGGTGATAAGATCAGAAGATTGAGTACGAATGTAGCATTTAAGTAAATTTGGCTAAAAGGGTTGAATTGCTTAACTCATGGAAGGATCGTCTATCTGTGCATAATGTATCAATCTTTACTTGATTATAACTATCATCTTCCAGAGATAGGATGTGCAATGTTTTAGCTTATTTGGTTAAAACTATGAGATCAAGAAAGTGGTGCTAGGAACAAGCTTAAAGAACATGTTGAGTTAATCAAGTTGGATTAAGTGATGGACTTGTAACCCAAACATGTTTGTTTCTTATTTATTGCATACCAGAATCAAGGAAAAACTTTTTAAGTAATAACCATTTACCTTTGGATGTTACCTTTGTCATTGGAGCGTGATGACACCATGTGACGAAGGGTAGATGACTCATGATGGTCCTTTCCTTTTTCTAGAAGTTTTCCTTGTTTGGCTAGCCTCGCAGTATGAGTTGTTTGTGAGCTTCTTGTCTCCTAGATTGCACCCTTTCTTTCTCATCCTTTTGTCATGACATCTTTCTGCTCTTTGATCTTTTGACACCTTATTAGATCTTCTGCCTCACTCATTGTTTTATGCCTACAAAGTATTAGTGGACAACACATACCCGAAGGAAAATACAATTTTGAAATATGGGTTGTTTCTCCATAATTTTGTAATTTCCCTCTATGCTAATGAAAAGATAGTGTTAGAATTATTTTAGCATAGTTTTTGTGTATCATGTTCTATACAGGCATGGCTTAAGGCAAAGGTAACTTGTAGCTAAAGACAAAGCGAATGATCTTTGATACTTACAGTTCTTTCATCCATGTCGAATGAGTCATGTCTTCTTTGCGCAATGTTATTGGAGTTTATCATTTGCCTTGCTTCATCTTTGATTTGAATTCATCTTGTGTCTTACCCAAATTGAATTGAGAATTTCCTATAGGGGTTAGTCCAACAAAATATTCAGTATCTACTAAAACAATTTTTAGCTCAATAACCAAACTGGACTCCATGTCTAATTTGATTAAGGAAGGCATTTTAACCTAAGCATCTCACTTAATTTAAAAAACCTTTGGAAGTATGTCGAGTACTTCCAAACCAAAACTTACTATAGTAGACAAAGGTAACACGAAAGCACTATAGAGATTTACTCAAATAGAGATGAAAGGACACGATTGTTATTTAGCAAATTGAGCATGTCTTAAAAGTAGAGATTACCAAAATAATTTAGCAACATGGCAAGAGATGTTTTTATTAGGGAAGTCTATCCCACAGCTCGAATTTTGTAGAAAAAACAAGTTTGGATGGATGTAATTAAATGTTGCATGATAAATGGTTGGGCATACCTTGGGTCATCACCCTTCATTCTTTTTGCTTCAAACCTAAAATGGTTTGTGACCAAAAATACCTAAAGGAATATTTTCACAATTATGTTTCTATGCTCACTTCATAAGGGCATTACAGCAAAAAGTGAAAGCTCATGTTATCTTCTGAAAGTGCTTGTTTTAGGACAAAAGCTCGTCCTTGGGAAACCTTCTAATTGCACTCAAATTGGTGAAGTGGTTTTCCCTCCAACATCAACCTTTGTGTACCTATCTCAAGATTCACACAACGAGATCTATAATATTTATGATAAACAATGCATCTACAACCACCCTTTCAAAGTCTTTATGAACAAGGAGAATGAGGGGGTTGAAGATCTCATGTGTGGCAATGTTGGAGAGACCAATTAATTCAAGAGATTTCTCATGCGAGCATGGATTTGATGAGGTGTTCATGAAATAACTTCCATGTTGATTGATGTAATCTTCCTTTTTAAACTCCAAGGGTGATTCTTCATGAATGTCCATAGGGGAAAACATTATCTCCATCATTCCATGCCTATGACATTGATTGGACATTTTATTGTCCAAGATTTTTCATGGATTGGTGACTCTCGGGTTGATCTTGTCTTAGGTCTTCTACAAACTTGGATGAGTCATGTTTATTAAGGAGATTAACTTAAGCTCATCATTTGGATCTGAATTAAGTTTGGATTCTACCCATAAAGTTTCATCCTTATCCATACATTCTTTAGCAACGGCATATGAGTTCTTAATACATTCCAGCCATTATCGTTGCTTTTCTTGGTCATCCTTGTGGCCTTCATGACTCCTATACTTTGGTTGTCTTAGTGGATTTTATAGGGTCATCATGAGACTTAGAAGAGAAAGCATAAGAGGGATCATCAGGGTTAAGGATGTGTTGAAATATGGGTTCAGATGAGACATCTAATGTGGACATAGAAGGGGAGAGGATAGGAATGGCTTGTAGATGGATCAGCTCTCCTTCTATAGCATCACTTGAAATGCCATCCTTGAATTCTTCCCAATGTCCTCTATGGGAATAAGGACATTTTCTAAGAGATCCCTTCTTGAGAGGACTTGAATTATATTCGCTCGAAGGTCTCTTATGAAGATGAGAATTTAATGTTCTCACAAAATCAACACCAAAAGAGGTCATCCTTAATTTCAACAGGGATTTCCAAAGGTGGAATTCCTTCTCTTGGGGGATTTTAGGGTATTGGTGGTTTAGGATTGATAGCTAAATCTTAGGATTGAAGTGGTTGTGATTTGGCTATCAGAACTTCCTCTTCTTGATTGGGAGATGTTTTTTTCTTTCTCAGGGAGTTCATTATGAATGCTAGTGCAGGGAGTCTTTCCACTAATTGTATAAAGCATAGCCCTTGCTTCACTAGTAGACAAATGAAGGAAAGCCCCTCTAGAGACTGCGTCAAGGGATTTTATAGAATCCTTACTAAGACCCATGTAAAAATGTTGAAGAAGTACAGGGTCTTGAATGTCAAGGTCTGGGCCAGTCATGATGAGTTCATTAAAACGATCCCACAATGTACCAAGAGATTCTTCTTCTAGTTGTCTAAAATTTAGAACCTCTTTCCGAAGGCTAACCACTTTAGAGATGGGAAAGAAACGCAAACAAGATTTAGAGCATAACGTTTCCCAATTTCCTTACATACTTCCTATGGTTTGACTGTACCAATGTTTAGCTCTTTTCGTCAAAGAGAACGGAAACAACTTCCATCTTATGGTTTTGTTAGACATGCCAGCGATACGCAAGCATGCACAGGTCTGTTCAAATTCTTGTAGTTGTGAGTATGGGTTTTCATCGCCTTCTCTCGAGAAGGATTGTTCCTGAATCAATTTTATAAAACACAGACGCAGCTCATAACCAGGTGTTAGGATAGGCTCTAAAACTTTTGGTGGCTTTAGACTTGCGCTCATGGGTTTAGCATATTTATAGATAGGAGTGGAATCCATAGTGAAAAGAAAAAGTAAAACAAAAGAAAGAATAAAAGATAAAATGTCAAGCTAGACTCGAAGTTAATTCATCAACCGTTTCCCCGGCAATGGCGGCAGAAAGCTTGTTGGTATATTTAATGCACAAAGATAAACCCGCAAGAGTACAGATACCACGGTAGCTTTCACCCGGAAGTATTACATGTATAGTATCCACAAGGAAACATGTGAGACTAACTATAATCTAACTTAATTAGGGGTAGCAACAAGGTTGAGATAAATAGGAGTGTAGAGAGGAAAACTAAGGTTCTCTAGTTCTTACTTGGGTAAGCTATGTATTCTACTATTCAACTGGGAACATTACTAGGGAAAGACACCAGCAGAGGATCCTTTTCTTCATAACTGTGTCCTATTTGTGCCTACAAACACGAGGTGGACTTTAAAGGATCAGCGAAGCTATATAGTATAGACTATATAGAACTGATGTCACACACACGGTTAACCTAAGTCTAAGCACCACGCTTACACCTACGATTAATACTTTAACCTAGAGCGTCTATATATTAAAGCACTCAAAAGAGAGTCAGTGATCCTGATGAACAATATAAACAATTACTTACTTGAATCAGAAGTTGATTACCAGAGAAATCGCAAAGGTAAGCTCAAGTAGAACTTGGATCCGCTAAGGTACAAGCCATAGAGAGAGCACCGACAGGCCAGCATCTTATCCAAACTCCTCCCTCACTCTCTATCTCACTATTATTTATAAGACTAGATCCTATAGAGGATTAATCTTCTCTTGATAGATGACTCTAATCCTCATGAAATGAATTAGGGTTTTAGGATGGCAGGGGCTAGGTATATATAGGCTGGAGCATCCAACGTGAGCCATTGGATCAAACCGACTTAAAGGATGGCGTAGATGCAACCTAAGAGGTGGTGGAGAACTGACATTGCAACCCAGAGACTGACAGGTGGGCCCAAGGGGCCAGGCGGCCTGGAGGTAGCGTCAGGTCGGCCCCACATGGTAGCCCATCGGGGTCTGCTTTGGTGGAGAGCCTCCTTGGAGTCTTCTAGAATCTTCCCACGCTGTTTACGCGCACTACAAGGATTTTACCCTAAAGCCACGTCTAAGAATGGTTGCAATATGGGTGTTTTGGTTGCAATATGTAACAAATGCTTCGAAGTTGGTTTCACTGTGAGTTGTGGCATTTACATATGTTGCAATAAGTTATTACGACTCAATTTTGATGTGTTGCGATACTCTGACTTTTGCAACGAGCATAAAAAACAAATGCCACACACGATATGGTCGCAATAGTAGATATTGCAACCAATAGCATTATTGCATTAGTAATTGTTGCCACTGACACACGTTGTGGCAATAGACTATATTGCCACCAAACATTGTGTTGCAAAAATGAGCCAATATTGTAACGCCATTGCATCGTGGGAATAGAACTAATTGTCACGCACTATGTTCCATTGCAATAAAATCTTTTGCATGGAAAATCATTTGGTGGCTATATCCGTAATTACAACGCACAATGTTTCATTGCAATAACTTTAGTTGCCACGAAAATTGTTCGTTGCACGTGAGTGGTATTGCAACGACGTATTGTGGTAACTAAGTCTTATGGCATCGCTCAACCTATGTGGCAATATTATTTATCACAATTGTTGAATTTCTATTTATTGAGATGAGATTTTTGGTCATGCCAGTTGCAGTATTTTGTTAATATATTATTCATGCAAAATAATTATAACAATATTATAAATTTCATCATCATATATATGAAATAAAACTTTCATTTATTTCGACGAATCGTTCAACCAAAAAGTACAATCATCATAATGTTAAAGTAAACATGAGCACACTAGAATAAAACTATCCTCTCAGACTACAGAGTAACTACACCTGCCCTAATAAAAGAACTATATCTTCATTCACTTATCCATATCTTGATGAACCATCAGTACCAGCATGCAGGCATAATCCCTTGTTCTTCTAGCTACCCAAGCTTCCCTGCATTTTACAGAGGATGATTTAATCTATTGTCCGAACATTGGTCCTGATTTGCATGGATAAAGCAGGTTCAATTTCTCCGATGAAATTTAAACAGATCATTTAACAGTTTGGTCTCTAGCCATTCTTTGAAATTATTAAAACAGAACGGGAGGAATATAACACAATAAACTATGTAGATGAAATACATAGGTAAATGACATTCTTGTATACTTGATAGTTCTTTAAGATGGTTATTGTATAGACATAGACATATAGTGGAACAGTCCTGGTGTGTGACCATCCTCTTATTACACAAATTCCAACTTTTCACATTGGTTACACATATTTAGTCTTTGCACTGAATCAAAGAAAGAAGTCTGCAGCTGAGCATGTGGAGAATATATGGATATAAAATATGTATGTACTACTCAAATGCTACTGAAACATAACATTTCTAGTGCTAAACAGAAACTTACTCTTGAACTGAAGCTAGAGATATGTACCTGCAGCTTGTCACATATGATTGCAATCAGCGTTAGCAACTTGTCATGATCCTAGTCTATAGGCTACATAAACCATGACCAATTCACAAGCTGGTTACTGAAGTTGAGCTGCACGAAAACCATTGCACGATTCAGTTGGCTGTGGAGTTTTAGCAGAAAATGGATCAATACTGAAATGAAAGAAGTGTGTTTTAGCACGAAAATGGATCAATACTAAATAAAGAGCAGGAGAAAGCACTAAGATTAAGGCTGCAGCTTGCTGGTGCTTACAACATGGTCAATTTGACAAGAGAGTACACTGTGTAGGTATGTCAGTCATCACCATCATTAATTTATGCAAAGGTGAATGCGCTGTATCCTGGTCACCGCAAACTAGCTGCAAGACATAGGTCAGACTCTGCTCTGCACTATAAAAGGAAATTTAGGACATGTCTAATATGTAAATCTACAGTCCATGTCAAGATCTGTAAATCTACAGGCCATGTATGAATATGTAAATCTACATGCCATGTCTGAATCTACAGGCCATGTTTCTGTAAAATAGAAGCGAACAGGATTTGGTTTCTTGGTTCGTGCTTACAGATGCTGACATTGTAATCTGAATCATGATGTAAAATGCAGGCTGCAGCACATTTCAGTGTTTAATTACTACCACGTACCAACTCCTAATTTCAGTGCTGTCAACAGCAACTAAACTCTACTAAAATTGAGAATAATATGCACACATACTACTATATATTTTGAAGTTTCTTGGTTACTCAGGTCTAGACTCAGAAGTCTGAATACAACAACACACATTGAACTACATGATGGATAAGTCTCATGTGTGGCTGGTCTTTATGGGGCTATGATGCTCACATGGTCATAGTCCTTGTGGCTGTTTTTCTATTTTTAGGATAGCATCTTAGACTAGAGGACAGCATCTTAGAGGACAGCATCTTAGACTAGAGGACTGCATCTTAGCTAGGACAGCATATTAGCATCTTAGACTAGCATCTTAGACTAGCATCTTGGCATATGCCTGGCTGGCTAGCAGCCTATAAATATGTAACCCCAACCCCTCAGGTTGGTATGGCATTTGTGTGAGCTTGTGTGAGAAATAGACAAGAAAATTGCCCCAACTCCTAGTGTCATCCTCTCTCGATGAGAGTAAGAATTCTCCTACTACCAAGAGTGAGAATTCAGCGACTAACAACTGGTATCAGAGCCTGTATTATCCTGTAGCCTGAGCATCTCTTGCTCATCTTCTCTCCCAGCCCCACAACAGCCCCTAGCTGTTGGCAGCAGCAGCTCCTCCGGCCGCTCCTGTTCACTCCTCTCCTAGCTCAGTCTGAAGCAGCTCTCTCCCCACGCAGCAGCCCCCCGGTAGCGCGTCATGTCCAGCAGGGCAGTCTCAGCGCTCGGTCGCCTCGAGCACGCGGCGTCGGCAGGAGGCCGAACTTGCCGCAGCAGAGGAACGCGAGCGAGTGGCGGCAGAGACCGCTGTGGCGGTGGCAAGGGCGTCGAGGCTGGCAGCGGCGGAGCTGGCAGCAGCCAGAGTGGAGGCGGAGGCAGCGGCGGCGGCGAATGCAGCGCGTGCGGCGGCAGCGGAGGTCGAGGCTCTGCGCGGCAGCATCGGCAGCTCCATTTCCACTGACGACACCGCCGACGCGGACCTCGAGCTGCTAGGTAGGGAGGCAGCGTGAGCGCGAGCGGCGCAGTGGGCAGCCGCGCACGTCCATGAGAGTGGCGGTAGCCCAGACAGACGTGGACGCGCCGGCAGCGCTCCTGGAGGAGGCGTGCACGGCGGTGGCGCTCCTGGGGCAGCCGCGCACGCCCACGAGCGCGGCGACAGCCCAGACAGGCGCGGACGCGCCGGTGGATCTCCTGGAGGAGGCACGCATGGCAACGGTGGCGGACGGGTCGATGGAGAGCGTGGCCTTCACAGGCAGCGTGGCTCTCTCTCCCCGGATAGGTACCGACGGGTCGATGGAGAGCGCGGCCTTCACAGGCAGCGTGGCTCTCTCTCCCCGGATCGGTACCTGTGGTTACCACTGGGCTCTAGGCTGTTGTCAGGGACGTCGGTCCCGGCGGTGGGTGGCCTACCCTCACCAAGACCAACTATGTCGAGTGGGCTGCGGTGATGAGGGTAAAGCTCCAGGTGCGGCACATGTGGGAGGCAGTCCGGTATGGCGACGTTGACTATGACCTAGATCGACGGGCGCTGGATGCTCTCATCGCTGCAGTCCCACCCGAGATGCAGTTCTCGCTTACCAGCAAGCGAACTGCCAAGGAGGCTTGGGACACCATCGCTGCGGCACGCATCGGCAGCGACCGCGCCCGCAAGTCCACACTGCAGGCACTTCGCAAGGAGTGGGAGAACCTGGCCTTCAAGCCAGGTGAGGACGTTGATGACTTTGCTCTCTGTCTCAACACTCTGTTGCAGAAGATGGTGTAGTTCGGTGACGACACTTACGGCGAGGAGAGAGCTGTTGAAAAGCTCTTCCGCTGCGTCCCCGAGAAGTACAAGCAGATGGCTCGCTCGATCGAGTCTCTGCTGGATCTCTCCACGATGTCGATCGAGGAGGCGATAGGTCGCCTCAAGGTCATCGACAGCGATGAGCCACAGTCCCTCTCGGGGCCCATCACCACTGGCGGGAAGCTCCTCCTCACTCGGGAGCAGTGGCTTGCCAGCCAAGGTGACCGGAGGAAGGGGGAGCCTTCTTCCGCGACAGGTGGCCTCAAGCGTGGCAAGCCACGCAAGGCGCACAGAGACGCCTAGGCCGGGGCGCGAGGACATGCCGAGGGTGATGCCCGCAGAGGCGCCCAGGGCGGCACCGCCGGCAGGCACAAGCCGACACAAGACGACGCCTGCCGCAACTATGGCCAGCTTGGCCATTGGGCCAAGGACTATCGACAGCCATGACGCGGCCAGGCCCACGTCGCACAGGCAAGGAGGAGGAGCCGGCTCTGTTCATGGCACATGCCAGCATTGAGCTACCTCCTAGCGGCACCGGCCAGCAGCGGCTCTCCTCCACCTTGATGAGCCAAAAGCACATGCCCTCCTCGGCGATAGCTCCGGCAACGACAAGACTGACGGGTGGTGCCTCGACACCGGTGCCACCCATCACATGACCGGTCGACGGGAGTTCTTCACTGAGCTTGACTCTAGCGTCCGAGGCTCCGTCAAGTTTGGGGATGCCTCCGGCTGTGGAGATCAAGGGCGTCGGCTCCATCATCTTCATCCGCCGTGTCTGGTGAGCACAGGCTGCTCACCGGAGTCTACTACATCCCCGTGTTGAGGAACTCCATCATCAGCTTGGGACAGCTGGATGAGAACGGTTCACGCATGGTGGTTGAGGACGGAGTCATGAGGATTTGGGATCGTCGTCAGTCGCCTTCTTGCCAAGGTATCCAGAAGCGCAAATCAACTCTACGTCCTTAACGTGCAGGTGGCACAACCCCTCTGTCTCGCTGCTCGTCGGGACGACGAGGCGTGGCAGTGGCACGAGCGTTTCAGGGCACCTTCACTTTGAGGCCCTGAAGCAGGCTCAGTGCCACGGAGATGGTGCGAGGCCTGCCATGCCTCGACCATGTGGAGCAGCTCTGCGATGTCTGCGTGTTGACGAAGCAGAGGCGACTCCCTTTTCCCCAGCGGGCGAGCTTTCGAGCCAAGGAGAGGCTCGAGCTCGTGCACGGGGACTTGTGTGGCCCGGTGACACCGGCCACACCAGGAGGACGATGCTACTTCCTGCTGCTCATCAACGACCTCTCCCGCTACATGTGGGTGATGGTCCTCGGTAGCAAGGGAGAGGCTGCGGACGCCATCAGACGCGCGTAGGCTGCTGCGGAGGCGGAGTGTGGCCGCAAGCTGCGCGTGCTGCGCACCGACAACGGCGGCGAATTCACGGCGGCTGAATTCGCATCATACTGCGCTGACGAGGGCATTCAGCGCCACTACTCCGCGCCGTATAGCCCGTAGCAGAACGGCGTCGTCGAGCGGCGCAACCAGACGGTTGTGGGGATGGCTCGGGCCCTCCTCAAGCAGAGGGGGATGCCGACTGTCTTCTTGGGAGAGGTGGTGGTGACGGCCATCTACATCCTCAACCGCTCGCCTACCAAGGCGCTCAATGGCAGGACGCCGTACGAGGCTTGGCATGGGCGCAAGCCGGCGGTCTCCCACTTGCGGGTCTTCGGCTGCCTCGCGTTCGCCAAGGAGCTTGGACACATCAGCAAGCTCGACGACAGGAGCACTCCAGGAGTGTTCATCAGCTACGCGGAGGGCTCGAAGGCCTACCTGCATCCTCGACCCGAAGACACAGCGTGTGCGCACAGCGCGCGACGTTGTGTTCGACGAAGGGCGAGGATGGGCGTGGGACAAGGCAGTGGACGACGGCTCGGCTCCAACGTACGACGACTTCACTATCGAGTACATCCACTTCAAGGGAGCTGGGGGAGTAGGCAGTTCTTCTTCGGCGAGCGTGTCTACCCCAGTCTCCGAGCCTCCACCGACCCCGGCACCTGCTACTCCGACAGCACCACGCTCTCCAGCCAGGACCTCGGCTGCGATGAGCTCTTCGCCGGCTCCACCACAGCCAGGCAACAGCCACGCACTCCAGCACCGATAGGCACCACTCCGGGCACGTCTACTCCACCACCAGCTCGTGTCAAGCACGGCCCAGGTTGAGCTCGCTACTCCGCTCTCTCACGACGAGGAGCGCGTCGACGCGTACCACGACGGCGAGCCGTTGCGGTACCGTACGGTGGAGAACCTTCTCAGCGACCAGCCGGTGCCAGGGACCGGTGCCTCATGACCTGGAGGCGCAGTTGCACCTTGCGTGTGACGACGGCGAGCCTCGGTCGTTTACAGAGGCCGAGAGACACACGGCATGGCGCGCCGCGATGCAGTTGGAGATGGATGCGGTTGAGAAGAACCACACCTAGGAGCTTGCTGACCTTCCTCGTGGTCACCGCGCGATCACCCTTAAGTGGGTGTACAAGTTGAAGAGGGATGAAGCCGGCGTCATCGTCAAGCACAAGGCTCGCTTGGTGGCACGAGGTTTCGTGCAGCAGGAGGGGGTCGACTTCGACGACGCCTTTGCTCCCGTGGCACGGATAGAGTCCGTGCGACTCCTCCTTGCGCTAGCTGCCCTAGGAGGGCTGGCGTGTTCATCACATGGACTGTCAAGTCGGCGTTCCTTAACGGCGACTTGAAGGAGGAGGTCTACGTGCACCAGCCGCCGGGATTTGCGATCCCCGGCAAGGAGGGCAAGGTGCTCCGCCTGCGCAAGGCCCTCTATGGCTTGCGGCAGGCACCGAGGGCGTGGAATGCCAAGCTGGATTCCACTGCTAAAGGGGATGGGCTTCGAGCAAAGCCCGCACGAGGCGGCCATCTACCGACTGGGGCAATGGAGGTAATGCCCTGCTAGTGGGTGTCTACGTCGACGACTTGGTGATCACCGGCACCAAGGATGCGGAGGTGGCGGCATTCAAGAAGAGATGAAGGCCACCTTCCAGATGAGTGATCTGGGGCCTCTCTCCTTCTACCTGGGAATCGAGGTACACCAGGATGACTCTGGGATCACGCTTCGACAGACCGCCTATGCCAAGCACGTCGTTGAGCTAGCTGGGCTCACCGACTGCAACCCAGCTCTCACTCCGATGGAGGAGAGGCTGAAGCTGAGCCAGCGACAGCACTGACGGAGGAGGTGGACGCTACGTAGTACCGGCGTCTTGTGGGGAGCCTTCGCTACCTCGCCCACACACGGCCGGACTTGGCATTCTCCGTCGGCTACGTTAGTCGGTTCATGCAGCGACCGACGACGGAGCACCAGCAGGCTATGAAGAGGATCATCCGCTACTGTTGCGGGGACTCTCGACCACGGCCTCTACTACCCGAGGTGCCCTAGGGCGGCACACTTCGTCGGGTATAGCGACAGCGACCACGCCGGTGACATCGACACCAGCAAGAGCACGAGCGGGATTCTCTTCTTCCTCGGCAAGTGCCTCAGTTAGCTGGCAGTCGGTCAAGCAGCAGGTGGTGGCCCTGTCCAGCTGCGAGGCCGAGTACATAGCGGCCTCCACCGCTTCGACTCAGGCGCTCTGGCTCGCTCGACTGCTTGGTGATCTCCTCGGCAGAGACATTAGAGCGGTGGAGCTCAGGGTGGACTAGCAAGTCCGCTCTGGCCCTGGCAAAGAACTCCGTGTTCCACGAACGCAGCAAGCACATCTGGGTGAGGTACCACTTCATCCGAGGCTGTTTGGAGGAAGGGAGCATCAAGGCGAGCTACATCAACACCAAGGACCAGCTTGCGGACCTGCTCACCAAGCCCCTTGGGAGGATCAAGTTCCTTGAGCTCTGCTCCAGGATCGGAATAGGTTCAACTCTCCCACAAGACGACGCACAAGACTTAGGGGGAGAATGATGGATAAGTCTCATGTGTGGCTGGTCTTTGTGGGGCTATGATGCTCACATGGTCATGGTCCTTGTTGCTGTTTTTCTGTTTTTAGGACAGCATCTTAGACTAGAGGACAGCATCTTAGACTAGAGGACCGCATCTTAGCTAGGACAGCATATTAGCATCTTAGACTAGCATCTTAGACTAGCATCTTGGCATATGCTTAGCTGGCTAGCAGCCTATAAATATGTAACCCCAACCCCTCAGGTTGGTATGGCATTTGTGTGAGCTTGTGTGAGAAATAGATAAGAAAATTGCCCCAACTCCTAGTGTCATCCTCTCTCGATGAGAGTAAGAATTCTCCTACTACCAAGAGTGAGAATTCAGCGACTAACACTACAAGAATTGCAAAGAAGCATTGGCTACTGCTACAATCACATCTCATTCCCGTTTTTCCTCACCAGATTTCCCTTAACAAATCATTTCCATCTCAGTTTCCATCCTTGTAGCCTTATTTTAGTTCTCCACATTGCCCTGCATTTTATAAACAGGAACATAATAATTTCATAGCAGAAACATCCTGCCCGACGCAAACCTCCCAAATGAGGATGTCTCACATGCATCCTGCCCACTGCAGACATATCTAGATCATCTTTTTGATCTGAACAAACCATAAGATGGGATGTCATACTGCTGCATTGTTCCTTACAATACATTCACAAATATTCAAGTTTGAAGAAACAAACAAACATAAATATTTCAGAGAGAAAAGACAAATTTAATAGTCCTATTATTTACAATCACTGATCACTTGCTTCTGCTATATTATTATGAGACTATTAGGATGCAAGTCAGCAAACATCTAATAGTGGTAGAAAAAAAAGCAATAAGCAAGTCAGCAAGCAAGAATCTCTAAAAAATTAGCAGCAAGCAAGAATACCTCAAAATTTATCACATCTCTAGAATTATTATAAACTAAAAATTCTACTAAGGAATAAGGATCCCTATAGAGTACTATGGACAGAAATGCAGCTTTCATCAATACTCCAAAAGTTGGCAATCACATTCGCAGGCGAACAACCACATAGGGGACAGAAAAGAATCACACGCCTCCAGGCGCCAGCCAAGCGGAGCAGGCAGGTGGATTGCAGACGTGGAGGCAAGAACCACTAGGAACCAGGATGGAACAGCAGCGGAGCAGCCCACTACCGATCTTTGGATCTCAGCAGCCCATTAAAATACTACAAAGAATTGCTATCTTCTTGAGACACGGATGACTTCCCGATTAGGATAGGACTACATCAAGGGTCAGCTTTGAGTCCCTTATTTGTTTGCCTTAGTAATGGATGAGGTCACAAGGGACATACAAGGGGACATCCCTTGGTGTATGCTTTTCGCGGACGATATAGTGCTAGTTGATGAAAGCCGAATAGGAGTGAATCAGAAACTTGAGTTATGGCGGGAGACTTTGGAGTCCAAAGGTTTTAGACTCAGTAGAACTAAAACTGAGTATATGAGATGTGACTTCGGCACTACTACTCGGGAGGAGGAAGATATTAGTTTGGAAGGTCAAGTAGTGCCTAGGAAGGATACCTTTCGATATTTAGGATCAATGCTACAGAGAGATGGGGATATTGATGAAGATGTTAGCCATAGAATCAAAGCAGGGTGGATGAAGTGGCGGCAAGCATCTGGTGTCCTATGCGACAAAAGGGTACCACAGAAGCTAAAAGGCAAGTTTTATAAGACGGCGATTAGACCTGCTATGTTGTATGGTGCAGAATGTTGGCCTGCTAAGAGACGACATGTTCAACAGATACGTGTCGTGGAAATGCATATGTTGCGTCGGTCATACAAGAAGGGATCGAGTTCGGAACGATGATATACGTGATAGATTAGGGGTAGCACCAATTGAAGAGAAGCTTGTCCAACACCGGTTGAAATGGTTTGGACATGTCCAACGGAGACCTCCTGAGGCACCGGTGCGTAGTGGAATCCTAGGCCAGTAACGTGAAGAGAGGCAGAGGAAGACCGAAGTTGTCTTGGGTAGAAGCAATAAAAGGAAACTTGAAAAGATTGAATATACCCAAAGACTTAGCCTTAGATAGGAGTGCTTAGGAAGACAGTTATTCACGTGCGTGAACCTTGATTGCTTCTGCTGGGTTTTAACTCTAGCCTACCGAACTTGTTTGGGACTTAAAGGCTTTGTTGTTGCTGTTGTTGTAATCGCTATCTTCTTCAGTTAATAAGGAACTAATCCAAAAAAATCTAACCTAACCTAGATGAATCGAATGGAGGTGCGCTAAACCTGTCGCTTGAGCTTGAGGATGATGGCCGGACCTTGAGCTTGAAGGTGGCGGGCACGCACGGGGGCGGACTTGCTGGGGACACCCGACGCTGGCCGCTGGCACACACGGGCAGCACCGCATCCGGGGTTTGGCGTGCCGCGTGCCTGTCCCAAGCAGCTGTGTTGCGCACCGGCTGACCGACGAGGCAGGCAGGGCGGGCTGGCAACGCGGGCGGCGGCGGCGCAGCAGCGAGTGCTGCCAGGAGCTCCAGCGCGGGCGCGCAGCACGGAGCGCCGACCGTCGCTAGGCGGGGAGCCGGGGACATGGGGCCGGTAGTGCCGCGTAGGAGGGTGAGCGCCTGAGCGGCGGCGGTGGCTGGGTGATGAGGGGAGAGGGAGAGCAAGAGAGGAGGGAATGAATGTGGATTTTAGGGTTAGGAATAGTTTTTAGCGGATTGGTGCGGGTCTGGCGGGATTGGGCGGCATTTAGGCCCAATTTATTAGAGGGGGCCCATTTTAAAATGTCAAAAAAATTTAACGGCAGGGAGCAATGGGTTTTGTTTCGTAGAGGTTGATCCAACGGTGAAGAACGAGGCATGATTCGATATAGTTTTTTTAGGTTATGCTTCGACATAGTTTAAGACGCGCTGAATCATTGACTATGTAATAATGTTTTTCTTTTTATTATTCATTTTTAGGCACCATATAAAGCAATCATAAAAAAGTCTTTTAGAATTTAAAACTCTTTTAAAACAATAACCTATATATATAATATAGATTATATATATGTTGCTGCGTAGGAGTTTAAAAGTATTTTGAATAATTTAGATGACTCTTTTTGTGTAATTCTAATTTGAATTGTTTGTATACTACTACAAAACTGACATTTGTTGTCGGTTTCTTATGAAAAGGCAGCCACAGTGTCTGCTTATCCATCACTATCGGTTCGTAGCTTGAACCTAAGACTAACCAGCAGTAATATTGGGGTCATCACTGCATGTTCCTGTCACTGTCGATTTTTAACTTGAACCAACATTGATATTGGTCATCACTACTGGTTCATGGTGAATCGGTAGTGATAGGCTGCACGGAAAAAACTTCGTAAGTTTTCTCATATTATGTCTGATGAAAGCATCTATCGAAGGAAAATTATGTTTTAATTTCCTCACATTTGAAATTTAAATTGTTCAAACGACCCCGGATGAAAAAATTACCAAAACCAAAGTTGTAGATCTCAAAAAGTTAACTTTGTATTTGACAACTTTTTCATTTGAATTCCTTTAGGGTCCGAAATACTTATTTCAAAAATAGATGAACATAAAATAGGGAGAAGAATAAACCAAAGTTGTTCCCCTCATCACTGCCGCTTTCGTACTGTCGGTTTGTGATAGGGTTTTTGAACCAGTAATGATGTGTTGTTTTAGGCTAGTGGTACCTCTAATATAAAATTTAATAAATCATAAAGTATATTTTGGTTCATACGTTTCACTCTATCTCATATCATGGAGTTGAACCAAAAAAATCATTTTTTGCTAGGAATGATTTATGGTTTTATCTTTAAATTACCATAAAATAATTATAAGAATATCTCAATTTTGTTCGGAAATTCCATAAACTTGCATGACAACATGTTTTTGGCGTGTAATTTTTTATAAAAATTTAAATAACTTCAAAAAAATGGTGCTGTATTTGTTCATAAATAGTTATATCTCTCTTATGTACGTCAATGATTAATAAGACATAACGTTCTCTCTCTCTCTTAAGTCTTGAGTACTTGTGCCCATGCACCTTTGCATTGTACGACCCCATGCACCTTTGCATTGTATGACATACCAGTCCCTAAGTGCGAGTATCGTATGCACGTGTATGAAGGCTTATCGTGTTTTAAGAAAGGCCCAACAATTGAAATCTCTTCTTATCAAAGCAGGGGACTGATAGGTATTGAACTATTTTAGTACGGGAGTTGGCCCGATCTTCACGACAGTAGGTCACGATCAAGATAACTTGAAACAAGGCAGCGGGGATAAAAGGGTAACTTGCTGAAGAATAGCGGAGTAACTAGCTTTATACCTGACCAAGGTTGGAGGCGACCAAGCGACGGGGAGAGAAACACCGAAACCACGAAGACTTCGACTCGATCTCCGAACGACCGCAGAACCACAACCGGAGCTAATCCACACAAGGCGGGGCAGCCATACTGGAACCCGCAAAGCACGAACTAGTGGATCCCAGAGGAATCTCTTCACAAGTCCAGGAAGAACAAGAGTTTGAGTAAGCACTTGGTAGCTCGGCTGTAATATCACTTGAATTATCAAATTATCTAAAGTATTTTTCTAGTAGCCTAGAGATGGTATTTATACTTTGAAAAGTCTCTAAGATAGATGTGAACTGAAGAAACCACATTGGGAGGTGGAAGGTCAACTGGCTAGAGCTTTTATGAGGTGGTCTTCAGTTCCCGCGCGTCTTCTGGGTTTATGTGCAGTCTCCAATATTTTGGTCATAATTCCTTCCTGGGAAGTCCAAATGACGAACCGTTGGATGCGTTGGAAAGCTAACTTCATCATCTTTCCAACCATGTATGCTATGCACCACGAATTATTGTAGAATGGTACAGTTTTGCACGGGATCTTTAGCTTCATGCAGACTGTTGAGCTTCAGAGCAGTCTTCACTAAAACTAGTTGGACGCTACGCTGGATACTCCAAACTAGTCGGGCATGACAGCATTGGAAACTAGGCTTCAAGATCTTTCCAACAAGTGCTCATTCACCTTCATAGCTTTTGGGAGACAAAAGATATGACTGTTTCATCTGGATGGTTCTGTCATGCTGGGTTGACTCGAACGTAGCTCTTCTTTCTGATCCATCCTTGATGTATCCTTGTCTTCCTCCTCGGAGAACCTAAATAATAACAACATGCACGACTTAGGTAGATCGAAATTACCATTAATGTTTAATTGAAATTCACAAAGTAGCGCGTGCATCCTCTTGCTGTATCTTTTGGGCGCGGCTATGGGTCATTGGTCCAGTAGGGACTTGGAGTGGTGTATCAGCTGGTGAGGTGGTCGAGAAGGTCGCCGAGGTGGTCGGAGAGGTCCCCGACACTGGCGTGGTCACATCATCCTCCCCCCTTGAAAAAGAGTCATCCTCGACTCTTCCAATCCAAAGAATGGAGATAGGTCGGCCACATTAAAACTGGTACTCACACCATAAGTACTAGGCAGATCAATTTCATAAGCGTTGTCGTTGATCTTGCGTAGCACTTTGAATGGACCATCAGCTCGGGCTTGCAACTTGCTTTTGCGTTGTTCAGGAAATCTATCCTTGCGTAGATGCACCCAAACTAAGTCTCCTGGTTCAAATAACACCTTCCTTCGACCTTTATTGGTGTGCTTCTCATACATCTTTGTCATCTTTTCAATGTTTGTCCGAGCTCTATCATGAAGGTTTTTGACAAACTCAGGCTTGCTTGCTTGCATCGAAAGTTTACACGTTCCTGCATAGGTAAAGGCAAAAGATCTATGGGAGCAGTGGGTTTAAACCCATATACAATTTCAAATGGACAAAATTTAGTGGTCGAGTGTACTGCCCTGTTGTATGCAAACTCGACATATGGCAAACTTTCTTCCCAAAGTTTTAAGTTCTTCTTGAGGATAGCTCGTAGTAGCATTGATAGAGTACGGTTCACAACTTCAGTTTGTCCATCTATTTGTGGATGACACGTCGTAGAGAACAGCAACCATGTTCCAAGTTTTCCCCACAAAGTTTTCCAAAAGTAACTCAAAAATTTGGTGTCACGATCAAAAACAATGGTTCGTGGCACTCCATGTAGTCGTACAATTTCTTTGAAAAACAATTTAGCGATATGTGAAGCATCATCGCTCTTGTGGCATGGGATAAAATGTGCCATTTTGCTAAAACGATCAACCACAACAAAGATGGAATCCCTTCCCCGCTTGGTTCGAGGTAAACCAAGAACAAAATCCATGGAGATATCTTCCCAAGGCACAGTAGGGATAGTCAGAGGAGTGTATAATCCATGAGGGTTCACACGAGACTTAGCTTTGTGGCATGATTCGCAGCAAAGAACATGTCTCTCCACATCTCTTCTCATCTTTGGCCAAAAGAAGTGGTCAGTAAGGACTTGTTCTGTCTTCTTGGCACCAAAATGGCCCATGAGTCCTCCTGCATGGGCTTCCTGCACAAGTAAAATTTGAACAGAGCAATCTGGAATACAAAGTTTGTTAGCTCGAAACAAAAACCCATTATGCACATAAAATTTTTCCATCCTTTGCCATCTCGGCACTTGGAATATGGTTCAGCAAAATATGAATCAGTTGTATATAAATCTTTTATGCTTTCTAATCCAAGAATTTTAGCGTCAAGTTGGGTTAGCCAAGTGTGACGTCGAGACAAAGCATCTGCTACAACATTCTCTTTTCCTTTCTTGTACTTGACAATATAGGGAAATGATTCAATGAATTCACACCATTTTACATGCCTTCTATTTAGTTTTAGTTGTCCTTTAAGGTGTTTCAATGATTCATGATCTGAATGTATCACAAATTCTTTAGGGAAAAGGTAATGTTGCCAAGTTTCCAAACTCCGAACAAGAGCATATAATTCTTTATCATAAACTGAATAATTTAGAGTTGGACCACTTAGCTTTTCACTGAAGTATGCAATTGGCCTTCGTCCTTGCATGAGCACACCTCCAATCCCAACTCCACTTGCATCATATTCTATTTCAAATGACTTACCAAAATCTGGGAGTGCAAGGACTGGGGCTGTTGTTAACTTCATCTTCAATTCTTCAAATGCCTTCTGTTGTGCTTCTCCCCATTTGAAAAACACTTCTTTCTTTGTCAGCTCATTGATTGGTGTAGCAATAGTGCTGAAATCCTTCACGAACCGCCGATAGAAACCAGCAAGTCCAAGGAAGCTTCTTACTTGGCTCACGTTCTGTGGAGGCACCTAGTCTCGTGCAACCTTGATCTTTTCTTCATCTACCTCCACTCCTTGTCCTGTAACAACAAATCCAAGAAAGACTACCTTGTCGGTGCAAAAGGTGCACTTCTCAAGGTTAGCATACAATTTCTGTTCACGTAGGACAGCAAGCACACATTGGATTTGTTCAACATGTTCATCAAGAGACTTGCTGTAAATTAAGATGTCATCAAAGTAAACGACAACAAACTTGCCAATGAAAGCTCTAAGCACATGATTCATCAATCTTATAAATGTACTTGGTGCATTGGTTAACCCAAAAGGCATTACCAACCATTCATACAACCCAAGTTTTTTTTAAAAGTTGTTTTTCATTCATCTCCTTCTTTCATACTGAATCTGGTGGATATCCACTTCTTAAATCAATTTTAGTGAATATGATAGCACCACTAAGTTCATCAAGTATATCATCTAGCCAAGGGATGGGGTGTCTATACCTTATGGTAATGTTATTTATTTCTCGGCAATCCACACACATCCGCCAAGACCCATCTTTCTTAGGAACTAAAAGGACAGGAACAACACAAGGTGACAGACTTTCTTGTACGTACCCTTTTCTTATCAATTCTTTCACTTGTCGCTGAATCTCCTTGGTTTATTCTGGGTTGGTGCGGTAGGCAGCACAGTTTGGGAGTGAAGCACCGGTCACAAGATCAATTTGATGTTCGATTCCTCTCTTAGGTGGTAGTCCTGGTGGCACTTCATCTGGAAACACATCTTCATATTCCTGGAAGACATAAAAAACAACACTAGGCAAAGTAGAGGGTAAGTCAGTTAGTGACAAGAAAATTGTCCTTGTATAAGAGTACATAGAACATAGCATTGGGTTGACTCAATTCTTTTAAATCCCCTTTCCTAGCCATCATAACTAAACCCTCTTTTCCCGGTGTCTTGGTTCTTTGAGGCTGTGGGGTTTTATTTGGCTTTGGAATCTCTCCCTCACTATTTTTGTGGGTCACTCGCAGGTGGTTCTCGCTTTCTCGCTGTTTCTTCTTAAGATCATCGTTCAAAATTTCCTCCGGTGTTAAAGGAAGCAAAGAAATTCACTCTCCTTTGTACATGAAAGACAACTTATTGGTTCTTCCAAAGATCTGAACATCATGATCAAATAACCATGGCCTCCCTAGCAGCAGCTAGCATGCTTGCGTAGGCACCACATCACATTCCACATGATCATTGTACCGCCCAATGGAGAAGGGAACGGTCACAATGTTTGTTACACACAGCGCACCACAATCATTTAACCATTGCATCTTGTATGGAGAATGGTGGCACCGTTGTTTCAGTCCCAATCTTTTAACTAATTCTCGACTTACAATATTATTGCAGCTGCCATTATCAACAATGATTTGACACAACTTATCCTTGATCATGCCCTAGGTGTCAAAAAGATTGTGCCGCTGATTATTCTCTTCTTGGACAGCAGTAACACTAAGCACTCGGCGAGAAATGAAGCAATTGTTATCTCCATCATTAGGTTGAATTTCATCATCTTTATCTTGCATAATTTCTTCATCATATATTGGAGCTTCTTCCTCAGGTTCACTTTTAGATTCCCATTCACCTTGCTCATTTATAATCATGGTCCTTCGATTAGGACATTGAGCAGCAATATGTCCTCGACCTTGACACTTGTGACAAACAATGCCTCGGGTATGGGAAGAAGAAGGAAGCAGCTGATGCAAACAGAAGGGGTTGCTGTGCTTGCAGTAGGATGTCGCTGTTCTTGCTGAATTGTAGGTGAAGAAGCAGTAGAAACCATTGTCTTTGTAGCACCAATGGATGGAGAAGGCCTAGTAGCAACTCCTTGTGATCTTCCCCCACCAACAGAGGTACCGGGCTACTGCCGACGCCATGGTGCTAAAATTGATTGGCTCCCATAAGACCTTCTTCGTCCCTCTTGCTGAATTTTCCTCTTGGTGCGCATAGATTGATCAACAAGGTCTTGCAAATCATGATATGGAAACATTTCAACAAAACCTGAAATTTCTTCATTGAGACCATTCAAAAATCTTGCCATTTTTGACTCTTCATCTTCTCTAATTCTAGATCTCACCAAGAGTAACTCCATCTCCTTGAAGTAGCCATCAATAGATTTTGATCCTTGTCTCAATGTTTGTAACCTATTGCGGAGGTCTCGCTGATAGCTTGATGGCACAAAGCGTCTTCTCATCACTCTCTTCATCTCAACCCATGTGTTGATATGATCATGTCCCAACACACGTTGATTTTCTTGAACTTGGTTCCACCATGTGAGAGCATAACCCAAAAACTCAATAAAAGCAACGTTGACACGCCTCTGATCAGAAAGATTATGCACTCTAAAAACCTGATCACATTGCTCCTCCCATTCAAGATAAGCATCAGCATTTTCTTTCCCTGAAAATTTTGGGACACTTAACTTTACATGAGCAATGCTATCTGGATCATCTCTATTGTGACGACCACGATGATTTTCCCCATCATGACCAGCACCACAATGATGTTCATGTGGCTGTCCAAAATGGCCATGGTGACCAAAAGGATTTTCATTATCATCAAATCCCGCCTCATACTCATCATGAACCTCATCTTCATCGTCAAAATGTACACGACGATCACGTCCACGTCCTCCTCCATGCTGATGATCAAATTCAGCACGCCGTCCACCACCGCGCTGATAAAAATCAGCACGACACCCTCCACCATGACCACCACGACCATTGTCATCGCGGCCATGAAATCTAGCACCCAAACCAGAATTTTCATCACCAAATTCTTCACGGTGGGTGTCTTCATGTTGATGTTGTGGACCTCGACCACCCGCTGTAGGGAGATGTTCATTGAACATCCTCTCCATCGCTTCCAAGAGCGAGTTGGCCATTTGGCGTAGCTCCGCCCGTGCAACAGGGGGTTCTTCATCTCCGTGGTTCCCACCATGAACACTCGAATTGGATCCTACCATGTTAGACCAGTTGCAAGAAAAAAAAAGTGGAATAGGTAAATTTGTGGAAACACACAATCTCACCTCTTACCTACCCAAGTTCTTTCCTGATCTCAAAGACTATGACGGTGCTGGTGTGGCAACTTCAACAGAGGTGGTAGAGAGGTCATAAGGATTACTGAATCGAACGTCCCGGTTCAGGTTTTTGGTGGAGCTATAGGTGGCTAACAAGGAGGGCTACGGTACTACCAACCGAGTGGTTTGATGTGCTCAAAGATACGACGCTGCTGCTAACAAGATTACCACCAACTCAAACTATGTAAACTGAAATTTTTAGCAGTACATCACAACATAGATCCTTCAACTTCTTTTCACTTCTCTCTTTTTTTTGAAACTAATCTTTCCCTTTTTTGATCTATTTTTTTATAACACTGACAGCGGTAACGAACGAAACAATTCAATTTATATATAAACGGTGGTGACTAGCAACTCGATGAACACAATACACAATGTAACAGTACCAGCGAAATGGTTATAGGTATTTTTTGTGTGGCTTTGGACTATAGCATATGAATAGACACAAATATATGAAGTAGATTAAACAAGGATAACAATGTGGATGACGGCAAGACCTACCGTGTCAATCCGAAGCTCTGATACCAGATGATAGGTATTGAACTATTTTAGTACGGGAGTTGGCCCGATCTTCACGACAGTAGGTCGCGATCAAGATAACTTGCAACAAGGCAGCGGGGATAAAAGGGTAACTTGTTGAAGAACAACGGAGTAAATAGCTTTATACCTGACCAAGGTTGGAGGCGACCAAGCGACAGGGAGAGAAACACCAAAACCACAAAGACTTCGACTCGATCTCCGAACGACCCCAGAACCACAACCGGAGCTAATCCACACAAGACGGGGCAGCTGTACTGGAACCCACAAAGCACGAACTAGTGGATCCTAGAGGAATCTCTTCACAAGTCTAGGAAGAACAAGGAAGAACAAGGGTTTGAGTAAGCACTCGGCAGCTCGGCTGCAATATCACTTGAATTATCAAATTATCAAAACTACTTTTCTAGTAGCCTAGAGGTGGTATTTATACTATGAGAAGTCTCTAAGATAGATTTGAACTGAAGAAACCACATTGGGAGGTGGAAGGTCAATTGGCTAGAGCTTTTATGAGGTGGTCTTTAGTTCCCACGTGTCTTCTGGGCTTCTGTGCAGTCTACAATATTTTGGTCATAACTCCTTCCTAGGAAGTCCAAATGACGAACCGTTGGATGCGTTGGAAAGCTAACTTCATCATCTTTCTAACCATGTATGCTATGCACCACAAATTATTGTAGAATGGTATAGTTTTGCACAGGATCTTTAGCTTCATGTAGACTGTTGAGCTTCAGAGCAGTCTTCACTAAAACTGGTCGGACGCTATGCTGTATACTCCAAACTAGTTGGGCATGATAGCATTGGAAACTAGGCTTCAAGATCTTTCCAACAAGTGCTCATTCACCTTTATAGCTTTTGGGAGACAACAGATATGACTGTTTCATCTAGGATGGTTCTGTCATGTTGGGTTGATTCGAACGTAGCTCTTCTTTCTAATCCATCCTTGATGTATCCTTGTATTTCTCCTTGGAGAACCTGAATAATAACAACATGCATGACTTAGGTAGATCAAAATTACCATTAATGTTTAATTGAAATTCACAAAGTAGCGCAGTGCACCTCTTGCTAGTATCTTTTGGGCGCGGCTATGGGTGATTAGTCCAGTAGGGACTTGGAGTGGTGTATCAGCTGGTGAGGTGGTCGGAGAGGTCGCTGAGGTCGGTGAAGTGGTCATAGAGCTCGCCGAGGTGGTCGGAGAGGTCACTGAGGTGGTCGGAGAGGTCCCCGATGCTGGTGTGGTCACATCAGGGACTTTGGCCAGCCCCCTAGGCCATCCATGATAGCAAACTTAATTTGGTCCGTTTGATCTTTGTTTCCACGGCTGAGCCCCGTCCGACGCACTGTGCACCCGTGGCCGCTCCCGTTCGCCTGTCTTCTCGTTCCCCTTCCTACTTCCCATCCCACTCGCCCACTGCCTTGTTTGCTTTCCGCGTCTAGGTCGTCCTGGCCCACTCTATCCTCTCCGCCGTTGCCGTCGTTGACGCCTCCATGGGTCCCGTCCTATGCTCCTCTGGTTGACTGGGTTTGCTCCCTCTCCTTTTCTCCTCCTTGATTTTGGGTGCCGATTTGGTTTCTGTCGTCCCCGTTTGTTCCACCTCCTCCTGCCCTTCTCTCTTCCATGCCTGTGTGATTTTCTGGCCCAGTGTTCGTCATGCCCGGTGCTCCTATGCCCGCCCTATGCCCTCCGCGCTTTGTTGCCCTCCTTCTTGGACGCCATCTTCATCTAGTGTCTACGGCTAGGGTTTCGACACTATAGTGGTAACCCCGCCTTGTTCTTGCCGCCTCCGCCCAGGCTGTCTTGGCCGAATCGGTCGGCCCTACTTCATGACTGTGTTTCGTGCCTATGGTGTCCGCCTATTCCTTGCACCTGCGGTTGACGCCCACTGGTTCGCCCCCCTTTGCCTTGTTCCTGATGCCTGCGCCATGGCCCTGGTTGCTCCTGCTTCCTTTACCCTACTTCCCGCGGCATTTGTTTTCTTCTCCTCCTATGCTCTTTTGGTATGGTTGGGGACCTACAATTCATGCTCATGTGCTCTCCGCAGAGCTTTCCCCCTTCTCTGTGTTCAATTTCGTGGTTCCTGTTTTGCTTGCTTTTTTTCTCGGACCTGATTTCCCCTCTGCTGTGTGTACTGATACCTAACTTTGTTTCCAGGTTTCTTGCCTGCCGTTGCCTCGCCGCTCCAGATCTACTATGTAGGTGCTTGTTGCAGATGTGCTATGGATGGACCTTATCTTCCTCTTAATACCGGTAATTTTGTCTACTTTGTTTCTGGGTTCAAATGCCATGTTTGCTGTGTCCTTACATTTGTGTGCTTATTACGAACAATGTCCTCACATTTGTGTGGTTCTTACAAAAAATTTAGAGCTTCAGCATCCTTCGTTCCAGTGTACAAAGGCCGTCGGAATGCTTAGATTTTGCTTACATGCTTTCCTGATCCTGTTCGTAGTGTTACCTGCTTGACCGGTTATTTTCTATGAGCTTAGGGTATGTGTCAACTGGTTGTGGCCCTTATTTTGCTTGTATGTTGTCCGCACAGGTCTCCATGTACATGTGTGCTGTTTTTTTCTGTTGTATCCTTTGATTTCTAGGTTTCTTCATATTGGTTCATGTGTTATAGGTGCATTGTGCGGTTTCCATCCTACTCCTTTGTCCTTGTGCTTGCTCTACCCTTACCAGATATCCAAGCTGTGATGATGTGGTGAGGTGCATCCGGTAAATCCGAGCATGTTTGTATGCCATTGCTGTTTTGCCTATTATGTTGACCATATTTCAATGCCGATGATGCTGAAAATAATTTTTTCCCCTCTGAATAATAGCAAGCATGTAAGAATAGACAGTTATAGTTATCACTTTTTTATGGTCTTCTTATTCTCATTTCAAGTCAGCCATAGCCATATGTTGTGATAAAGACTTGGTCTTTTATGATATTTGTATTCCACCTTTATTCATCTGAGGCATTTGGCGTATGGGGTGACACTGACCATTACATATATATATATATATATATATATATATATATATATATATATATATATGGTCCTTTTTGGTTGTCTTAGTGAACTGAGGCACTTTGGCATATGCAATGATGACCTTTTTTTACCACCCAACAATCCAATCTTGTTTCATGCACTTCACTGCTATCTGCACAAAATAAAGTTGTCGAACCTTTGTGCTCTTGTGCAATTGTAATGTACTATGGTTTGCTCCGTCAGCCCTTCTTTGTGGTTTCTTGTGATTTGACCTACGTTTACTGTTACTTATTCCCTGTAGTGCATGTGGATTATTTCTTCTTGTTGTGCTGTGCTTCTATATGTGTCTGTGTTGTGTGTCTAATGGAGCTCGTTGCCTATGCATTATCATTGTTGCACTCTACTTGGACACCATTGTTTGTTATTTTTGTCTCTCGAATACTCACAGCTGATGCATATCATTGTATTAGGTACATGATTGTTGGTTATTGTCTTTACAACCTTTGTACATTATTTCCTTTGTGTCAGGTTGTCCCAATGCTCTTGATCCGGTCACCTCTTGTTGTTATTAGGTGTAGTACCAGAATTCCATAGGATTTATAGATTGTTCTTTCTTCTGTTCATGTATTGCCTGCACGTACATGTGGTTTCCTTCGGTACCTGATCTTGTTTTCCTCACCCTTTGCCAGCGATTCTGCCCTCTTGCATCTGTTGACGTGTTTGCTACATTCGGCTTCTACGTGTCTGCTCTACCTGGTATGTCCACACCGGTTCCGACTATGTTATTTTGGTTTCATACCCATCCTACATGGTCCCTTTTTTTCTCTATTGCACTGTTTGGTGACTGATCTCCTATATATGTATGCTTTTCCTCTGTGCCTCTGGATTTCTACATCATTACAGATATATATAGTTGTGTGCGTACATACATGTATATGGATAAGTATAGTTACACACACACACACACACATATATATATATATATATATACACACACACACACACATATTTTATCTGCCATTGTGGCTGACAGCTTACTCTTTCCTCTCTTTTTTTCATCCTCCTTGTTTTTACATATACATAGCATGCTGGAAGCAGTGTTCCAACAAGGTTTTTCTGCTGGTCAGCTCAGCAGCTGGATCCGGCTGCTACCTATGATCATCCTGCTTGGCAGGCCGTGTACTGTCTACAGTCCATAGATGGATTTGTTATTCTAGATTACAGTTTCGAGCGATTGGTTTCCTAGGCTATAGCAGCTCAGCATGCTATGTGTCTTAGAGGTCAATCTATTAGGTCGCCTAATATGCTTGTGTCATATAGACATGGATCTAGCGTTGTCAGTTCTCATGTATTTTTGGATGTTCAGCGTTTGTTGCACAGTCCTGCATTTGTGAGTTGTTATACGTGCAATTGGTTCATGTGGACAGTTTGTTCCATAACTGTACCTTCTCTTTCAGTCATAATAAGATATATGTATCATTTGTTGTTCCATTCTTTTCATCTGTCTTTGGACACTGCTTCAGCGTATTATTTTCCTTACCTTTGTTTGTACCTGTTATTGTTGCCTTCTTTTTTAGGCGTCCTAACTTTTTAGCTGCTTGTATACAAGTTTTTCCCGTGGCTTCGTATGACGTTCCCTTTATTTATGGATTATTTGCGTTCTTTACCATTTTTATTCTCTTACGTACTCTGTCAGCACATGCCTTTTTCTCCTTCCTAGATGGTATACTCTGAGCTCCTATACATCCATGTCCACTGGCCCGCAACTCTCTCCTGACAATGAACAATCATGTGTGTAAATTTTCTCCTTCGAGCTTCTGTATCAAAATATTAGCTTCCTCTGATAGTGTATGGGTTGCTCATTTACTGAAATTTTCCTTTGATTATGTCATCATGCTTGGGGTGCTTGCCTTATTGATGAACTTGATCCTTCTGTGCGCCGATTCTGTTTAGCTTCCTCAGCGTCCTCACGCCCCGCCCGTTCTGTGACCGGCCACTCAAGAAATTGTATACTATTTTTCTATGTCTTTCTTGCAGTGCTTGTTCCTTATTCTCGATCCTCTTATCTGATCATAGTGCCATCTGTGTTCTGGTTCTCTTCTCTTAGGTGCCCGTGTGTTCCATGCTTCGCCGGTCTTAGATCCTTCTGAGTCCCATCATAGGCGAAAAAGTCTATTAGATCAACACTGGCTTGCTTGGACAGGTATATTGCTGGTTCCATATGGAGCAAATAGACCACACAGCTTCCGCATTTTCTTTTTCTCTTTTTTTATTTCCATAAACTACACTCTTGTTAACACTCCATGTATCTCTCCTTTAATCGAGCTACCTCATAGGTCATTTAAAGAGTTATACACTGTCTCTTTAGTGTGGCCATTTCGATGACGTATACGTTAATGCGCTCAAAGGTACATTTTAGATGTTCCTGAACCAACATGATTTGTGCTTTCCTATACTTGTTTCGTTCCCTCCACGGCTCGTTGATCCTATTCATTGGCTCTAAACGCCCATTTTTTTAAAACCTTGGTTTATAGCCTCTTATTGAGATAGGTCCTATTATGCCCCCCCAAATTATCAGTGCCATCATTGTGATGCTGTATTCTGGTACGACAAGAGGGCCAAATCTGAGTCTTCGTGCCATGATGACAGTATTGTTTATAACAACTATTGCCAGAGTGGGAAAGTTGTCATCCCGCCTTTCCAGCCTCGCTCTAATCCTTTGGCTGCGCTAGCGACGTTTGGTGGAGGTCCTCGTTCCAACAAATTCATGAAGAATATTAGGTAATACAATTGCCTTTTTGCCTTCATGTCTATGGGGGTGAAAATTGATCGTTCGCTTAACAATGGCTGTGGCCCTCCGATTTTCAAGATTAGTGGACAGGTGCACCATCGGATTGGGTCTCTCTTGCCACCAGATGGAAGTCCTCCTAAATTTTTGCATCTCTATATTTATGACACCGCTAACGAGGTCACTAACAGAATGCGGGCTTTAACACCTACTGACATTATCTGATGACACTTTGGATTCTGACATTACTCGGAGCCTCATAGATATGCTTGACCAGCATAATCCTTTTACTAAGAAATTTAGGATGGCACGGGATAGACTTCAGGATGGACAAGTCGAAGATTTCATTATGAGGATTATAGGAGCTAAGGAAGGAGATCCCGCTCAGTACAGTCTTCCAACTACTGATCAGCTTGCTATGCTTGTTGTTAGGGACTTTTCTCTTAACACTTTCTAGCATGATATAGTCATTCAAACATGCTCTGGAGAACTGCAGCAAATATCTTCTTTACATCCTACCTACATGGCATTACAATATCCTTTGTTATTCCTATATGGTGAGCATGGATACCAGATTGGTGTTCTGTATAATGGTGCCATGCCAACTAGGACAAACGCTCACAGTAAGGTTACTATGCGGGATTACTTCTATTACAATTTCCATTATAGATGGAATCAGCCAAATCCATATCTTTGTTACGGTCTTCTATCTAGTCAGGCCAAGGTTGATGCTAGAGAAGCTATAGATGAAAGCAGATTATGGTACATTCTGGATAATCAGAGTGATCTTCAAGTTGAGAACATTCAGGGTATATCCGATGCTATAGACCGTGGCTGTGTGGATGGTATCCACATGGGGAAATGACTGTTTTGCCATCCTCATTCACGGGAGGCCGAAGGTACATGATTCAGAACTATCATGATGCCATTGCAATATGCAGGGTTCATGGTCCACCTGACTTCTTTAGTGACATTCACATGCAACGTCAAGTGGCCTGAGATAGCTGAGGGTATCATTGAACTAGGACAGAAGCCTAGTGATAGAGCCGACATAATTGTTAGAGTTTTTAATATGAAGCTTGAAGACCTATTGCATGATATTAAGAGTGGAAAAGCCTTTGGTCCATGTAGTGTAGGTATTAATATCAGGCCTATTCTTTCCTCCTGTGTCCTTGCTCATCTTTTAGATTGTTTCTGCAACCATCACAAATTTACCTGTCTTCTTCTAGATTATCGTTGACATATGTTCGCTCATTTCTAAATCGACCCTATCAATCCTTTGCGCTGGCTGTTATAGCCTATTCTTTCTTATTAATGTCATGTCTTCACATGTGCATTGTGTTCTGTGCGATCTATGTCGCTATCTCACATTTGCACACTTTAATGTATGCTACAGTTCTCCATATAGTTGAGTTCCAGAAACATGGTCTACCACATGCCCACATCATTGTTTGGGTGTCTGCCGACACTTCATAGCCAACTTCATTGTATGTAGATTCTTTTATTAGCACTGAGATACCCAATCAAAAGGAAGATCCACTAGGATATGCTCTTGTGGCAGAACACATGGTACACGGTCCTTGTGGAAGGTACAATATGAGTTGTCCTTGCATGAAAAACAGCAGGTGTTCAAAAAGATTTCCAAAGCCTTGCTAAGATGAAACTTTGGTCAATGAAAATGGATTTGCAGTGTACAGAAGACACATGAATAATCTGTTTGTTAGCAAAGGAGGCAAGAGACTAGGATAATTTATGGGTTGTGCCATATAATTTGTCCTTGCTTCAAGAGGTACTAGGCTCACATTAATGTAGAATGGTGTAACAAAAGCATCTTTGTTAAGTACCTCTTCAAATATGTGACTAAGGGACTGGATTGTAGCAGGGTCTACCTCCAAAGAGTTAGAGACGATGTAGACCCCCCTATGATCAAGAGAGTCGAACTATTAATGAGGATAAGGAATATTTAGATTGCCAGTATATATGTGAGCAAGATGCATGTTGGAGAGTCTTTGGCTATGATATCCATAGACACTATCCATCTATAGAAAGGTTGCCGGTTCATCTACCCAATCAAAATTTCATTACATATCAGTGCGAAAGCCAATATGTCCTGTGTCCTCTCATAGGAATTCCTAGCGCAGGACAATGCTCACTCAGTGGTTTGTTGCTAATCAAACCCATTCTCAGAGCAGGGAGTTAACTTATTGTGGCTTTCCTTCTAAGTGGAGATGGGAAGAGACCTCTAGGACATGGGAACGGCGGTGTCACAACATCGGTAAAATAGGTCGTATCCACTATGTTCATCCTTCGGCTAGGTGACCAGTACTTCCTAAGAATGTTATTGTTGGTGGTCAGAGGAGCCACAAGTTATGAAGAGCTTCGATCCTTCTAGGGTATCTGCCATCCTACTTTCAGGAGTGCATGCAGGGCCCGTGGCCTTCTTGGTGATGACAAGGAGTGGTACAGTGCTTTTGATGAAGCTGCTGCTTGGGCAACCTCTAGATAGTTAAGAAACCTTTTTGTTACCATGCTCCTCTTTTGTGAGGTTGGAGATGAGTATGCCTTGTTTGAGAAGGTTTGGAGGCTCCTAGCTGATGACATTCAATACCAGTTTAGAGACATGATTGGTAACCAAAACTACCAGATGCCAGACAATGACATTAGGAATCGCTTGCTTGATGATCTAACTGCTTTATTTGCTAAAAGTGGTAGCAATATACACAATTTCAATCATCCACATAGAACAAGTGCTTCTGGCTCTTCTTCCACAAACCGTTTGGTTGAAGAAGAATTATCATATGACATTCTTTGCTCATCTGATCAGTCAAACTTGCTATCATCACTCAATGATGAGCAAATTGCTGCCTTCAATTCTATAGTCCATAGGGTTACAAATGAAGAACCTAGATTCTTCTTCGTCTCTGGCTATGGTGGTACTGGCAAAACATTCCTTTGGAATTGTATTGTCACACATCTAAGATCATAGAAGAAGATTGTTCTTACCGTTGCATCTTCGGGGGTCGCAGCACTGTTACTGCCTGGTGGTCGCACAACCCACTCCTGATTCAAGATACCTTGTTATCTAGATGAAACCTCTATCTGTGACATGAAGAGAGGTACTATGTTAGCTGAGTTGATTCAGATAACATCATTAGTAATTTGGGATGAGGCCCTTATGACTCATAGAGCAGCTTTTGAGGCTCTCAACAGAACATTTTGGGATATCCAGTCTCAAAACTGTTCTGAAGCAGCCCACCTACCATTTGGAGGCAAGGTTGTTGTTCTTGGTGGCCTGTCATTCACGGTGGGACTCCAGCACAGGTTATCAACGCCGCTATTATCAATTCTCCATTGTGGTCATTTGTTACTGTTCTTACCCTTACTAAGAATATGAGGTTGTCTTCTTTGGGCTTGGATTCACAAGCTCATCAAGAGTTGTCTGATTTTAGCCATTGGATTTTAGATGTTGGGGATGGTAGAGTAAATTCTTTTGCAAAAGAAGGGGAGAGTGAGCCTACATGGATCAAAATACCTCATGATTTGCTTTTGATGCCTAAAGAGGATAACATCAGGTGCATAGTTCATGCAATCTATCCAGATTTGCAGAACAACTACTTGGATTCCTCCTACCTTAGGGACCAAGCCATCTTAACACCTACCAATGATTTGGCCAAAACACTTAACTGCACATGTTGTTTCTCTCCTCCCCTATGAGGAAAAGGAATATTTGAGCTGTGACAAAACAGGAAAGCCTCCAGGCACTCATGATGCATATGATCTATTGTATCCTATTGAATTCCTAAACTCTCTCAATAGAAATAATTTCCCTTGGCACTGACTCATAATTAATGTGGGTGTCCCTATAATGCTGCTACGGAATTTAAGCCAATCTGATGGCCTTTGCAATGGTACACGGCTGATTATCACTACTCTTGGAGACATGGTTATTGAGGCACGCATTATGACGGGTACCCACGCTGGTCAGACCGTCCTCGTCCCTCGGATTTCTCTAACACTAAAAAATACAAAATGGCCATTTGTTCTCCATAGACGCCAGTTCCCAATTAAAGTATGTTATGCTATGACCATTAACAAGAGCCAAGGCCAGACATTTTCTTACGTTGGCATCAATCTTAGAAAGTAGGTTTTCACACATGGGCAGCTCTATGTGGCTCTTTCACGTGTAAGTTCGAAAAAGGGCTCAGAATTCTGATAGAGGACGAAAACAGAAATTGTACAGATGAAACCAAGAATATTGTGTACAAAGAAATACTTGCTTGTGTCCCATATGCCGAGCCAAGTACATGATAGATCATTTCGAGTATTTTCTAATTGTATTATATGTTGATATACCGGTTCATTGTGTGTTTGTATTAGCATGTCTTCTCCATTTGTCTGGTCTACTACCTATGCATGGTAGGCTTCATTGCTATACATACATAATTACTGTCCTTCCTTACACATTTAGTTGCACCTTATTAACTTAATGTGTTCACCATAGTTCCCTAGTTTTGTCATGTCAGAGATTCATCTTCTTCCTGTTTTTATAGGTGCATGATATGGCTTGTACACCTACCCCCACACTCTTAGCAAATCTAAAGCCAAGAGACATCTAGGCTTCTATCTGTGTTTGAGTTATCAGAAAGTAGGAATTTCACTGGTAGGAATGAGAATGGCCCTATCCTGCATGTTGACCTCATTCTCACTCATAAAGAGGTGTGGGTTTATAACATTTCCTATCTATGTCTACATTTTCAATATAGTGTACCTGCTTATGGCCTTACTTCAGAGCTTTATGTACCTACATTTCTTTTTGCTCCTTGTAATATGCCTTTTCTTGTACAAAATTATTGCAGCGAGGTGTTATGTACGCTGAAATTCCAATAGATGAAGTGCAGGACAAAAGCCCTCTCATAGAGGCTGGCAAGGTGTACACCATTAGCAGGTTCAGGGTTAAAAACACTAAGTATTCCTACATGCCTGTTCGTGGAAATAGCATGATTGAATTCACTTGCTACACTAGAGTGGTACTTGAAGATATCCCCTCAGACATGTTCCCACAGTTTGTTTATACAGTTGTCCCTTTCAATGAAATACATCAGCATGTAAGAGAGCACCCGAATTTTATTGGTAAGCTCCTTCGTAGATCATACACTCTAGCCTAAATGTGGCAGTTCCTAATATTCTATATGGTATGCATAGATGTTATTGGTGTTATTATCAAAGTGCATCCAGCAGTCCCAACGCGTTTACTAGGATAGGCAACATCGACTCTAACCCGAGACATAATTATTCAAGACTTAAAGTAAGTGCTCTGCGATTGTATTGCATGTTCGCCTTTAACTTTCACACCCTTGACTGCATGTTCTTTGTTTTGTGTTCATCGATTTCCAGAGACAACGAGCTTAGGGCCACGTTATGCGGATTGCGAAGCATGACATTAAGCCTTGATTCTATCTACAATGACAGTAATCCAAGGGCAATTGTCTGTTTATTTGTAGGTTGCGTCCCCAAAGAGTTCCAGAGTAAATTTTCTTACCATCTCCAATTTATTTAGCATCGAATTTAGCGTGTGTGCACCCATAGCTAAGACATAAAAAAATTATAGGAGTATCACATGTGACTGGAAACAATGCCTGCCACTAGTATCTAAATCCTCCCATACTAGAGGCCCAACCATATTATAACAGGTGAGTGTCATGCTTGTACACGGTAATTTGCATCCTTCATTATATATTGTATGGGAATTTTACTATTGATGGTTTCCTGAAATTGTAGGTTTCAGGATCAGCACTTCCCAATAGATTTGCCTCCTTCATCACCAACGCAGCTACAAGAGGATGAACAAATTGTCATAGAGCACAGGTCACTTGATGAGTTAAATGCAGTTGATCCCTATGAGTTCCCTGTATGTCCTATAAACCATTAAGCATTGGGTTACTAATCCAAATTGATGCATGTTATAGTATATATACTTTTGGCCTATTTCCTTCCACAACAATCAGGCTTTCACTGCACAGTCACAATTATGGCTGTGCCAGATGACAATTCATGGTGGTATCTAGGCTGCCGAGGATGCAAAAAAATCCAGTTCTGATCTGGTCGGTGGTTCACCTTGGTGCGGTGGTTGCAAATCCTCAGATTTTATGCCAAGGTAACACTACTTTCTTACCTCTTCATACACACTACACCATTGTTTATTCCTAAGATTGAGCTGCACTCTTAACCAGTCATTTTCATTCCCTGTTTCGTAGGTACAAATTGGCCTTCGCTGCTACAGACAACATTGTAGAGGGTCGGTTCTTCTGCTTTGATGGTATTGCTCAGTAGCTCATTAAGAAAAGCTGTGAGTCTCTCTTTCACCTTCTAATAGAATGAGTGGCACACCTCCTAGACTAACAGCTATTGTCGAAAACAAGTATACATTTGCTATAGGCCTAACGAGTGAATCTTACTATTCAAAGACTACAAGGGAATACCAGGTCAAGTATATTATGGAAGATTTCCAAAAATGTCTATTGACTCCAAGGTCACTAACAATTGAAGGAACCAGCAAAATTCCTCCTCCACCAAAAACCTTGATGGTCATGCTAGCTACAACCGCTGCGCCCAGTACACCCAAGCCATCTTCCTTGATGATAGATGCGCCACCTGCCGAGTCTTCTACTCCAACAAAACTAGTTAGTGACATTGTCGGACCTGATTACTTTTGCTCCATCAACTTACTGTTTAAATCTGGAATTACCATTCACAGACACAGATATTTGCTGATTTCCTTACCTGTGCAGCTCTCAGCAGAACTTCAACCTATTCATACCCCTGCTTCATGTGGTGTTGCTGAGTATGTGTCCCATATCAAAACTTATGTATATAGAGTTTGCTAGCTCATCCTGGGTCATGTTGACATATTATTATAATATAATCGTATATGCTTGCTATGTTTCTCAGCCCCGCAAAGTCATCGACACATGTTAAAAACAAAGGTGCAAAGAGGAAACTGTTTGACGACCAGTCTACTCATAAGGAGGTTTGTCCTCTTTGTATCCACAAATCATTTCTTTTTCCCCCCTCAAGTTTACATCGCAAATGCTAATGCTAGAGTTGCATTCTCACACATGACAAATGTGAATACAAACTTCCTATTGACTATGATCACCAACCTCTGTCGATGACGTCCTTTTCCTATAGGATCAAAAGACCTTTGCTCAATCTGCTCATCAGAGTTCTCAGCAACTCAACGTCGACGTCCAGATGACCGGACAGGATAAGGATACAGAGGAGCAACATTCTGAGGACCCCCTAGATAGGCGAGCAAAAAGGTATTCAGCACTAAGTATGGATTAGAAATTCACATAGTTTGGCAGACTATTTAGATTGATGAGTTAGAACATGAGGATATAGTCCTTCTGTGAAGCTTCTCAGCAATGATAATTATGCTCTTCTTCCAGGCCAAGGCCTCAGGATACTAAGCCTCATGGCAAGTCTGTTGGATGCAAATCCTATTCGGGGAATCAGAAAAAGTGAAATAGGTTTTTAAATACATGCTGCCATAGTTTTAGAAAGACACCTTCACCGCTCTTGTCGTCATCTCAACCTATTTGCTTTTTTGTGCAGTTTGGGACATCCCTTGGTGCATCGCCTTTTGTGTGGCCGCCACAGCGCCTACAGCCCAGCTCGTCTTTAGCACTATGTACATTGGTGTTTACAAGGGCAGTTCGAACCTTTGGTGCCTAGGTTGCTATACCGCCACACAAGACTATCTTTTGTATGCATAATATGTCCGCTTTTGGAGTTCATCATCAGCTTTCTTGTATAGTCTAGGATCCAACTGTCTAATCTTATGGAACTACGCCTCCTACCTACTGCTACCTGCACTGTAGCAAACTATATGGCAAACTATAAACTCTGTCTCTAGACACTACCCTATGCTTCCACCTCAAAACATTGTCGTGTCAATGGCATCCATCCATGTAATATAAGTAGACTTGCTACCTCTGCGCTACATTTACCGTTAATTGCTATGCTTGTACTGCAGTCTAGATAAGCGCCATTACCTGCACAGTTTGATATCCGTTTAATCACTGGCGCGCGCGAAGGCGCGCGTGATGCACTAGTTTAATATATTCAGCAAGATTTGTAGCGTATATGGAACACATGAATTTAATACTCCCTCCGTTCCAAATTATAAGTCACTTTGATTTTTTTGATATATCCATTTTATTATGCATCTAGATATAATAATATGTCTACATACATAGCAACATGAATGAACCAAAAAAATCAAAATGACTTATAATTTGGAACGGAGGGAGTATTTGTTTTGTGGGTACTTTACCTGAGCAGCAATAATTCTAGGGGAATACTTTTGTTCGCTTGTATTAAATTGTACTATGTGTGAAAACTAAAAACCTGAGATATATTCAAAATATAATATAATATTAATCTTGCATCGAAGTTGGCTCAGCAATGCACTTTACATGTCTACATATATGGCATGGACACAGTGACCTGAGAGAAAATTGAATTGGTAAAAACAAGAGGGAGGTAAAAAGGAAAGAAACTAAAGTGGATGGCACCAATTCCTACATATGGCAGGGAACGGGGCCCCAGTTTCTTCTATTCCCCGCCAAAAGACAATTTTGTTTCCCTCCGCAAGAGCCGTGCTAGGAGGATTTTGGATCTTAACTGCAGTCCCCTCAAACCATGGGCGAAGGAAAAGACGAGGCGCGGCGCCCCTTGGACTACAGCGGTAGTTTTGCATCTAGCACGTCCACGAGGGACGGTGAGGATGACCGTGCAGTTGGGCTTCCTGGTGGCCGGCAACTTGCGTTGGTTGTGTGCGGTCGAACGGGAGAAGCAGGCAAGCATCTTCTTGATTCTCCAAAACCTCCTTTGACGGCACAAATAACCTGTTGAATGCTGATACATCATACATGCATACCGTCGAACTGAAGTATTGAACTGTCTTTTTCCAGAGGAACAACAATCCACGTCATATAGAGGGCATGGAAATGTCAAATTCACAGTACTATACCCCTATGGTTGGTATGTTCTTCCTTAACTTTCTAACTTGTCCATTTAATTTTTCAATTTTGTCAGACTAACTGGTATCTCTTCAACAGATTATATGGTAGTGCTTTTGTGTTCTTTCAGTTTTCAAAAGTTATCTATGACATGGTAATTTTATTAATTGATTGGTTAGTTTTTTTGAATTATGTTCAGTGTAGTAGAGATGATATAGATGCTCTTGGATCCCTGCTTTTTGATCTTTCAATTTTGACAAACTAAATGTTTGTAAGTTCAAATAGTTTTCAAATTGCGTTAAATGATCAATCTTTTTACAGGGCTTTTGGATGGAATGGATCACTGAAGAGCTGATGAAGCTGCAATTCAAATTCCATGTCAATCGGTTTTAATTTGGATGATTTTGACTAATTTCTTTCAAAGTCGAGGTGCATTCCCTTCTACTCTCTAGTCTGACAATTGACCGCTGCAGCTTGCTGTGCTTTCTCAGGATCCCTACTTTCTTTGTTGATTGGCTATTGGCTGTTCTAATGCTTCCCTGCAGTTCAGAGCAACTATTGCCATTAGCTAGACCACTATTGGACACTATAAGTTTTTTTTAGAAAAAGGAATATATTAATATCCCAGCTTCTGCATCGACTAATGCATATAGCTGTTCCTTATTACAAACATAGGCACAACGGTCCACACAATCTCAAAAACAAAGTTTTGAGTCAAAGAGGAAAAGGGTAAAGTTTCCAAAGGTGACATCTATAACGCAATTCTATTAATGATTTTCCAACCGTGTTTTGCAAACACTTCCATCGCGGTTGTCTTAATATTCCTGCAACCCATCTTCATCATTTGGTGATCCTCCTCCTTCCGTAGTAGAGACCAAAACCTGATCCAGTAAGTCCCCCTGAAGATAACCTGCAAATAAGATGGTGCTGGGATCTTATAAAAAACTATGTCTTTCCGAGTTAACCATATCACCCAACATATTGCACTCACACCCACAAGAATCTTGGATTTTAGTTTCCTATTTATCCCTTTTTAACCAGCCTGTAAATAAATTATGTACACTAGATGGAGGTGTTAAATTAAAGGAAACATGAATAGTCGCCACACGAATTTAGCAAAATGACAATCAAAGAGTAGATGTTGTATGGACTCCTCACAAGAACACAAACAACACTTCCTATCTCCTTGCCACTATTGTCTTGCTAAATTATCTTTTGTTAAGATTACTCCCTTATACAAATACCACAAAAAACCTTGATTTTGAGAGGTAGTTTCAGTTTTCAAATTAAGGTGTTATACAACATAGCTTCAGCTCCTAATAAGGCTCTGTACATGGATTTGACTGAAAATAATCTATTTTGATGTAGCCCCCACACAAAGCGATCCCTCTGGTTTGTTAATTTTACATTTGCAACCATAGCAACCACCTCGTGCCACGTTTGTAAATTAACATCTACCAGGGATCTCCTGAAAGCCACATTTAACGGTGTCATGGACAACACCATTCTTACAGATGCGCCTTTTCTCCTAACAATATTATGAAGGGCAGGAAACATCGATTTTAAAGGACATGGTCTTATCCACGAATCCTCCAAAATCATACTTCAGATCCGTCACCTAGTTCAAACTTGCCCAATGAGAGGAACTCCCCCTTGACCTTCATGAGGCCAGCCCAAAATTGAGAGTCCCCAGGCATGTATTGAATCTGTGTTAGAGTCTTGTCTTTTTTATATTTATTCCTAAGTAATTGTTGCCAAATCCCATCTTCATTTAGCAACATAAACAACCATTTGCTTAGGAGACACTTATTATGAACATCTAAATTTAAGACACCCAACCCTCCTTGATCTTTCGGTGTACAAACTACCTCCCATTTAGTCAATCTATATTTCTTCTTGTGCTCCTCGCTCTGCTAAAAAAACCGTGACCTAAAATAGTCCAACTTCTTCAGAACCCCTTTAGGTATTTCAAAAAAAGAAAGCATGAACATGGGAAGATTGCTTAAAACCAAATTAAGCAGGACTAGCCTCCCTCCTACTGACATCTTACTTCTCCAACAATTCATCCACTTTTGAAAACATTCTTCAACATGTTTCCAATCCTTATTCATGAGCTTTCTATTATGCATAGGAATACCCAGATACTTAAATGGAAATGACCTCAAATCACACCCAAAAATTTGTGCATAATCTATTTGATTGACTTTGGCTGCTCCGTAGCAAAACATTTCACTCTTATGGAAATTGATCTTAAGTCCCGAAAGCTGCTCAAAAGCACAAAGTAAAAGCTTCATATTTTTGGCCCTCTCTAGATCATTATCCATAAAGATGACATTGTCATCTGCATATTGAAGGACCAAAAGTCCCTCATCTACCAAATGCGAAACAATCCCTTGGATATGTTCAGCCTCTTTAGCTTGTGAAATAAGCACAACCAGCATATCAACCACTATATTAAACAGGATAGGAGATAACAGGTCCCCTTGCTGCACCCCTTTCCTAGTTTGGAAATAATGGTCTACATTATCATTGACCTTTACTATAACACTCCCTCTAGACATGACTTTTGAAATCCATTCACACCAAGTTGGTAAGAATCCTTTCATTCTGAGAACCTGTTCAATAAAAGGCCACTTTAATTTATCATAAGTTTTTTTGAAGTCTAATTTTAAAATCACACCATCTTATTTTTCCTATGCAACTCATGAATCGTTTCATGCAACATAACAACTCCTTCTATAATGTAACGACCTAGGATAAAGGCCATCTATGATGGTCCTATCAACTTGTCTACCGCTTTCAAAATTCTATTATTTAGCACTTTTGTAAAAATCTTAAAGCTCACATTTAGTAAACAAATTAGCATGTACTGTTGTATCTGGGCCGCATCAACAATCTTTAGTGAAGTAAGAATCTTTGAACACTATACATAGCCCTTTGAGTGCTCCGTAATTTTGTAGCAGCAGCAGATGTTCTATAGAAACATCAGCTGTCCATCAGTAGTTTGGGGCTGTAGGTAATGTTTGTCACACCCAATTTTAAGGATAAAATGGGATGCATAATCTTATGTGCATCCAGAGATCAGTCACACACATAAGCCAACAAATTATAAATAGTATCATCACAAGTATTTATTACATCACGAATAATAAGACAAAGTCTTCACATAAATATAGTGGAAGTATAAAGATAAATCTCTCGTGGAAGCTCCATATCACAAGGACATCGACTGGTTGACCACAAGTCTTGTAATCCTCAGGAAAGTCATCATTACCATAGCCATTTGTTACCCATCTAGGATTTTTATCCAAATAATGAAAATAAACAAGCATAAGTACATGTCGTACTCAACAAGTGTAACATGGGGTTCATGAGGCTCAAAAGGTTTGACACAGGTTTAACAGCATTCAGCTTTTAGTTGTCACTAATTTTAGCATAAGAGTAGCAACAAGTTATTTCAATCCCAAAGTAAAACACATGATCAATGTAAACAAGAATAATGAATAGCATAAACAGATAATTATTAGTAATCATCTATTCCATAAGGGTCCAAGGCCACTCGTGACCATGAGCACGGCTGATATACCAGTTTTACACTCTGTAGAGGTTGTACACTTTCACTGTGAGTCGTGATACCCATATGCCCAGGTTAATTACTCCCAAAACTACTTCTAAGGTGAGTAGGCAGGGGTCACTATGAAGCCTTTTAAAGGTTCATCTAACAAGTTAAGGCCATTAGATTCACTCAACAAATAGATATAGGAACCCCCCTGTCGAATGGTGCAATTCCATCACGGCTATACACATAAGAGTAGAGGTTGTCCTATACCCAATTCATCAAGCCATTCTTACGCCTATAAAGGTAACCGCTAACAAGCTAGAAAAGGTCCTCATACTAAGCTAAAGCTAGAGCCATGTAGCCCACATAGCTATACTATAAGTCTCTGATGTTTGCTTATAGATAAGTCCTTAGGGAGAGGAATCTGAAGCATTTAGAAAGTAGCTAAATACTCCAGCCCCCTGTTTCCAAGTTGCTAAAAAGCCATATTTTAATGTTTATTGCATATACCATTAGTCAAGTTATAAGATCATGGTTTAATTGATCACTAGCAAAGCTACCCAATGCATATCCCATAGGAGACAAGGTATACGTTCAATTCTAGGGAATCCCTATCAAGGTGACACATGTAATATGAATTAAATGTATTATAGTTGATAGGAAACAAGGATAATCCCATTCTATACTTTCCTTAAACAAAATGCTCCTACTGTTCCTACTTGTCAAAGTAGTACTCTTGATCACCCATGAATTGCTCACCGTCTATACTTGATAATCACAGCAACATACAAGCATCCTAGAAGCAATCATCCATAGTAAGCAAAAGCTATAGATTAGAATGGTACACCAATAGTAAAAAAGCAAGATGAAAAGTTTGCAAATGAATCTACATCTCACTATGAACACATAGACATGAAGATCACAAAAATTGGAACTAAAACGAAGAAGTTATGTATTAAACAAGATTTTCTTTAGGAAAATAATAGATTAACTCTAACCTCAAATTTTAAAAGTTGAAAACATGCTTAATAGTATTATGAACATTTAGATTAGTCAATTACGAACCTAACACAATTTGAATGGATCAAATAGGAGTTAAAACGAAGATTTTATGGCTAAAACAAGATTAGTGGCAAAACTGTAAATAGATGAAAATGTAGTTTGGATCTAAACCTAAAGAACTACGCTTTTTAAAAGAAGAAGGCGTATTCTGGATTTGCACATTGGACTGCGGGTTATGATATAGAAAAGTGCAGGGACTCTTTAGCATATATGCAGGGACTGTGGGTTAAGGTCCAAATAATTATAAGAGCCTTTTTATAAAATGATAGGTGAAGGGGTATCAGTGTCATCTGGATCATTGGATTGAGATTAGACAACTGAGATAGAAGAGAGGGAGATGGGGTCACTAGAGCGGCGCTGTCCGCGGCGGTGCCATGGTCGGAATCGGCTCAACCTCACCAGGAGTTCGTCGATATGGCGAACTCCGAGCATCATTGGTGTCGCTGGCGATGACCGAGCACCGAGGAGCGAGGAGTCCTCGGTGTTGCTGGCGATGACCGAGCACCGAGGAGCGAGGAGTCCTCAGTGTAGGTGGTGATGTCCGATCACCGAGGAGCGAGGAGTCCCCGGCAGTAGGTGGCGATGTCCGAGAACCGAGGAGGGAGGAGTGAGGAGTCCCCAACGTAGGCAGCGATGTCCGAGCACCGAGGAGTGAGGAGTGAGGAGTCCCCGACGTAGGCGGCAACGTCCGAGCACCGAGGAGGGAGGATTGAGGAGTCCTCGGTGTAGGTGGTGATGACCGAGCATCGAGGAGCGAGGAATCCCTAGCGTCGCTGGCGATGATCAAGCACCGAGGAGTCCCTAGGCGTAGGCGGTGATGACCTGAGCACCGAGGAGCGAGGAGTCCCCAGCGTCGCTGGCAATGACCGAGCACCGAGGAGCGAGGAGTCCTCAGCATACATGGCGATATCCAAGCACCTGAGGAGCGAGGAGTCCCCAGCATCGCTGGTGATGACCGAGCACTGAGGAGTGAGGAGTCCCCGGTGTAGGCGGCGATGTCCGAGCACCGAGGAGCGAGGAGTCCCCGGCGTCGCTGGCGATGACCGAGCATTGAGGAGTCCCTGGCATAGGCGACGATGACCGAGCACCAAGGAGCGAGGAGTCCCCAGCATCGCTGGTGAGGTCCGAGCACTGAGGAGTGCCCGGCATAGGCAGCGAGGTCTGAGCGCCGACATAGCTGACAACGTCTGTGTGGTGAAGTGTGCCCACTTAGTCCTCAAGCTTGAAGAATCCGAGGGCCGAGGAGTAACTGGCGTCACTGGCAAAGAAGCACGAGCGACGAACAGTCTGGTCGACTGGTCGGCGGTGAAGTGAACATTGAGTAGAAACGACCGGCGAACAGTCCGATCAACTGGTCGGCGATGGAGTCCATGAACCAAGCAGTCTAACCAGTTGATCGGTGGAGAAGTCCGAGCACCAGGTGGTCCGATCACCTGGACGATGATCCTGCAATACAAAAATGTAGAACAGGTAGTACATGATGCACAAATAAATAAACTCCAGAGAAAAATCAGCAATGGTGATGAAATGACAGTATGCAGTTCAGCGATTCAGTTGGCGTGAAAATATATTTATGTTTAATATAAACCACCCTGAATAGTTAGTGTGTAGCTAAGTCTCTAGCCCTAGGTAGGCCATAGTCCATAACGTCGAGCAGTGGAGCCTGTGCATGTGTAGGAGGAACAGGCGTGACCAAGGAGCCAGTTGTCGACCACCCATAATGCAGAGGGTAGACGCTCAGTGCACGTGTAGGGAGGAGCTAGAGATAGGGCTGTCTCTGGAGGCGTCCGAGCATCAACATGACTGTTCGGGGGTTTAGAAAATTGTTTGCAGAGCAAATATGGAGAAAACAGTTCGGAGAAATATTATGGCGATATACGGAGATTGGAGAATATTTAGAAGAATATTAAAGCATGACTTAGCTTTGGACGGAGCATCTGGTGTATAAAACATAGATCTGAGCAGCGTTGTAAATTGTACGCGTAGTTGGAAGCAGTGTTTCACAGGTCATAGGGTTGAGCCTGGTAATTCTCCATCAAGGCTTTGCACTTGGAGAGCCGGAGACCTGTTGCGAGGGCTAGTCGGCGACGAACGAAGTGCCCTTCAGGAGTAGACGTAACCATGAGATCTGTACCGAGTCATGTAGGATGACTGGCCCGAGCTAGTCGGGTAGATCTGTTGTGGGTAGTGGTTACCTGCTTGGTAGGTTGATTTTGAATTGAATCTACCAGAGCTAGGGTTTTAGCAAGCTTGGTGCCGACGTGATCGATGGAGTTGAGCAGGTCGGTGTTGTTGATCTGCCTCCCTTTGTAGTGAGGAAGCGAATGATGAGTTGTCGTCATGGCTAAAGATGATGCTGGTGTGGCTGGAGCCAGATCCAACGTGGTCGGAGCCGTAGCTGATGCTGGTGAAGCAGTGGTCGACGCAGATTGGATCTGCGCCTCCTCCGTGGTCATGGCGATGAAGTTGTCGGAGCCAGTGGTCTAGGTGATCTGGCCGATGGTGAACTGTGAGGCCAGTTCAACAGTAGCCATGGAACCAGGGATGATGACCATCTTGTTCGTCTAGGGAGCAGTACGCACACCCCCTACCTGGTGCGCCACTGTCAACGAAATATGGTCGGCTAGTCTACCTAGGGGTATGCTCAAGGTAGTAGATTATCGGCAGATAGGTGCGCAAGCTACGAATGAGATGGTGATGCAAGACAGACACAAGGTTTTATCCAGGTTCAGGCCATTATGAAGGCGTAATACCTACATCCTTCGTCTGATTGTATTGCTATGTGTAAATGAGATCTGATAGATCCTCCCCGGTAGGGAACCCCTACCTCTCCTTATAGACTCTAGAGGAGGTAGGGTTACAAGTAAAGTAGCCTATTTGGTACTATACAATGTCTTGCGGTGCACGCCTGAGCAGCACTGTGCATGCCTTGATCTTGTGGGCTGGGCCACCTCCGATGGTGCGGCCCATGTCTTGGGGGCCATACCCCCACACTGATGATGGACTTATAACCTCCTCACTTGGTGATTGTGCTAAGAAATGCCAACAAGCATTTCTGGCACCAGTTGTCGAGGAGGGCATAGGTTGAAAGAATCTAGTAGGACATAATCATGAGCACATGCATGTAATGGTAGCCATAGTTTATGTAGGCTAATTGTGCTTGTTTTCTTCCTATTGTGGATGAAAACAGGATAGTGTATGAGTGGTTTTGACTTGCCAAACAACTACATCGATAATCTAGAGGCGCTCCTCTAACACCTAGGTGTTAAGCATACATTTGGCATTGGCATTGCACTGAGTACAAACACATTGATCATTCATGAGCATGAGCATCTCAAATTTTATCTCTATGATTGCTTATATCACATGTGTTTGTCACTAAATGTTTTACATATGCTAGGGTTTACATGTGACCAATGTATAAAATGCTTGTGGGGCCTTAGGGGTGCCTTAAACATGTTTATAATGTCACATGGAACAACTTTGGTATTCATGACTTGGACCAATTTGGCCTCTAAGTCAATGGTTATAGTGTAAGTTACTATTTTCAAGTTGTATGCTTGACCTAAGTTGAACTATAGCATAGAGTGTTTGCATGGCAGTGTACCCATAAGCAAAGTTGTAGTACTTGACAAGAGTAACAACTTTTATTTTTGGGTCAAGAACTAATTCGGTGCATAGCACGCTCAAAAACAGATCACAAGTAGCAATAGAATTACTGTTTTTGAGTTTGAAAATTTTCTAAGTCTGGAAGTGGTTTATAGTTTCAATGTACCTGTGTTTGACTGCACTAGTAGTTCATAAACTAGGCCGATCTAGACTGAACTTATTTAAGCAAAATTGTAGATCGTATGTAGCTCTACAACTTTGATTATTACGGTTTTCACTGAATTGCCATGGATTTGGAGCTAGACGATCGCAAAGTCATTTTGTTAGGAACTGTTGTTTACGCCAAAATTTGGGAGAAGAGCGCGAGAACTCGCAGGCTTCCAAGATTATGCCAATCAAGGAGTCGGTTGAGTAAGGATTGATATCCGCCAGGTCGAATGTGACACTAGGATCTGTTCTCCTCGAATGACATCAGTAGATAACAATGATGAGATATGGTTGGCATCGAGAAGATACATATCGGAGTCTACAAAAGGGGAAAGATTAGAGTCCAAGTTACCTTAAAATATGGATGTTTTCTTTGTACAAAAGATTGTACTGAGTCGTACTTGAGTAGGATTCATTTTTAAGCTCCGGTTATAAATACCAAATCCTGGCTATTGTAAAAGGAGACAATAAATCCAATACAAGTTATTTACTTTTTTGGCTCTGGCCACCCCTTAGGACTATGAGTAGAGTAGATCTCGGTGAGTTTTTCAGCAAGTATGGCTGCATCGATTCGGTCGACCTCCACTGCTTGTCTGTAAGTACCATCATGGCTTATACCTCTGTTCGTACGGCTGCATTGATCTGGTCGACCTCCACTGCAACTCTGGTATGAGTTAGTTATCGACTCTTGTCTAGTTCAAGTATGACTGCATTGATCCGGTCGACCTCCACTGCTCGAACTAGATTAAGGTCAAGTTATCGGCTCTATCTAAGGGTGGCGTTCCTTCGGATAAATTCATTAAGTTACCGATATTGCTTATTGCTTCCATTGTTTATTTAATTACAACAATAACACTTCGCCCGATTGGGATTGATCTAGATCGACCTTACATCTTCGTTAACCCATCGTTTGTTAATCTAAACTGATTTAATCTACACTTTAAACGATGAGTTATGTTTTATCGGTTGTTTTATGGCAATCTTGATCGTGCATAGCATGCGGTTAAGTCGTGTTTGATCTTGAGTAGATCTATTGGCTAGCGAAAACTGTTCCATGGCCTGTTATCATGGCCTATGTGATTCTGCCTCACACCCCACTATTAGCACCATGGAGCGGGGGTCATTATTTGGTAGATCTGTTCTTGAGAAGATATGACCTTAACTGTGTGTTATGCCTGAATCGGCTGTTTTAGCCAATATCGAGCAGTTTTCATGAACGGTTCACATCACGAGATCGTTGAAGTAGTGTTAGGTTGAAAGATGTGTTAGCCCCATGATCTTATTATTGTATTATGGCCTGCATGATTTTGCCTCATGCCCCACTAATATTAGTAATAAGTTAGGGTCGTCGAGTCTATTGTTGTTTCTATGACCTGCATGATTCTACCTCGTGCCCCACTGGTAACAATGATAGATGAGATCTAATATGTTTATTAGATTTATCTCTATTAAATGGTTGAATGATGATGAATTGTTTCTTTCATAAAAAGAGGTTCGGTTACTTGTAGTCATTGGCTTAGCATGAACTAATTACTGTTGATATCTTTTTGCCAGTGACCAGTACTTGTTTAAATAATGATATTCGTAATGATAACTGATTCTTCTTACACAACCCCATGAGCTTTAACCGATCTATTCTTACGAATATGCTGGAATCGGGTATTTAGTCGATCTCCTTTCATATTGGCTCTCAAAGTCGCACATTCGGGACTATCTAGCAACACCGGCATGTTCCGCACTTAATTATTGATAAGCTTTCTCTCCTTTGTCAATTGTAGGGTCAAATTGGACTGGCACATCTTGGGAGGAGTGCGCAAGATCGACCACCCTTGCACTGAAGCTAAGCGGATCTCCAGCTCCATCGAGCGGACCCTTTTGGCTTGCTACGTGTGTCCTCGGCACGGGATGAAATTCCATGTCGACATGCATTTCTGGCACACCCGGTGGGACCCCACAATCAGCATGGCGGTTCACAACAACAATGACATTCTTATGCTGCATTATGAAGATCTACCTGATGGGGACAAGGGTATCATCAGCAAAGCTATAAAAGAGTTTTAGAACAAGTGTTTGTTGTCCTACACCAAAACACGTGACAACACAATTGTTTAGAAATTCCACTACAAGAGTCCTACTACATGGGCAGACGAATACAACAGAAGGTGAAGACAGACATTTCTTTAAGGAAGTTGTAGACAAATCTGTTCGTGATGCCATATCAAGCCATAATGAAGCTTTCTTGGACATATTCCACAACGCCATGAGAGAGGCGATTCATGGGTTTCTAGTTGGTCGAGGTGGGCTAGCTTATTACAACATTCCAGATCCATCGACCCAAGGGACTAATCAAGTTGGTACCAGCCATCAAGAAAGCAGGACCAGTTGGTAATGGTGATGTCTAGGTAGTTCAGGATTCATCTGAACAAACTCAAGGGACTACTGCAAATCAGATACAGTACAATCCTGAACCGTCAGTATAGCATGTGCAACACCCGGTGGGGCAAAGTTAGAACTAGGTGATCAATTTTGGCACATCAGGCCACATACCATTGTTGGCTCAAAAATAGCACCAACAATTCAAAGGATCCAGTAGAGATATAGATCCTTATGTCTACAATTAGAGACTTCAAGCAGCAAGCCAGCAAAGAACCCTAGTAGATCAAGATTCCACAAGGGTATCACTATGGCATGGATTATAACACCCTTCACATGATGCCAAATCTAGGATATCAAGGCACATGGGATTTTATTCCATAGATGGGTCAACAGGTGCAGAGGAATCCAAATCCGTAAGCTGATGAATTATTGCTGAGGGTGACCGAGATGATGAAAAATTAGTTCGGATCTGAAGCCAAAAGGGCTGATGTTTTCGTACAAGCGCCCATATCCAGAATGGTACGATTTGGTTGCTCTTCCCACAAATTATAGGCTCCCAGAATTTGCTAAGTTCACTGGCCAAGACAGTACAAGCACGATATAACATATCAGTCGGTATCTTACACAATTGGGCGAAGCATCAGTTGAGGATGCCCATCGAGCTTGTTTCTTGTCCTTGTCCTTATCAGGGCCAGCCTTCACTTGGCTTTCATCACTACTAGTCAATTCCATTGCCAATTGGGTTGACCTAGAGAAGAAGTTTTATACATATTTTTACACTGGGACTAGAGAAAAGAAGATTACCAATCTGACAACTATAAGATAGAAGACTAATGAATCAGGTAGTAAATTTCTTCAGAGGTTCTGAGAAACTAGAAACTTGTGCTTCTCCTTAAATTTGGTTGATGATCAACTAGCTGCTTTAGCTGTTCAAGGAATGCTGCTAATATGGAAAGAAAAGCTGCTGGGACAAGAATTTGACAACTTGGGTCAATTGGCTCAATGAGTGGCAACGCTCAATAGCCAATTCCATAGTATGCACAGAGATACCCAGTTCTAGAAGAGTACCACAATAGCCGAAGCTTATGATCCATACTTAGTCGATGACGGCTATGAAGATGAAGAAGAAGAGGTTGCTATGGCTTAATGGAATTGGGGCAAGAAGACAGTGATGGTGCCAAATCCTTAGGGAAGAGGAGTCAAGGAGAGCTATGACTTTGATGTCACCAAATTAGATAAGCTCTTTGATTTCTTGCTTGAGAAAGGGTAGATCAAGTTGCCTGATGGTCATGTCATGTTGCCCCCTGATCAATTGAAGAATAAGAAGTTCTGCAAGTTCCATAATACTGCTTCTCATTCCACTAATGAATGTTGAATCTTTAGGCAGCATATACAGAGGGCTATTCAGCAGGGGAGGCTCAAATTTGATACGCCTCGGAAGATGAAAGTTGATGATAATCCTTTCCTAGGAGAACAAAACATGGTTGATGCTGGGCTACTCAAAGGAAAGACTAAGGTCCTAACATCAACCAAATCATAGGAAGCTAGGACAATCGATCCCAAGATGCAAATATCAGCTGATGAGTACAGAGAGATTAGGAGATGTCGTGCCAAGCAAAAGAGCCGATATGAGTAGGGGGAGACATCAAAAGCAGGGATGACAAAGCCATGAGTTACATCTCAGATTTTGTTGAATAAATAGCAGCGGTAGAAGAAAAAGGATTATCAACGTTGGTTAAAGGATCAAGCACACCAGCATCAACTGAAAGAAGAGAGGTATGAAAGGAAACAAGCCGAATTACATTAGAATTGTCCTTTCTTCAGACATTGCTGGAATGAAGGTTTGAAGTTGCCTACCAGACATGATTGTCCAGAATGCAGCAATCAATATTGGGAGTTTAGGCAGTCTCAAACCAACCGCCGGTCTATCCATGCTCACTGATGCATATCATCATAATAACATGGATCAATGCTAAAAAATAAAAGTGTTCATGATTGGCTTAGAAAAAGAGTTGTTGACCAGGACAGGGTTGATTATGAAGAGGAAGGCAACGAAATAAAATATGTTTGGTAGGAAGGCCAATGGTGCCCTAGGAGGTTTATCAAGAAGCTAGAAGAGAAGGGTGCAATGCCTAAGGAATAAAGAGATGGAATAGGCTCAGGCATCTGGTAAACCTCAAGTATGGCGTACCAAGCCAACAACCGATAGAAAACAACCATCGGCTAATATCCAAATGGCTTTTCTGTTGCCATCGGAATTCAGAGCTCTGGCAGATCAAGAAGTTTTTTTGGATTTCAATGAATCAAAATATGCGATAGTTGCCAAGTTAACGGTTGTACAACAAGCAATATTTCACAAACTAGTCAAACATCAGGCACTTAAAAGCTTATATATGAAAGGTCTTGTTGATGGGAGGCCGATGAACAAGATGTTGGTGGATGGAGGTGCTTCTGTCAATCTCATGTCTTACACCACTTTTTGTAAGCTTGGCAAAGGACTAGGAGATCTGATGGAGACTAACATGATGCTTAAGGACTTCAGAGGTAATATGTTTAAGACCCGAGGGGCAATAAATGTCGAAACTAACAATTGGGAGCAAGACTCTACTCACCACATTCTTCATCATCGATGGAAAAGGGTCATACAATTAGCTCTTCTGTCATTATTGGATTCATGCGAATTGCTGTATACCATCGACCATGCATCAGTGTTTGATTCAATGGCATGGAGATGACAGTCGAACTGGTTCACGCTGATGTGTCCATGAACATCGCAACAGCCGATCCAGTCTTTTGGGAACTAGGAGACTTTGAATGTTTTTCTGGCAAGTCATGGGAAAGAGGCTTCACTAAGATTAGCAATGAAAGCCAACAGCCGATGCAAGCAATCAGCTCTGAGAGTTTGTTTTAGTAGAAAAATCATGGCTTCACTGTCAGCCATTGGATTAAAGGAAAAATAAGCATTGAGTCTTAGAGATGGGTTTAGGCCGACGTATGTGGATGCTGAGCCAAATTGTAAGTGCGATTCAGAGTTAATGGATTTCTTAAAAAGGATCTATTTCGCTCAATAGGATACTTGATGTAGGTTGATTAATCATTTGACCTTTGATATGAAAAGTCCTATGGTATGTTATCCTAACATCTGGTCAACATTTGATGGCCGATTCATTCTCGGCTCTAATAGCCGATACCAGGAGGGTATCGCCTCTAGTTTGAAAAATGAAAATCTTCAAAGACAATAAAAGCCGATATGATATGTATCGCCTATAGAGCAAAAACAAAAAGCAAAAATAGTCATACACAAGGGTATTGCGCTGAGGTGCATACATGAAAAGAACAGGAGTCTTTGTTCATCGAATTACCCTAGATACAATCTAATCAAAAACCTTGATCACCACATCCTAGGCGGATGTGATGTCTACTATGGCTTTCGCTGCCATGACGAATTCTTCAAGTAGGTCTTCATGTTCCTTAGGGCCATCACCTATTGGGAAGCCAGTCTCCATGGAGTGGAGCTCGTACCCAGTCTAGACCTATGTCAGCGGTCAGCGCCACCACCGCACCATGACGAACACCATGAAGGGCGATCTCCTGAGCATGGGCCAGAACATCATGGAGGCGAGCAGTCAATGAGAGGACCCCCAAGCATTGACAGCGTACACGGCCGCATTCACCGCTAGTTGGAGAGACTCCAACTGCACTGTCAGGGCTGATGATCATAGAAGACTGGAAGGAATGTCAACATAAAAACAATGGAAGTTGGAGTAAAAACATTCATGGGGTTCATCTTATCCCACCACCATGGCATCAGATTTGGCTAGCCAGTGCCCGAATGGCGCTGGCCTCCTCTTCGACGGCATTCTCTCGAGTCACTTTGGAGTAACGGTTCTGGGCTGCCCTCCATTCTCAAGTTGGCCATTCTCCTGAGTCACTTTGGAGTAACTGGTTCTAGGCTACCCTCCATTCTCAGAGAAAGCGTCGGGCGTCGTCGCCGTTGTATGAATCGAAGGAGTCTGACGATGAGGCCGGTGCAGAATGATGCAGCATCAGAGGGCCCACCGGCCCTAGGAAGACGATAAAGAATGCCATTCACAACAAACCTATAGGCGAGTTAGAGCAGTTCATCATCATAAACAAGAAATGTCAATCTCACCTCATGTGTCGGAGACACTGGTTCATCGACATGTTCTCCTCCGGGATTTCCTCCACCACTGCGCTTGCCTCGGTTGTCCTCGCCGGCCATGAAGAACGATTTGATCTATGGAAGGGAGAAAGAAAAACCGCTATAGGGTTTTAGTAGGTAGAGAGGAGCAAAGGAATAGTTGCGAATGGAGATGTGTTCAAGGCTGAGGCCATCGGCTAGTATTTGAAGACATAAAGCGAAGAGGCAGACACCTTGGGGCGTGCAAAAGGCAACTGCAATCAATAGAAGGCAAAGAGTCACTTCACTGATGCCAATGAGAATACGGTGTTGGGTGACTGAGGGCAGACAAATCAAAGGGCTCTCTTGGTAAAGCCAAGTTTTCAAAACTTAATTGGATTGAGATTGGAAATATGAAGTTGGCTATTTTCAAATCGACTCTTTAGCCGAAATGAGAAATGCGACAAGGCAACAAAGATATAGTTATCATTGATCCTACATGAGACATGTGTTAACATATAGATTATAGGTTTAGGACATCCTAGATGACTTTTAGTACTTCTAGCTGGATAGCATTAGCTTCTATGATCTTTTGCTCGTATTCTTCAGCTGTTCCAAGAGCGCTCTCACGGCTGCTTTGGATGGCTCTACCTTCTTTCACCTTGGCCAATAGTGCCAATTTCTTTTGTTTGATGGCATCAGGTATTTGGACCAGAGTGGACTTGTGAGATCAATGACAGCCTTCACATTTTCAAGCTCCTTCTCAAGTTTTGCATGCTTGATTTCCAATTGGGACAACTCTGGATTAGTCCTGAGGGAGGAGTTCTTCAAGTCATCAATTAACTACGCCAGCTCTTTAGCCTCTTGCTTGTTGGAGTTCCCCCTAGCCAGTAGGGCTTTATGGTTGGATAAATTTCTCTGAGTCTTTTTCTCCTCCAAAGCCTGATCTTCAAAGATAGACAAATATAACAAGACTCTAAAGAGAGCTAGGGATGGATCACCCTTAATGGCTAGGAAGACTCTCTACATTAAATCAGTATCTTGGACCAAATCGGCTATATTACTCTCAAATATTGGCAGTATATTTCTTAGCTGATTTTTGGTCTCCTCCGACAGAGCTTCGCTAGAGGAAGTGGTTGACGATCTGATCTCATCTTCATCAAAATATTCCTCAAGATTGAAAGAGTAGCTCCAGGGTGGAGGATCGAGTGCCTATGTTGGCGAAACTTGATTAGAAGGATTGGATCAGTTTATGATAGAATGAACAAAATGAGGTACAACACCTTTTCTATGGTAGCCTCTATTTGAAGGGAAGGAACAACTATTGATACACCAGTAATATCTAGTTGAATCAGCTCAGAAATCTCAACATCAGCATATGCAAACATTGGAAGATTTTTAGTTCATGTTTACTGCAGAGATAAATTGAACAAATAACTCCCTCACCATCAGTTGTTTGCCAGACTGGGGAATCAATAGTCTAAGTGTTGGCGGCAACAAGGCCACTTTCAACATCAACAAGGTCATTGAGCGGACTGTCAGGCCCCCGATCTTGCATAGGTGTTTCGTCAGGAAGTATCTAGAACAGCAGGAAATTAGATGAAAGGTAGAGGACTGAATGAAGGAAGTTAAAGAAAATACCCCGGTAAGCATCGAAGATAAAACTCACATTTTCTGCTGTTGTGGAAGTATTAGTTATTTCAATCGAGATTGGCTCCCTTTGTGGAATAGCCGATGGGAGTTCAGTTGGTGCTGAGTTAGATGCCTGGGATGGCAGTTCCTCACCAAAACAGGTTGGGATGCAATGCTCGATAGCTGTGAAGGGATGAAGTCAGCAAGTGAATATCATTTTGAGAAAGAGGTGAACTATTTACCTGAGCAACTGATGGTCTTGTTCTATGGAGTCTCTTCCAAGTAGTGGTTTTTTGGTTGCCCCTTGGACCACCTTGTGCTTTGAAGATTGATATGTCATAGTTATGGGGGCAGCAGGAGTTTTCATCAATTTCTTTAGTGAAGGTGCAGTCGTTCCCATTCTCAAAACTAGGCATGGTGGCTGGTAATCTATAGGATGCCCTTTCCTATCTAAGCTCGGAGGATCAAATTCAACATCCTAAAAAAGGTCGATTAGGATGGTTAACAGAGAATTTCATCAAGCAGTTTTCTTGAAGAGAAGTAAAAATTTCCACTCCCTCAGAAGTAAATTTTCCATCTAGGGATATACACAAAGGATGGACCGATCCACAAAAAAGATGGAAGTGCCATTCTTGCCACCAAGAGTCAAAGGGAGTGGAAGAAAGGCTAAGTCTAATCCAATCATGCAAATAGACAGAAGGGAGATCTGATCCTAGTTGAAAAACTATGCCAGCTTCCAACACTTCACTAATATCTTTCTGAGGCTTCAGTATATCCTTGAAGAATAGCTGAGGAGGCAATTGACCAAAACCAAACTAACAAGCTACAAAGGATGGGTTGTAAAATTCATACGTTGGAAGATTGCCTGGAATAAAAGAGCCTATGACCATTTTGCCATGGCCATGACGAAACTCGGCTGGAAGAACATAGGGCTTGATGAAAGAATTGAAGATTGCAGCCGCAACATCGTCCAAACAACCCGACTCAAATCGAAACTTGAATGGGAAGGATAGCTCATCATTCTCATCATCATATGGTAGCCAAGTCAGGAAGTCTACACTAAATCCTCTATAAAACTTCTTGAATAGATGGCCAATATCAAAATCAATTTGTTATGGACGATGTAGCCTCACCATAGCTCATGCACTACCAAATTCTTCCTTCTTTACCTCTATATTCTTCATCAAAATTGGAAGAAGGGAAACTCAGGCTTTTGAGATCAGGCCTCACAAACTTATGCATATACAAGTTAAGCCACAATTGTATCAGCCACTAGGGGCCACTAACAGTATGCACTGGTTCATCCTTTAGTAATTAAGTAGCCACCTGGTACATTAGATGATAAGTAGCTCCTAGCAGATATTTTCCAAGAGGGATATCCTTGCCTAATGCTAGGTGCTCCACCATGAGTTTGTGATTGTAGGTTGGACCATAAGATAACCCGTAGAAAATAAATTTTTCCAACCACATGTTCAGAAAAGCCACATATTCCCTTTCGCTGACAGCTGATCCATCTTCAGCGTGGTTTAGAATGTAACCGGCCCATCCTGTGTAGTCTGCTATTTTGGCTAATTTCTTGGAGCCAGCAGTCAAGTACTCGTAAGGCTGCATTGATCTAGTTATTCTAAGGCCGATCAACATGTAAACATCGACCTAGGTGATGGTCCTTGGCTCGTGACCAAAGTGAAAGCATTCAGGGCATTGGATTAGAAATAAGATGCAGCAATCAGAAGTGAGTCATTCCTCTCCATCCCGGACAATGAAAGGGTCAAGCATTGATTTAGATGATAAAGTTCCCAATCTCCACCCTTTTTCTCGAACATCCTACAAAACCAATTTCTCCATCCCTTAGGCATCTTTGGCCAATTTTGTTGGATTCATCATGAAGTGTAGTTTTTGATAAAAATATAAAACCTAGTGTTTGGGATGTTTTACTAGGAGAATTAAATGGAGCTAGATAAGTGCTTTTAAATTGTTTGCAATCTCGTAAAATACATAACTTGAGCTAGGAAAGTGATAAAATTGTGATTCCAATTTTGCTGATCTTATATGGACTTGCTCTAGTTAGGAAAAATGTTGAACTTGGAGTAAAGTTCATTTGAGTAGGGTCTTTCTATTTATCTTTTAATAAATGTTGTTTTCTAAGGAAATTCATAAGGATAAAAAAAAGTAACATATTGGCATGCAAATTTTTGTACAGTGTTAATGGGTTTTAGGGAAGCTAAGAAAAATATGAAATCTGTGTTTGACACTTTTCAATAGGGATAACTATTTTCTCTAAAATCAGCTCTTATAACTTGTCATTTATGTAAAGGGTGCTATACTTGTCTATTTGCCATGAAATTTTTACAGTAGCCTATTGGGATCATATATGAACCACTGTAATTTTTTTCAGAATTTATTGTACAATTTTGTTATATTTTCTTTATTTCACCTTAGTGTCCAAATGATTTAATAAAGACATTTAAATAAATTATTTGGGTTTGACCATCATATTTTCTAGAGTGTGTATGATGCCTATGAACTATTGGTACCTTTGGTTGTGCCCAATTTTGATTTCTTGTATGCAGTAAAATATTATGGCTCTGAAATTCAATTATAGAAGTTGTTTTGGAAAGATTCTATTGCTAGTTGTTTTGCATAGGCAAAACAGAGTTTGCTGTAAAAATGGATAATAACAAAGTTGTAGGGATTTCTTTATCTAGCTTGTGTCAAAATTTCAGGGCAATATGCCAAATAGTTTGGGAGTTATGGATGTTAGAATTGATCTCCCGAAATGCTTACTCTCTAGAATTTCTGGATAGACCTGGGAAGTTTACCTATTCTGGCTAGGATAGTTGTTGAAACAATTTTTGATGATTAAATAAAAGTTGTAGAAAATTTTATAAGATTTCTAGAATGTTTAGGATCATAGGATTTGGATGAGTAGAACTCTAGTTATGATCTAAACTTATAGCTGCCGTGTTGGTTCAGAAATGGACTTAGTGTGGATTCTTCAAATTTCTAGAGAAGAGATATGCACCCACTCAGTAAATAAGAATTTAACCTTGTATCATACTGATGACCTAATATGATAGTCATCATTTAACCATGCGCATTATCATGACATGTTATCCATGACCCTTCTTATGCATTCATGATTCTCACTTTTTCATATGCATGCAATAGGTGCGACGAAAGAAATCACCGTGTTGGAGTATGAGGCCGATCCCCAAGAAGAGCATCAGGAAGTGTGGCAATAGGAGGTCCTAGGAGAAGGCAAGCCCAATGGTGAATAGTTGCCCAAGTGCCCAGATCACCAGCCCTCAGCCTTTGTGAAAGGCATGCCCTGGAGCATTCTAAGCCTCCTATGTTTTCGAACTATGAACTTGAGTCCTTTTATGTTCATGCATTAAGTACTAGGAGTTGATTGGAACCAATTGCTGCATATATCTTCCTTATCCAGATTTACATATCTTGAAACCTATGTAGGTTCAGGATCGAATATATGCTTAGCCATGCTTAGTCGGTAGAACCATGTGGCAATCAATAAAGGAGACCGGGCGGGACTATGATAAAGAAGCAACAGGGGATGGAGGTCTTGGGAGCCTATTTATCCCTGTCTATGTTGGTTAAGGACCAATTCGTTGTACGTCCTCATGTCATATTGAATGCATGCCTAGCACTTAGCTAGCCGGATCCGATGATATGACCACGAAGCCGAGTAGCTTAATTCAGGCCAGGCCCCTAATAAGTGAAAGTGCGCACACTAGAGGTAGTAAGGATGTGTGGAGAGCCAATGGCTGTGAGCCCTAGGGTAGGACCGGGTCCTGATCTTTCTAGAAGATTGGTAGAATCTCGAAGGGTACGACGTTGATTGGACCAAAAGTGACTCGAGGCTACCTTCGCGGGGTGTGCCTCAGTTTGTGTTAGGAATAAATTCTCTAGCTAGGTAGGAATCGATTCGAATCACCATCTCTCCTGGATAGTGAGAACTTGACTGAGCAGCGACAACATAGAGTAATTTAATAGAAACTTGATGGTTATGATGTTGCTCAAATTATTCTTATACCAGGTATGGTTATTAATGCTTGTTAGCTTAATCAAGTGATTGCTCTAGTACAGGTGCTAATCTAGAGATGCTTAATTGAATAGTTATTCAAATTGATGCTAGAGGTACTAAATCACCAAGTTATATTACTTAAGCTTTTATGCAAAATGTTGTCTAGCTAACTCCAACTTTTGAAGCCATGCATACTCCTTGGCGTCTTATTATTTTGCTTTATGATGGGTAAGTCTAGCTGAGTATATTCTTGTACTTAGGGTTTATTCCCATTTGTTGCAAATGACGTGATGTACCATGGTTACTACAAGCATTGCATAACTCCTGTAGTGGATGGAGAGTAAGACTAAGGGCATAGTCATTCTATATCATCTCACCTATGTGCTTTTGTTGGAGATGATCCTAAACTGGTTATGTATTTGAACTATCGTGATGTTGCTTCAAAACTATGTTGCTCCCGCTACATCTAAATTGAGTTGTAATAACTTCATTGAAACTCTGATGTATGAGAACTATTTGTGAACCTATTGTAACATGTGACTAGTTGTGTTGAATCATGTATGATCCTGGTTTGTACGTTGGTTTGTTTGAGATCTTTCGTGATTTCATTGGACTACTGGGTTTATATGGGTTCAAGTATGATGGTTCGATTGCTTCGGTGTTTGTTATTATACTTGTGCTCTTATAGATTATGCAGTTCTGTTATAGCTGGTATTAGAGCAAGGTTCAACATTGAACTTGTCATATGTGAATTTAAAGCAAATGTTTTAATTTTTAAAATTATAAAGTATGCAGTGGTCATCTCCTTTATGCCCAATTAAGGACTATTAGGTGGCTATTTATTGACTAACATGGGATGGGTTTTTACTTTCATTGTCCATACAGCATGGTATTGTATGGATGTCATTCACTTGAGTGGTAATGTATGGATCGAATGCCTCTACGTCTAGGTAAGAAGGTAAGTTGATGAGTGGCATGACCACAAGATGTGAGCGTGTGGTCGAGGAGAGCTAGCTTTGACACGGCTGTATATGCATGCTTGCATGTGTGAATGGTGCATATTTAATTATGTGTAATAAATTGTCATTGGGTAGCTTTGATACATAAATATATATATTGGGATATATGGAAGTATTTAGTTTTACTGCTCACATATATTCAACCTAGAGCCCATATTACATTCTCATGCATTTAATTGTGGGGATGGGCTGAAATGAATCTTCTATAGGTACACTAACAATGAAACATCTAGCTCATTTAGTTATGATTATATTGAGAGAACATATGTATGCCACCGCGTATATCGTTAAGGATTAATTTTTTTTTCCTAAGTTTGTGAGGACGTATGGAATGTGCATGCATCATGATAAATCATTCATTCATATCATTACATTGTTCCTTCCCTTATAAGTTTGAGATTATGTTATGTAACCCTTTTCTATGATCGTGTTGTCTCACAGGAGTTATACCATTTTGATACAGATCGTAGCCCTAGGGGTCCATGTTGCAAGCGACACCTTTTTGGCACTATTTGGAACTCCCACCATACTGTGGAGGGTACTATACTCGGTCGGGTATGCGGAACCGCCTCACTACTTTTGAAGTGAAGTGGTAACTAAGGAACAATAGTGGTACGATGTACGGGTGACTGTCCTAGCCCATGCTGATCAACCATAGTGGCAAGGCTAGTGTCACGGAACTGACCAATTTATAAGAGCACAAGTACAAAAACAATCGCCGAAACAATCAAATTCTCGAACTTGAGCCCATATAAACCCGGTAGTCAACCGAAATCTCGAAGGATTTCAAACCAACTTGCATACAACCAAGATCACAGTAATCCAACATAACATATCGTACGTTACAACATTTCGCATACGTTCGCAAATAGGTTACATCATCACAGAGTCATCGTTATTACAAAACAAGTCTTGTAAAACATGCGGAAGCAAATAGTTTAACTCACACACCGAGTTCAAATACACATACTGGTTTGCTAATCACAGACTGCAAAAGCATTCAGATAAGAGAAAGGAGATCATGCCCATGATCTAGTCCTCATCACCCGCCGGGTGGAGACAATACTTGTAGAATCCCTGATATAGGAGGTCATCTGCAACAAGAGGGAATAAACCCTGAGTACGGGAATGTACTCAGCTAGACTTACCCGTCGAAAACCAAACAAATGACACCAAGGATTATGCATAGCTTAATGTAGTAGAGCTGGCTAACACTTTCTTTTTGCAGAAAAGCATAAGTAATAATGATCAATTCTTAACCTAACTAGCAGTGACTTTTTAGCCATTAACCTGTCATCTATATTAGCACCTGTACTAAGCAATCATTTTTATTAGGGTGCAAACATTAATAACCATATCAGGTATTCATTGTGGCAACCTTATCAACATCCATTTAACCATATCGTTAAATTAATTAAATCTGCGTTGCCGCTGCTCAGTCAAGTTCTCACTATCCGGGAGAGACGGCGATTCGAATCGATTCCTATCCAGCTGGAGGGGTATTCCTAAACACAAACCCTGCTTCCCCCATCAGGGTCGCAACAAGTCACCTTTGGTACAATTCAGGAGTCGCGGGTCCAAACAGATCAGCATTCTCAGAGAACCACTCTGCTAAGGTTGTTTGGGACTCTAACCCGCCTTGGACTTATGCCAATGGCTCTCCGCACATCCTTACTACCTCCAGAGTGCCGCCACTGCTCGCGTTCCCGGCCTGAATCGAGCTACTAGGCTTCACGGTCGGAACGACTTACCTGGCCAGCTAAGTGTTAGGCTGCGTTCAACATGACATGAGGACGTACAGCGTATCGGTCCTTAAACGATGCAGACGGAGTCACTATGTTCAAACCTACACAAGACCCCGCCCGGTCTTAATTCATTATTCACATGGTTCTTTTCCACGATAGCAAATATAGCCAACCATGATCCACCTCATCCTAAAGCTCACAGGTGACAGGAAATCACCTGACTTCTACCGCACTAAGCATGGCTAAGCATTTAACCCGTTCCTGAACTTAATTAGGATTCCAGTGCGATATCTGGACAAGGAAGGATATATAATGCAGCAATTGGTTCCAACCAATTCCTATACTTAATGCATCATCAACAATAAAAGATACTCAATGTATTTGTGAAAACATAGGAGGCTTAATATGCTCCGGGGCTTGCCTTTCAGGAATGAGGAAGGCTGGTGGTCAGGGCACTCGGGCAATTCCTCCGCGGCGACTGCTTTGTCGGCTTCCTGCACCTCGGGTTCCTCCTCCTGGTTGGCTCCCTCGAACTCCAGCAATGTCACTCCCTCCGGCACACCTATTGCATGAATGCGCAAGATAAATATCATGGATGCACATGTACGAATGTCGGGGATGCTCGGGGAATGCACATGTTCACTGTAGTTTGCATATTCCAACTTAAGCCCTATTCAAATCACTTTCACTTACCATGTTTATATAACCTAAGGTATAATTGCTCATCTTCCGTTAATGACCTAGCACCTGCACCTAAGCATATTCTCAAGTTAGGCTAACCCCTAAAACAATCAATGAGAACATTGCACAAGCACACACTCAAGCATTTGTATTACAACCAAATGGAGACTATATATCGGTATAGTAAACTAGCCATAACTAGAGATTTATAAATCCAATTGATATGCAACAAGACAACCTGGAAAGCTTATAAAATTGTCTACAAAACATTTTCAGACCTCAAAGCATGATTCTAACCTTTACCAGGTCGAACTCATAAATCAATAGAACTCTGTCCTCACAAGGCAGAGAACAAGCAAAGACTAGAACCTAACTTTAAACAGGATAACAACATGCCCCAAGTAGACTACCATAAAAATTTCACACCATTTGAGTAAGTATAACAACCTACACAAAAATGGTAAGGCAGAATGACTTAAAATGGCATAATTAGGAAACCTTAGTGAAAAGTGTCAAGCAATAGATTTCATATTTTTCCTAGCATCTATAAGGTACCAAGATACTACCTACCAAGTTTCATGGCCATAGGATTCATAAATAATTTACTAAAATTCACCCAAGTATCTACCAATGATAAAAGGAAAATCTATAACTCAAAAACTACACATGCAATGACTCTCAAATTTTAACCAGATCTTCTACTATACAAGACTAGCTTACCCACAAAATTTCATAATTTTTGGATCACAGAAACTCAAGATATGATTTAAACAAGTTTGCATGCATTCAAAAACACTTTTCAAGTTCCTATTTAATTCATCCAAAATTTCTACATAATGTGTTCAAGACATATTTTTCTTAAATACTAGACCTAACTATGAGTCTAACAAAATTGGAACCATCCAATTTGGATCTACATAACAGGAGATACAAAAATATCAAATCAGCATTCAAAACTGCATTTTTGAACTAGCCCTAAGAACTTCAGCCACTGACACGCGGGACCCGGGTGTCAGCTGACCCCACCGGTCAGTGACAGCGAAACAGGGGAGGCACGACGACGGCGCGGCACACGGTGAAGCTCGCCGATGGTGGCTCCTCCGGCGAAAGCGACGGCACCGGCGTGCTCGCCTCGACGAACCGCATCTAGCCATGTCCTACACGCAACCTCTACCGAACCCTAGGTACGTCGGCCATGGCGCATGGCGGCTCGGCCATGGCGCATGGCGGAGCTCCGGCGAAGTACGGCACCCAATGCCCTGTTAAGGTGCATGTAGGCCTCCTGGGATCACGGTGGACCTATCTATTCTACCGCTATAGGCTGAGGTGAAGTGCTCGAGCGTGGCCACGAGAGGTCACCGGCGGCGACCATGGCGCGGCGGTGCGCGGCCGTGTTCTGGCTCGGCCGGACTGGCTTCACCGGTAACATCAACGCTAGAGCAACTACACGTGCTAGGGAAGACGGAACGAAGGCTAGGGAAGAAGGAGTGGTGCGGTGATGCTCTGGCCACGACGAATCGCAACACCGGCGAGGTCCGGCAATGGCTACGGCGTCGGAAAAAGGCCAAGGGACCTCACCTAAGGTCGATTTGATGCTACAAGTCGGTGGAGACGATGGAGCTAAGCAATGCGAAGCTTCTAGCTAGCTGGAGCGAAGTAGAAGGCGATGGCGAGCGCTCTATGCGTTGGCGGAGCTGCTCGGCGGGACAATGGCGGGCGGTGGCTCCGCTTTGGCGCTTCTGGCGAGCAGAAGAAGTGAAGGAGGCAGAGCGCGTGCGGAGGGCAGCACGGCGTTCGCCACTTCAAGCCGGCCAGCACGCGGTGCGGTCAGGACAAGCCGAGCATGTGGCGGACACGCGGCAGCCATCATCTGATCTCGGTCGGACATGACTGGTCTGAAGCTCGCGTTTCAGAGTTCATCGATTCCGACTGATAGGCGAAGTTTAACACTGATTTACTCCTAAATCATGGTGATATAGCTCAAGGTGTAATTGACAAAGTTGAACATCTACATGTGAACTACAACTTTTACAATTGGAGCTCGATCTGGTTTGGCTTTGTTTGGGAGATACACTACGCTAAACATCAGTACATGGAACTGAAACTTGCAAAGTGACTTAGAAAATTTTCAGAGTTACAAAATAGATCTCCAAACTGACTTGTGGGTCCTTTTTGAACATGTTGTGCACATTTTTATGACTTGGCTTCTAAACAAAGTTTGTTCCTTATTAAATTTGCTACAACTTTGTTTTAGGTTGCTCAGACATGCAAACATCCTAAGCTACACTTTTTAAACAGTCAAACACAGGAGCTCTAGGGGTCCAAATTGGTCAACCATGACTTGGAAACCTAATTAGGCAAAATGATCAACATGAACAATGTTCCAAATGACATTTTATGTGTAACTAAGTTACTTACAAGCATTTCTAGCCACACCATGCATTGGTCACACAAGAATCAATCAAGGTATGTACTGAAACAATGAAAAACACAAGAAATGTTACAAATGTTTCATAGTCATGTTTCACACGTTTCATGATCTCGTTGCATAGTATTAACTAACCTTGTTTCACTAAGTGAGTGGCACATGTTGCACTTAAGTGTTGCACACTTTACATTTCATAAAAGAACAACACACATGAAATATACAACATGTTGCAATGTTTCGAAATTATGTTTCATGTGCTATAAAGTTCACGAAGGGATGCATGATGCTCATGTTCATGAAATGTAGTGCAAATGTGGAAGCTAAACACCAGGGGTGTTACAGCCCTCCCCCCTTATAAAAATCTCATCCCGAGATTTGAAAAGCGTACCATTGTTGATAGAATTCCTTATAACCATCCCTCAAATAGTCTTCCCTTTCCCACGTTGCATCGCGTTCACTACCCTGATTGCTCCACATGACTTTGTAGAACTTGACTACCCGACTCCGAGTCACTCGCTCACGAGTGTCAATCACTCGAACCGGCTTTTCCTCAAAGGTCAAATCAGATTTTAACTCGATATCCCCCAATGGAACTCTCTCTTCAGGGACGCGAAGACATTTCTTCAATTGAGATACATGAAAGACATTGAAGATAGCACTCATCTCAGGAGGTAATTGAATCTTGTACGCCACTTTACCACTTTGTCCAATGATTTCAAACGGACCAACATATCTCGGCGCAAGCTTTCGCTTCACGCCAAAGCGTTGGACACTCTTCATAGGTGAGACTTTTAGATAAACGAAGTCTCCAACTTCGAACTCAATAGGTTTCCTACGTCGATCAGCATAACTTTTTTGCCTAGCTTGAGCTACGGCCATGTTGGTCTGGATAGTACGGACTTGTTCTTCAGCTTCTTGAACGAAATCAATTCCATAATATCTCCTTTCACCGGCTTCTACCCAGTTCAACGGGGTTCTACACTTCCGGCCATACAAAGCTTCAAACGGTGCCATCTTTATGCTCTCTTGATAACTATTATTGTACGAGAATTCAGCTAGGGGTAACCATTTTTCCCATGAGCCCTTAGCTGAGATGACACAAGCTCTCAACATATCTTCTAAGATTTGATTCACTCGTTTAGTTTGCCCATTGGTTTGCGGATGATAGGCAGAACTTCTTACGAGCTTAGTCCCTAATAATCCGTGTAAGTGCTCCCAAAAGCGAGCAGTGAACTGTGGTCCTCTATCTGAGACAATAGTACGAGGGATCCCATGAAGTTGGACTATCTGGTTGAAGTACAACTCCGCATAGTCGGTTGGATGAAAGTCTGCGGACCGGAATGAAGTGTGCCGACTTGGTCAGTCGGTCCACAATTACCCAAATTGAGTTAAAATTCCTCTAAGTGGTAGGGAGTCCAACTATAAAATCCATACTTATCTCTTCCCATTTCCAACCTGGAATAGAGAGTGGCTGAAGTAATCCAGCTTTCATGTGTACCGCCTTAACCCGACAACAAGTGTCACACCTAGCCACATAAGCGGCTATCTCTTTCTTCATTTTGGTCCACCAAAATCGAGGCTTTAAATCATGATACATTTTTACTACTACCAGGATGAATAGATAGTTTAGAGGAATGAGCTTCGGATATGATTTGATTTCTAAGCTCTCTATCCTTCGGAACTACCAACCTATCCTTGAACCATAACACGCCTTCCTCATCTACTCGAAAATGTTTGGTTTCTTGCTCTTTCATCTTGCGCTTGATGTGAAACACACCTGCATCTGTCTTCTGTAACTCGACAATTCGACTCTGTAGAGTACAACTGACAGTGATGTTGTGCAGGACTACAGGATGAAGGAGCTTTGACAAATGGACATCACTCTCAATCAACGAGTGGCAATGAGACTTTCTGCTTAAGGCATCCGCAACGACGTTTGCCTTGCCCGGGTGATAGTGCACTTGAAGGTTATAATCTTTGATCAACTCGAGCCATCTTCTCTGACGCATATTTAACTCTGGTTGAGTGAAGATGTACTTGAGACTTTTATGATCAGTGTAGATGTTGCACACATTGCCAAGTAGATAATGTCTCCAGGCCTTCAAAGCATGAACAACTGCAGCGAGTTCCAAGTCATGCGTTGGATAATTCACTTCATGCTTCCGAAGTTGGTGAGAGGTATAAGCGATGACTCTACCCTCTTGCATAAGAACACCTCCTAACCCAATACCTGATGCATCACAGAACACATCAAAAGGTTTCTCGATATCCGGTTGCGCCAGAACCGGAGCCGATGTTAGAAGAGTTCGCAGGGTATGGAAAGCCGCATCATACTCAGGAGTCCAGACAAACTTCATGTCTTTTTGCAGCAATCGAGTCATAGGCTTGGCTATTTTAGAGAAATCCGAGATGAAGCGACGATAATAGCCAGCCAACCCCAGAAAACTCCGAACCTCGTGCACCAAGATGGGAGCCTTCCAGTTCAATACTTCTTGCACCTTGGTGGGATCAACCATAATTCCACCATCGGACAACACGTGTCCAAGAAAAGGTACCTCACGAAGCCAAAATTTACATTTGCTGAACTTTGCATACAGATGGTGTTCTCGCAATCTAGTAAGAACCACTCGCAAATGTTCAACATGATCTTCTTCATTCTTGGAATAGACCAGGATGTCATCTATAAATACTACCACAAATTTGTCCAACTCGGGCATAAACACTGAATTCATCAGATACATAAAATGTGCGGGGGCATTAATCAATCCAAAAGACATAACCAGGTACTCATATAGACCATATCTTGTAGAGAATGCAGTTTTTGGGACATCCTCAGGCCGAATTTTGATTTGATGATACCCAGATCTCAAATCAATCTTGGAAAAGACTTTTGCTTTAGATAACTGATCAAACAATATATCTATGCGTGGCAGAGGGTACTTATTCTTGATTGTAACTGCATTCAAGGGTCTATAATCTACACACATGCGTAGAGATTGATCCTTCTTCTTCACAAAGATGGCTGGGCACCCCCACGGAGATGAACTAGGGTGGATAAGGCCTTTCTTTAGCAGTTCATTCAACTAGGTCTTAAGTTCAGCTAGTTCATTGGGAGGCATTCTATATGGCCTTCTAGATATGGGAGCTATACCAGGAAGCAACTCTATCTTGAATTCTACTTCTCGATCCAGGGGCAATCCAGGCAAATCATCGGGAAAAACATCCGGAAAGTCACACACGATAGGGATATCTACCAGAGATTTTGCTTACACCGCATTAGTTGTGCAAGAAAGATTGATGTCTCGGGGTAACTGTACAAGAAAACCCTCCTGATTACCAGGATCTCTGAGCATAACTACCCTAGTCGATGTATCGATAAGCACTCCATGATGGCTCATCTAGTTCATTCCCAATATCACATCGATACCTAGCCCGGGTAAAACTACCAGATCAACCTGATAACTTCGCCCCTCTATCACAAATTGTACATCCCCAACTACCAGCTTGGTTGGGATAATACCACTGGCAGCCCTAATACAATAACCCTCACCCTCAATAGTATATGTTTTCTGTATAAACTTGGATGCAAATGCTGGACTAATGAAGGAATGCGAAGCACCTGAATCAAATAGTATAACTGCGGGGTGTTGGTCAATCAGAAACTTACCGGCAGTCACTACCTCTTCGGAAGGAATCTCAGTAATATTAGTGTGGTTCACTTGCCCCTGACGGCCACCCTGGTAATTATTCTTCTTAGGGTAAGGGCATTCCCTTGCCCAGTGGCCTGTCTTGTTGCAGTTCTAGCATGGCATGTTGCTTGGGGGAGCCCTAGAACTACCCTGACTGGTAGTGCCCTTGGGAAGAGCAACTGTAAATGCCTTGCGGAACCCAGTCTTGGCGGGATTCTTTCTCTGTGGTGGGCGAAACTTGGCGGCTAACGCTGGAGGACGGAATGAAGTCCTTTGTGCGACGGGAGCCTTAGATTGTGAGGCACCCGCCTCATAGGCCCTCTTACGACTTTTCGAAGCCGCATATACAGCATTGTTGTTCTCTTGTGATAAAGCATCACTCACAAACTCATTAAAATGAGCGCACTTGCAATTGCCCATGGTCTTCATCAGTTTGGGGCTAAGTCCCCGCTTGAAGCTTGCAATCTTCTTGGCATCTGTGTCCACAAACTCAGTAGCATACCTTGCAAGGTTGTTGAAAGCTTGTAGGTATTCAGTCAGGCTCTTGTTTCCCTGAGTCAGCTTCATGAACTCTGTATGTTTGATCGCCATAAGACCAGGAGGAATGTAATTTCCCCTGAAAGCAGACTTGAACTGATCCCAAGTGATTTGGGCATTAGCAGGCATAGTGGACCGATGATGACTCCACCAGATGCCAGCAGGCCCATGAAGTTGGTGCGATGCGTACTCAGTTTTTAGCACCTCAGTCAAGCGGAGCAGACAGAACTTCTGCTCGAGAGTATTTAACCACTCATTAGCTTGTAGAGGCTCCTCAGCCTCCTTGAAGATTGGGGGTTTCGTGTCAAGGAAATCCTTGAAATCACTGTATTGATTTGGATCCGGTCCTTGTCGTGGACCACGGCCATCATGATTCGCAATCGTACAGAGGGCCTCGGCCATAGTGCGCTGTCCTTCCGCAAGCATTGCTATTAGTTCTGTTGGTGTGGGTGGTGGTGGCGGAAGATCATCATCATCACTCACACCGGTGGAACGAGTACGAGGCATCTGCACAATGCGCAACCAGTAATTATTGATGATGTCAGCACATTGGAGAGGAACAATATAATCATGCCAAACTGAATTTACTGATGAGAATAAAAGCTTCATACAATAAACAGAGGCAATAATTTATTCCCCAATCACCACATCATCAAGTAGATTACTAGCGCCATACGCAGTGCATTCCAACACGACAAGTTTTAAACTTCACCAACGTTACACATCCCAAAGGGAGCGAATTAAAATATATTACCAGTATGACTGCAAAAGCTTAATTCGTGAGACTTGCTAACGAACCACTCGTCGAAGTGATTACTGTCCACATTGGAGACACCTTGGACTTCTTCTGGGTATTCCTCTCCTTCTAACTTCTTGCCGAGAGATTTCACTTTATACTTGGGACAAGCAATTATAAGGGAGGGAGTAATGCAATATGAATGTCATGAGTGAATATGATGCATGCTCGTTCCGTACGTCCTCACAAACCTAAGAAAATTTAAGCTTTAGCGGAATATACGGTGGCATACATACGTTCTCTCAATTAGCAGTAACTAGTCGATCTACACGGTGCGTTGTTAGCGTACCTGCAGAAAAACTTCATTGCAGCCCAACCCAACAAGATATAATGCTAATTACACAAACAGTACTAAGATACTTTCCATATATACATCCCCCGATATATATACTTCGGCATCCAAACTACCCGACAAATTACCCACAATTAAGTACTTTCATATATACATGTATGCAACATGTAAATACTCCAGTAACCACAACTAGCTCTCCCCTAGACCGACGGTTGGACGGTCATGCTCTCTCAACTCACACTTACCTTAGCGTAGAGGCAATTGATCCATACATTACCATTCAACGAATGGCACCCATGCAATATCACGCCGCATGGACGACGAAATAGAGACAATCAATTCCCCCAAGTTAGTAATTATATATAAGCCACCTAGAAGTCCTTAAGTGGGCTATAAGGGATGTGATCACCAGTATACCATAAAATTTTTGATTTTTTGAACACTTATATATAACTATAAGTTTTGAAAACCATTTTAACAACAAAAGCTTTTTGTTTTAAATAGCCGTAAGACATGTTTAATGTTTAATCTAGCTCCGATACCAGCTGTCACAGAACCGACCAATTTATAAGAGCACAAGTACAAAAACAATCGCCGAAATAATCAAATTCTCGAACTTGAGCCCATATAAACCCGGTAGTCAACCGAAATCTCGAAGGATTTCAAACCAACTTGCATACAACTAAGATCACAGTAATCCAACATAACATATCGCACGTTACAACATTTCGTATACGTTCGCAAATAGGTTACATCATCACAGAGTCATCGTTATTACAAAACAAGTCTTGTAAAACATGCGGAAGCAAATAGTTTAACTCACACACCGAGTTCAAATACACATACTGGTTTGCTGATCACAGACTGCAAAAGCATTCAGATAAGAGAAAGGAGATCATGCCCATGATCTAGTCCTCATCACCCGCCGGGTGGAGACAATACTTGCAGAATCCCTGATATAGGAGGTCATCTGCAACAAGAGGGAATAAACCCTGAGTACGGGAATGTACTCAGCTAGACTTACCCGTCGAAAACCAAACAAATGATACCAAGGATTATGCATAGCTTAATGTAGTGGAGCTGGCTGACACTTTCTTTTTGCAGAAAAGCATAAGTAATAATGATCAATTCTTAACCTAACTAGCAGTGACTTTTTAGCCATTAACCTGTCATCTATATTAGCACCTGTACTAAGCAATCATTTTTATTAGGGTGCAAACATTAATAACCATATCAGGTATTCATTGTGGCAACCTTATCATCATCCATTTAACCATATCGTTAAATTAATTGAATCTATGTTGCCGCTGCTCAGTCAAGTTCTCACTATCCGGGAGAGATGGCGATTCGAATCGATTCCTATCCAGCTGGAGGGGTATTCCTAAACACAAACCCTACTTCCCCCGTCAGGGTCGCAACAAGTCACCTTTGGTACAATTCAGGAGTCGCGGGTCTGAACAGATCGGCATTCTCAGAGAACCACTCTGCCAATGTTGTTTGGGACTCTAACCCGCCTTGGACTTATGCCAATGGCTCTCCGCACATCCTTACTACCTCCAGAGTGCCACCACTGCTCGTGTTCCCGGCCTGAATCGAGCTACTAGGCTTCACGGTCGGAACAACTTATCCGGCCAGCTAAGTGTTAGGCTGCGTTCAACATGACCTGAGGACGTACAGCGTATCGGTCCTTAAACGACGCAGACGGAGTCACTATGTTCAAACCTACACAAGACCCCGCCCGGTCTTAATTCATTATTCACATGGTTCTTTTCCACGATAGCAAATATAGCCAACCGTGATCCACCTCATCCTAAAGCTCGCAGGTGACAGGAAATCACCTAACTTCTACCGCACTAAGCATGGCTAAGCATTTAACCCGTTCCTGAACTTAATTAGGATTCCAGTGCGATATCTGGACAAGGAAGGATATATAATGCAGCAATTGGTTCCAACCAATTCCTATACTTAATGCATCATCAACAATAAAAGATACTCAATGTATTTGTGAAAACATAGGAGGCTTAATATGCTCTGGGGCTTGCCTTTCAGGAACGAGGAAGGCTGGTGGTCAGGGCACTCGGGCAATTCCTCCGCGGCGACTGCTTTGTCGGCTTCCTACACCTCGGGTTCCTTCTCCTGGTTGGCTCCCTCGAACTCCAGCAATGTCACTCCCTCCGGCACACCTATTGCATGAATGCGCAAGATAAATATCATGGATGCACATGTACGAATGTCGGGGATGCTCGGGGAATGCACATGTTCGCTGTAGTTTGCATATTCCAACTTAAGCCCTATTCAAATCACTTTCACTTACCACGTTTATATAACCTAAGGTATAATTGCTCATCTTCCGTTAATGACCTAGCACCTGCACCTAAGCATATTCTCAAGTTAGGCTAACCCCTAAAACAATCAATGAGAACATTGCACAAGCACACACTCAAGCATTTGTATTACAACCAAATGGAGACTATATATCGGTACAGTAAACTAGCCATAACTGGAGATTTATAAATCCAATTGATATGCAACAAGACAACCTGGAAATCTTATAAAATTGTCTACAAAACATTTTCAGACCTCAAAGCATGATTCTAACCTTTACCAGGTCGAACTCATAAATCAATAGAACTCTGTCCTCACAAGGCAGAGAACAAGCAAAGACTGGAACCTAACTTTAAACAGCTGTAGTTTCTAAACTACTAGGCCAAATGCCCTCAAATTTTGACAGGAGCTAGATACATAAGTTATCTACAGCTTTTGTATTCATCACAATCACAGAAAACTAAAATATCATGGGGAACTTTCCAAAGTCCCCAGATCTTGTCCAGAGGGACATGATGCAACAAATAATTGTTAACTAATGATATGAACACTTAATTGGACAAAACCAACTTTACTGACATATCACACATATCACAAGCACACCAGAAAGTAGGGTGTTCATCTCCAAAACATTTCTTTTAATATCTTTCTTAATTTATTTAATTAATTAGTGGAAATAGTAAACATATATGAAAGCTACACCATTAATTCTACAAAAATTACAGTAGACACAACATGCCCCAAGTAGACTACCATAAAAATTTCACACCATTTGAGTAAGTATAACAACCTACACAAAAATGGTAAGGCAGAATGACTTAAAATGGCATAATTAGGAAACCTTAGTGAAAAGTGTCAAGCAACAGATTTCATATTTTTCCTAGCATCTATAAGGTACCAAGATACTACCTACCAAGTTTCATGGCCATAGGATTCATAAATAATTTACTAAAATTCACCCAAGTATCTACCAATGATAAAAGGAAAATCTATAACTCAAAAACTACACATGCAATGACTCTCAAATTTTAACCAGATCTTCTACTATACAAGACTAGCTTACCCACAAAATTTCATAATTTTTGGATCACAGAAACTCAAGATATGATTTAAACAAGTTTGCATGCATTCAAAAACACTTTTCAAGTTCCTATTTAATTCATCCAAAATTTCTACATAATGTGTTCAAAACATATTTTTCTTAAATACTAGACCTAACTGTGAGTCTAACAAAATTGGAACCATCCAATTTGGATCTACATAACAGGAGATACAAAAATATCAAATCAGCATTCAAAACTGCATTTTTAAACTAGCCCTAAGAACTTCAGCCACTGACACGCGGGACCCGGGTGTTAGCTGACCCCACCGGTCAGTGACAGCAAAACAGGGGAGGCACGACGACGGCGCGGCACACGGTGAAGCTCGCCGACGGCGGCTCCTCCGGCGAAAGCGACGGCACCGGCGTGCTCGCCTCGACGAACCGCATCTAGCCATGTCCTACACGCAACCTCTACCGAACCCTAGGTACGTCGGCCATGGCGCACGGCGGCTCAGCCATGGTGCATGGCAGAGCTCCGACGAAGTACAGTGCCCAATGCCCTGTTAAGGTGCACGTAGGCCTCCTAGGATCACGGCGGACCTATCTATTCTACCGCTATAGGCTGAGGTGAAGTGCTCGAGCGTGGCCACGGGAGGTCACCGGCGGCGACCATGGCGCGGCGGTGCGCGGCCGTGTTCTGGCTCGGCCGGACTGGCTTCACCGGTAACATCAACGCTAGAGCAACTACGCGTGCTAGGGAAGACGGAACGAAGGCTAGGGAAGAAGGAGTGGTGCGGTGATGCTCTGGCCACGACGAATCGCAACACCAGCGAGGTCCGGCCATGGCTACGGCGTCGGAAAAAGGCCAAGGGACCTCACCTAAGGTCGATTTGACGCTACATGTCGGTGGAGACGATGGAGCTAAGCAATGCGAAGCTTCCAGCTAGCTGGAGTGAGGTAGAAGGCGATGGCGAGCGCTCTATGCGTCGGTGGAGCTGCTCGGCGGGACAATGGCGGGCAGTGGCTCCGCTTCGGCGCTTCTGGCGAGCAGAAGAAGTGAAGGAGGAGGCAGAGCGCATGCGGAGGGCAGCAGGGCGTTCGCCACTTCAAGCCGGCCAGCGCGCGGCGCGGTCAGGACGAGCCGGGCGCGTGGTGGACACGCGGCGGCCATCATCTGTTCTCGGTCGAACATGACCGGTCTGAAGCTCGCATTTCAGAGTTCATCGATTCCGACTGACAGGCGAAGTTTAACACTGATTTACTCCTAAACCGTGGTGATATAGCTGAAGGTGTAATTGACAAAGTTGAACATCTACATGTGAACTACAACTTTTAGAATTGGAGCTCGATCTGGTTTGGCTTTGTTTGGGAGATACACTGCGCTAAACATCAGTACATGGAACTGAAACTTGCAAAGTGACTTAGAAAATTTTCAGAGTTACAAAATAGATCTCCAAACTGACTTGTGGGTCCTTTTTGAACATGTTGTGCACATTTTTATGACTTGGCTTCTAAACAAAGTTTGTTCCTTATTAAATTTGCTACAACTTTGTTTTAGGTTGCTCAGACATGCAAACATCCTAAGCTACACTTTTTAAATAGTCAAACACAGGAGCTCTAGGGGTCCAAATTGGTCAACCATGACTTGGAAACCTAATTAGGCAAAATGATCAACATGAACAATGTTCCAAATGACATTTTATGTGTAACTAAGTTACTTACAAGCATTTTTAGCCACACCACGCATTGGTCACACAAGAATCAATCAAGGTATGTACTGAAACAATGAAAAACACAAGAAATGTTACAAATGTTTCATAGTCATGTTTCACACGTTTCATGATCTCATTGCATAGTATTAACTAACCTTGTTTCACTAAGTGAGTGGCACATGTTGCACTTAAGTGTTGCACACTTTACATTTCATAAAAGAACAACACACATGAAATATACAACATGTTGCAATGTTTCGAAATTATGTTTCATGTGCTATAAGTTCACGAAGGGATGCATGATGCTCATGTTCATGAAATGTAGTGCAAATGTGGAAGCTAAACACCAGGGGTGTTACAGCTAGAGTGTGGAGTCAGATGGATAGACACCTTGGGAGGGTGCCCAAGTTGTAGCTTTTGAGGTCCTTAGTGAGATATGTCAGGAGTTTGGGGACAAGCTTGTCAACGGTCCTACCAGATCCTTTCCTCGAGTGGACACATCTCAAACCACTTGGACCCAACTAGGCGGTAATGCTTTGGTAGGAGACCAGGATGAAAGAATAGGAAGTAGTAATTCTGCCATGAGTGCCATGTATGGTGTCATGAAGATGTTTTACTCTCGCTAGGATAGCCACATCAGCTGTATGCAAGAGCTCTAAAAAGCATAGGCTACACAGTGTAGGATGTGAGAACATGTGTGTAGGCACAAGAGGGCAGTTAGAGCAGCTCAGAATGAGATAGGTAATTATATGATAGCCTTGGAAGCTCATAGAGGGCAATTTGTTCATGCTATTGCTGAGAGGGAGGTAGCCATCATAGAAGTTCAGGGGATCCATGTGGAGAGAGACAAGGCTATTCGTCTTGCTGAGTCCACTGAGGTAGCTAGAATCCAGATTGTGTTTCAAGCTGCTAGGCAGGCAATGGAGTTTAATCGTAGAGAGCCAGAATTCATATGCCAGGTTTAGGAGCTTCAGTTGGATGTTCATCATCTCAACAACATGGTGAACCCAATCCTTCCTCCAGCTCCAGCGATGGAAGAAGATCCCAATGTGTTGATTGCTGAGGATGATGGCATGGAGGTGGAGACCAAGGACGAGCCTAAAGATGAGGAGATCGAGCCTTTTGAGGATGACCAGGGTGATGGCGTGTTTGACGTCGACAGTGACCATCGCAAGGAGTAGCTTAGCTTTAGTATCTAGCTAGATGCGTTAGCTCCCTATCTTTGATCATTTATGTAATGAACTCATAATTTAGTTCAATCTCATGGTGTACCCTTTGATGTACTCTTGAAACCTTGCATGTAATCCATGTTGTAGTTGTACTTTTAATGAATGCCCCTTGTGTTGGCAAGCAATTTGGGCATATACGGAATGTATTGTGAATGGCGTTAAGTAATATAATTGGTGGTGTATGATTGTGGAAATGAATTTTTGTGCCTCTATTTTATTGTATGAACTTATATTCTTTCTAGTAAATTCTGTTTGGCATAATTATACAATTCTTCTCCAATTTTCTGACATCATCAATAATTGCTTATTGTTGCAATTCTATAGATGCCTCGCACCCATTCTAGTGCCGGTGGGAACAATTGGAACGATGGTGCCAGGGGTAGTGGCCTGAATGGTCATGACAATGAAGATTTGCTACCACCACCACCACCCACTCTGGCAGAGTTGATGGCTATGCTCGCTAAAGGGCAACGTGCTATGGGCAAGGCTATGCGCACCATAGCGCAGCAAGGCACCTAGGTTAGACATCAGCGCCAGGGTGCATAGCCAAACCAATACAGTGATTTCAAGGAGTTCCTAGATACCAAGCCACCTATTTTCAAGGAGGCTGAAGAGCCACTCTAAGTAGAGGAATGGTTGAACACACTTGAACAAAAGTTTTGTTTGCTAAGGCTGACTAAGCTACTAAAAACAGAGTATGCATCCCACCAGTTGCAAGGGTCTGCATTCATTTGGTGGAGTCATCACCAAGCCACCCTACCTAAGAATGCTCACATTACCTAGAACCAATTTAAGGCTACTTTCTAGGGACACTATATTCCTCTAGGTCTTATGAGTATCAAGCATACCGAGTTTATGAAGCTAACCAGGGTACCAAGAGCTTGACCGAATATCTACATGCTTTCAATGACCTATCAAGATATGCCACGGAATTTGTTGATATTGAGGCAAACAAAATTGCTAGTTTCAAGCAGGGGCTTGGCCCTAAGCTAATGAAGACTCTTGCTAATAACAAGTCTACCACTTTCAATGAATTTGTCAGTGATGCCTTAACACAAGACAATCAAAACAACATTTATGCTGCATCCAAGAATCAGAAGAGAGCCTTTGAAGCAGGCGCTTCTTAGTCAAAGGCTCCAATTGCTACGAGACCTTAGTTTTGCCCACATGCTCCCAAGTTTAGGCCACCTCAGAAAAAGGTGCAAACCATTTAGAATCAGAAGGTGTTTCACAAGGCCTATTCTGTTGCTCTACCAAAGGGCAGATCAGGACAAGGAAGTTCCAATGTTCCACCCAGCACCCTGCCGTGTTGGAACTGCAACAAGCCCGGCCATTGGGCAAGAAATTGCCCCTATCATAAGAAGAACAACCAGAAGTAGGGTAATTCCAATGTGTGTTAGGGACATGTGCACTATACAATTGTTGAAGAAATTCCTACCGATGAAGTTGTTACTGCAGGTACGTTTCTTGTGAACCAGCATCCCACAGTTGTTTTGTTTGATTCTGGAGCATCGCATTCTTTCATGAGTCAAACATTTGTATCCAAGCATAATCAGAGTGTAGTTACTGCATAAGTGCAACCAGAAATCAAATCTCCACCAACTAAATAGTTAGAGATGTGTGCATCTCAATAAGCAATTGGGAGTATACTGTAGATCTTGTAGTATTGCCTGGGTTGGGGATAGATGTAATCCTGGGAATGAAATGGATGAGTGGCCATGGAGTTCTTATTGATACTTCCACTCGGGTGGTTATGTTAAGGAAACCAGACAGTAAGAATGCTTTCTTTGTGCCACCTCCCAGAGATTTTGACCTTCGAAATGTAGCTAATCATATCCAGCCCATGACTATTGCTGACATTTTGGTGGTGTGTGAATTCCTGGATGTATTTCTGGATGAGTTGCCTGGGTTACCGCTTGACAGAGAGGTAGAGTTCAAGATTGAATTATTACCAGGCACGTCACCTATCTCGCAAAGGCCTTATAGGATGCCACCCAATGAATTAGCTGAGCTCAAAGTGCAATTGTAAGAGCTTGAAAAAGGTCTCATTCGACCCAGCTCATCATTATGGGGTTGTCCTGCCATATTCATGAAGAAGAAGGATAAATCTTTGTAGATATGTGTGGACTACCGACCCCTTAATGCGGTAGCGATCAAGAACAAGTATCCATTGCCTCGAATTGATATCTTGTTCGATCAGCTATCAAAGGCTAAAGTGTTCTCTAAGATCGATTTGAGATTGGGGTACCACTAGATTAAGATCAGGCTAGAAGACATACCTAAGACTGCCTTCTCTACTAGGTATGGTCTATATGAGTATCTTGTCATGTCTTTTGGACTCACCAATGCTCTTGCCCATTTCATGTATCTCATGAATTTGGTGTTCATACCTGAGCTTGATAAATTCATAGTGGTATTTATTGATGACATCTTAGTTTATTTTGAGAACATGGAAGATCATGAAGAACACCTAAGAGTTGTCTCAGCAAGGTTGTGAGAACATAAGTTGTATGCTAAGTTTAGCAAATGCAAATTTTGGTTAAAGAAAGTACCTTTCCTTGGTCATGTGTTATCTGAAGATGGAATCTCAGTAGATCCAGGCAAAGTGCAAGAAGTTATGGATTGGAAGGCCCCGACTTCAGTTCATGAAGTTTGGAGTTTCCTTGGATTAGCAGGTTATTACCGTTGTTTCATTCTAGACTTCTCTAAGATAGTCAAGCTCATGACTAGATTACTTCAGAAAGATGAGAAATTTGTGTGGACTTTGGAGTGTGAAGCTGCTTTTCACACTTTATAGACTTTGTTGACCACCGCCCTGGTTTTAGCACAGCTTGACATAGAAAACCCATTTGATGTGTTTTGTGACGCATTTGGTACTGGTTTGGGGTGTGTGCTCATGCAAGAGGGCCAAGTCATTGCCTATGCCTCGCGTCAATTGAGGAAACATGAGGTTAATTACCCAACTCATGATTTAGAGCTAGCCATGGTTATTCATGCTTTGAAGATTTGGAGGCACTATTTGCTTGGCAATGTGTGTCACATTTACACAGATCACAAGAGCTTCAAGTAGATCTTCATGCAACCTGAGTTGAACATGAGACAAAGAAGATGGTTAGAGCTAATCAAGGATTACAACCTAGAGGTGCATTATCATCCATGCAAGGAAAATGTAGTTGCAGATGCTTTGAGCCAGAAGTATCATAGCAAACCATTACTGGAAGATGGCTTCAACCTACTGCATCATGTAGTTTTACATAATCTCACTATAAGTTGCTCTCTTGAAGCTAAGGTCATGGAACTCCAAAAGACCGACATGGGTATATTTCATATCAAGAGAAAGATGGAAGAAAAAGAGACTAAACATTTCAGATTAGATGAGAGAGGTGTACTCAGGTTTAAGGATAGTCTTGTTGTACCTAAAGATAGAGAACTTAGAAACCAAATCTTAGATGAAGCACACTCTTCTAAATTGTCCATCCATCCTAGTAGCAGCAAGATGTACTATGATTCGAAGATCTGGTTTTGGTGGACAAAGATGAAGAAAGAAATTGCTACATATGTGGCTAGATGTGATACTTGCTACCAAGTCAAAGCCGTTCATTTGAAGCCAGTAGGGCTACTCCAACCACTACCTGTTCTAGGTTGGAAATGGGAAGAAATCACCATGGATTTCACTATTGGTCTTCGAACCACTTAGAAAGGGTAATGATTCCATCTAGGTAATTGTGTACCATCTAATGAAGTCTACACATTTCATTCCAGTTCAGATAGTTTACCACCGACATCAATATGCAAAGCTGTAAATCACCCACATAGTGCATTTACATGGGATACCAAGAACCATTATGTCTGATAGAGGTTCACAGTTTGTAAATCATTTTTGGGAACATTTGCATAATCAGTTGGGTACCAAATTGATCCGAAGTTCTGCTTATCACCCTCAAACTGCTTGGCAAATAGAGCGAGTGAATCAAATTCTTGAAGACATGTTAAGAGCCTGTGTAATATCTTCAAAAGGTTCATGGGAGAAATGGCTACCTTTGGCTGAGTTCTCCTATAACAATGGCTATTAGGAAAGCATCAAGATGGCCCCTTTTGAAGCTTTATATGGCTACAAGTGTAGAACTCCTCTGAATTGGGTTGAGCTAGGTGAAAGAAGGTATTATGGTATTGACTTTGTCAAAGAAGCCGAAGGGCAAGTTCAGATCATTTAGCAACATATAGAAGCTACTCAATCAAGACAAAAAAGTTATGTAGATAAGAGAAGGAGTCCTGTTGTATTTGAAGTTGGTAATTACGTGTACTTGAAAGTATCACCAATGAAAAGGTACAGTGATTTGGTGTGAAGCGAAAGCTAGCGCCCTAGTACATGGGCCCATACAAAATTATTGAGCAATGTGGACCAGAAGCTTATAGACTTCAACTACCACCAGAGATGAGCGCCATCTTCAATGTTTTCCATGTCTCTCAATTGAAGAAATGTCTTCGTGTGCCCAAAGAAGCCATTAAACCCACTAATGTCAAGATCCAATCTAATTTGACGTATGAAGAAAAACCTATCTGGGTGATAGAAGAAATGGAGAGAGTGACTAGAAGTAAGGTGGAACAACCATAGTGAGCAAGATGCAACGTGGGAAAGGGACGATTTTCTGCGTGATGCCTACCCCACTTTCTATAAGGACTAGTAGGTCTTTCCAATCCTAGGATGAGATTTTTATAAGAGGGATGGGCTGTAACACCCTGGTGTTAAGCATGCATTTGGCATTGGCATTGCACGAGCACAAACATCATTGATCATTAGCATGAGCATCTCACATTTTATCTCTATGATTGCTTATATCACATGTGTTTGTCACTAAATATTTTACATATGCTAGGGTTTACATGTGACCAATGTATAAACTACTTTTGGGACCTTAGGGGTACCTTAAACATGTTTGTAATGTCACATGGAACAACTTTGGTATTCATGACCTGGACCAATTTGGCCTCTAAGTCATGGTTATAGTGTAAGTTACCATTTTCAAGTTTTATGTTTGACCTAAGTTGAACTATAGTATAGAGTGTTTGCATGGCAATGCACCCTTAAGCAAAGTTGTAGTACTTGACAAGAGTAACAACTTTTTTTTGGGTCAAGACCTAATTCAGTGCATAGCATGCTCAAAAACAACTCACAAGTAGCAATAGAATTACTATTTTTGAGTTTGAAAATTTTCTTAGTTTGGAAGTGGTTTACAGTTTTAATGTACCTGTGTTTGATGGACTATAGTTTGTAAACTAGGCCGATCTAGACTGAACTCATTTAAGCAAAATTGTAGATCCTATGTATCTCTACAACTTTGATTATTACAGTTTTCACTGAATTGCCACGGATTTGGAGTTAGACAATCGCAAAGTCACGTTGTCAAGCGATGTCATCGGCTCTGATGGCCGCGTCCATGCGTGCGTCAATGGCTGACCGGCCATAGGCCGTGGCCACCATGTGGTGGCCGCACACTAGCGATGGCCTAGCTGGTCTGGTCAAAGCTTGCCAAAGGCGCCATGCCCCTACTGATCACTCCACCCACCCGCTCGCATTTCCTCCCTCTTGCTCTGCCTTGCCGAAGTAGAACGCCGTGCTCGCCATTGCCACCACCATGCTCCGCCATGCCCGCTCACCGCCGTCGTTGCACCACTACCTAATCCAACTCGCTAGTAGCTCCACCATCGTCACCTCTTCTACCCCGACCTGATAGCCCCGCTTGCCAAGCTAGGGTAAGGGCACATTTCGCATTGCCATCGCCACGATCTTGTCGGAGCACCGCCGCACGCTTTGTTGTCACCATGGCCACGCCATTCCACCGCGCCTCCTGTCCTCCTCTTCTTCGGTCGATAGCCGCTTTATGGTCCTTATGCTTAGGTAGGAACTAGGTTAGATGCTACTGCACGGTCATCTAGCCGGAACAGCGAGAGCACCACCGTGCTCTCTTCACCGCCACTGCGGCATGCACGTAGTCGAAGCTCACCGTCACCTCATCGGAACCCTAACCACCCTAGATAGCTTCATTAGGATTCCACGAAGTCATAGCGCTCCTCACTGGAGCCCATGATGGCCAGAGAACGCCGGCATGCCGCGGCGCTACCTCTGTCGTCTGCCATTACCGCCGCCGAGCTATCTCCAGTGAACCCTAGGTCACGTCTTCACCACCAACTGACACGGCTCGATGTGGGGAACACATTGGTGTCACCATCGTCGCTAGTGATCTCGCCGCCGGTGAGATATGGGTGGCTGTAGCACCTCCTCTACTCTGTATCATTAACGCGTGGGTCCTACTGACCAGCGGACCCCATCTGTCAGTCACTATGTGTCTTGGATTTCTTATTTGTTTTCACATATTTGAATGTTTGTTTCAAAAATTCATAAGTAGAGTGTAGATGTCCAAATGGGGTGAACCAAATTTTTTTGGATTCATCATGAAGTGTAGTATTTGATAAAAATATAAAACCTACTATTTGGGATGTTTTTATAGGAGAATTAAATAGAGCTAGATAAGTTCTTTTTAAATTATTTGCAATCTTGTAAAATGCATAACTTGAGCTAGGAAAGTGATAAAATTGTGATTCTAGTTAGGAAAAATGTTGAACTTGTAGTAAACTTGATTTTGAGGAAATTCATAAGGATAAAAATAAGTAACATATTGCCATGCAAAATTTTGTACAGTGTTAATGGGTTTTAGGGAAGCTAAGAAAAATATGAAATCTGTGTTTGACACTTTTCAATAGGGATAACTATTTTCACTAAAATCAGCTCTTATAACTTGTCATTTATGTAGAGGGTGTTGTACTTGTATATTTGGCATGAAATTTTTACAGTAGCCTATTGGGATCATATATGAACCACTGTAATTTTCTAAGAATTTATTGTTCAATTTTGATATATTTTCTTTATTTCACCTTAGTGTCCAAATGAATTAATAAAGGCATTTAAATAAATTATTTAGGCTTGACCACCATATTTTCTAGAGTCTGTATTATGCCTATGAACTGTTGGTATCTTTGGTTGTGCCCAATTTTGATTTCTTGTATGCAGTAAAATATTATGGCTAAAAAATTTAATTATGGAAGTTGTTTTGGATAGATTCTGTTGCTATTTGTTTTACATGGGCAAAATTGAGTTTGATGTAAAAATGGTTAATAACAAAGTTGTAGGGAATTTATTTATCTATCTTGTGTAAAAATTTCAGGGCAATAGGACAAATAGTTTGGCAGTTATGGTTGTTAGAATTTGGTCTCCCGAAATGCTTACTCTCTAGAATTTCTAGATAGAACTAGGAAGTTTACCTGTTTTGGCTAGGATAGTAGTTGAATCAGCTTTTGATGATTAAATGAAAGTTGTAGGAAATTTTATAATATTTCCATAAAGTCTAGGATCATAGGATTTGGATGAGTAGAACTCTAGTTATGATCTAAACTTATAACTGCTGTGTTGTGGTTTAGAAATGGACTTAGTGTGGATTCTTGAAATTTCTAGAGAAGAGATATGCACCTACTCAGTAAATAAGAATTTAACCTTCTATCATCCTGATGACCTAATATGATAGTCATCAATTACCATGCGCATTATCATGACATGTCATCCGTGACCCTTCTTATGCATTCATGATTCTCACTTTTGCATATGCATGCAATAGGTGCGACAGAAGAAATCACCGTTGGAGTAGGAGGCCGATCTCTAGGAAGAGCATCAGGAAGTGTAGCAATAGGAGGTCCCAAGAGAAGGCAAGCCCAATAGTGAATAGTTGCCCAAGTGCCTAGATCACCAGCCCTCAACCTTTGTGAAAGGCAAGCCCTAGATCATTCTAAGCCTCCTATGTTTTTGAACTATCAACTTGAGTCCTTTTATGTTGATGCATTAAGTACTAGGAGTTGATTAGAACCACTTGCTGCATATATCTTCCTTGTCTAGATTTACATATCTTGAATCCTATGTATGTTTAGGATCGAATATATGCTTAGCCATGCTTAGTCGGTAGAAGTCGGGTGATTACCTATCACCTGCATGATATAGGCTGATAACTAATCACGATTGGCTATATGTGCTAGCGTGGAATATAACCATGTGTCAATGAATAAAGGAGACTGGGCGGGACCATGATAAAGAAGCAACAATAGATGGAGGTCTTGGGTGCCTATTTATCCCCGTTTGTGTCGATTAAGGACCGATTTGCTGTGCGTCCTCATGTCATATTGAATGCATGCCTAGCACTTAGCTGGCCAGATCTGATGATACAACCACGAAGCCAAGTAGCTCAATTCAGTTCGGGCTCCGATAAGTGAAAGTGCGCACACTAGAGGCGGTAAGGATGTGTGGAGAGCCAATGGCATGAGCCCAAGGGCGGGACTGAGAATCGATCTTCCTGGCAGATTGGTAGAATCTCTGAGGGTGCGGCGCTGATTGGACCCCTAAGTTAGTCCTAAATTGTAACAAAGGTGACCTGAGGCTACCTTCATTGGGTGTGCTTCAGTTTGTGTTAGGAATAAATTCTCCAGCTAGGTAGGAATCGATTCGAATTGCCGTCTCTCCTAGATAGTGAGAACTTGACTAAGCAGCGGCAACAAAGATTAACTTAATGGAAACTTGATGGTTATGATGATGCTCAAATTATTCTTGTACTGGATATGGTTATTAATGCTTGTTAGCTTAATCAAGTGATTGCTCTAGTACATGTGCTAATCTAGAGATGCTTAATTGAATAGGTATTCAAATTGATGCTAGAGGTACTAAATCTCCAAGTTATATTACTTAAGCTTTTATGCAAAATGTTGTTTAGCTAACTCTGCCTTTTAAAGCCATGCATACACCTTGATGTCTTATTATTTTGGTTTATGACGGGTAAGTCTAGCTGAGTACATTCTTGTACTCAGGGTTTATTCCCATTTGTTGTAGATGACATGATGTACCATGGATACTGCAAGCATTGCATAAGTCATGTGGATGGAGAGTAAGACCAAGGGCATAGTCATTCTATATCATCTCACTTATGTGCTTTTGTTGGAGATGATCCTAAAGTAGCTATGTATTTGAACTATGGTGATGTTGTTTCAAAACTATGTTGCTTCCGCTACTTTTAAATTGAGTTGTAATAACTTCGTTGAAACTCCGATGTATGAGAACTATTTGTGAACCTATTGTAACATGTAACTGGTTGTGTTGAATCATGTACGATCTTGGTTTGTATGTTGGTTTGTTTGAGATCCTTCATGATTTCATCGGACTATCGGGTTTATATGGGTTCAAGTATGACAGTTCGATCACTTCAATGATTGCTATTGTACTTATGCTCTTATAAATTGTACAGTCCTGTTATAGCTCCTAAGGAAGAATAGGTCCTATACCGCTTCTTCCTCTGTCACTCCACTAGCAAGTCAACCAGTCACCCTCATACCATCCGCTACTACCAAAATGGCCAAGTCACTCCATGACTACTCCACCTCTGCTAGGCCCATTGTCAACACGAGCACTAGAAACTTTGAACTTCGAACTGGCCTTATCACGATGGTACAAGTAAACCAATTTTGTTGTTTGCCAAGTAAGGACGCAGGTGCTCACTTGCAACACTTCCTGGAGCTGTGCGGCACCATTGTCATCAAAGAAGTCGCACAAGCTAGCATCAGGCTCTATTTGTTTCCCTTCTCCCTTGCGGGGAAGGCAAAACTATGGTTTTATAAGGTGAAAGAAGCTGTGAACATGTGGGACAAATGTTTGGCGACATTCCTTGCGAAATTTTTCCCCATGGGCAAAACCAATGCCCTAAGGGGAAAAATTTCAAACTTCCAGCAAAATCACATGGAATCCATCCCCGAGGCGTGGGAGAGGCTACAAGATTATATCAAAGCCTACCCACATCATGGAATGGAGGACTGGCTCATGCTCTAGAACTTTTATGAGGGGCTCACTCCCATGTCAAAGGGGCATGTAGATGCCGCTGCTAGAGGAGCATTGCTCTCCCTGACTGTCGATGGAGCTAAGGACCTCATTGAAAAGATGGTGGCCAACCAAAGCTGGGGGAGGAGCGCAAGCAACAAAAAGGCATGCATTCCGTCAAGGAGGTGGATATGCTTGCTGCAAAAATAGACTTATTGTTATCAAGATTGAATGATTGGGCCCACAAAAAGGAAACCATGAAGGCCACTATTTAGGCCACAGAATCGCAAATGACTTGTGAAGTCTGTGGTGAGGTCGGACATTCAGGGGACAACTACCCCAAAACTCTTGAAGATGCTATATATATGAACAATGGGTTCCTACAAGGCAATAATAATGGGTGGAACAATCAACCCTCCTGCAAGGAGGTAATTCGAACTTCAACTCAAATTACAATTCGAATCAACCATCCTTGAGAGACCTAGTACAAGGTCAAGCTAAAGTAAATGAAAATATCACCAAAAAGCTTTCTTAGAATGATAAAATGATAGAAAATATTAATTCTAAACTTGAAGGTTTATCCTCCTCCATAAAGAATCAATTAAGTTTTAATAAAATGATTGAAACACGAATTGCTCAAATTGCTGCCGCTATTCTTGTCAACAACATGGGGAATATCCCGGGGCAACCCAAGAATTCCCTCGAATTTGTTCATGCAGCTATAGAGTAATAAAGGAGGAGAAGTCTTGCTAACGTACTATAAATGTCGAGCCCTTGCCGAAGGTAAATTAGTAGTTATCTTTTAAATATTCAAAAATTCAAATTTTCAAAATTCAAAATTCAAAATTTTCTTTAAAATAAACTTTTTAGAAAATAAAATAAAAAACATTTTTTGATAGTATAGATTTTTATATTATCATTTCTCAATTTTAAAAATATTTATGAAAATTCAAAATATAATAAAAGTTTTGTGGAAAATCAAAATCGGGAGCAAATTTTTGAATAAGAGGGAAGCACCAATGACTCCATTTTGAAAACGACCGTTGGGAGCTACCGGCCAATGGGGGCAGCAATGGCTACACCTTGCCAGGCGCTGCTGCCGCTGCTTCTCCAACAGCTCCTAGCCATTGCACCCTCCCCCTCTCTGTCAGTGTTTTGCTCTATAAATACCGAGAGCCTAGGTTGAGCTCCCCTCACCCTCTCACTCTCCATTTTCTTCACTCCCTCTCACTCCCACTTGCTCCACTTCTTGCAAAATATTTTCCACAAAGCTTGAGTGCAATGAAACTCTACAAAAAATTCCTAGACTCATCACCACCAAGCAAGCTCACTTGTTTGCACTAACGTAACCCTATTTGCAAGTTGTGTTGTTGTCTTTTTTTCTACCATGGGCAAGTTTGGGAGGAGGCTTGCTGGTGCATTCAAGAAGGCCATGGGAGCAAGCTCAAGTCACTCCCGCGGAAGCTCAAGCACGTGTATCTCCAAGCCCAAAGAAAGCCCGATGCATGAAGAGGAAGAAACGGAGCCAATGGAGAAAGAACAAGAGCAAGAGCAAGAAATGGAGGAAGGTGATGATGATCCTCACCTTGACTTGGAGGGAGATTGGGAGATGCAAGCATACAACCATGTCAAGGAAAGTGAGTTCATCCACATGCCGGTATACGACCTCAACCTCCTCGACAAGATAGGTATGGACACCGAATTCACCACCATTTAGAAGGTCGTAGGAGGAGAGAAAGTTGCTCCCTTTGATGAGCAAGGTTCTCACATCCTAACCATTCAATTTCTATGCTCTTTAAAAGAAGTTCAGGGTGGGATTACATTCCATCTTTTTGAGAAAGAATATTATCTTACAGGGAAAAATCTTGGCTCTCACTTAGGCTTCAATGCAAAATGCTCAATTGATATAGATTATTCTCTCAGAGCTTTTAATCATCATGAATTTTGGAGAATAATTTTGGGTTGAAACATAATTGGCAAGTTTCAACCTCGTAATACGAATATTCATCATCCTACTTTGAGGTTCATGCATCAATGGATTGCCATGACTTTGTTCACTAGACAAGACATTTGTTTTGTTTACCTTGCTGAAATGCAACTGCTCTCTGCCATGCTTAAAAAGACAAAAGTTGCTCCTATGAAAGAAATGTTTAATCATTGGTTAGAAACAATCATTGCTTCCACTGCTATTACTTGCACGTCCCATGTGACTCGTATTGCTGCCAGTATTGGTGCATTGGATGGACAAGATATGGCATACATCTCTACTCCACGCATCAAAATTGACGAGCATTACTTGATGCAAGGGCACCATTTAAAATATGATGAAGCAGGGAACCTTGTATTTTTCTTTTTGGGATATACAAATTAGATCCCACTCCCTAACCTAGGATTCTCTTTGTTTAAATCCCTGTCACTCACCTTCACTCTTGTCAAACAAGAGGAAGCATGCAGGAGTTCCATTTCTCGAAGGTCAATAAGGAGCAGAGCTAGAGATGAAGCTAGCAGTTCTTAGCAGCCACCACCCACACCAACACCACCTGTACCTCAGACGCACCATGCGGGATGGTTCCTAGCTATGCAGACCCCTAGGTTACTGCCTAGGTTTCATCCTGGCAGGGGATACGCCTCGCTTCCAGATGAGGCTAGAGGGTCAGGATGGCACAAGGCCAGAGGATCAAGATGGCATGAGAGCCAGGCTCATTCCTCTGACTCCGAGGGGCTACGACCACCCGTCCATCCACGATAGTCTACTTTAGATCGTCGAGAGTTGGACGACATCAACACTCACCTTAGAGGATTGGAAATCTGCATAGGTGAAATCTGAAATACACTGAACACTCATGTGTAGAATTCCACCCAGTGGCACCAACAACAACAGCAACAGTTCACGGACATCAACACGATGCTGAGGCAACAATAGGAACTGCAGGTGGCCTACTGGTGGTCCATGGGATACAATCCCAGACCTTAGGCCCTGAGCTAGCTTTGGGGGAGGACCCCCATAGAGGTGCCTTGTATCTTTTATTTTCACAATTTATTTCTGCATTTCTTTATTTTTTAGCATATAAAAAAGCTGAAAAAATGAAAATCCCAAAAAAATAAAATATGATAAAAATACCAAAAATATGAATTCCACTCTTATATGTGTTTTAAGAATGTTTAATTTTTTCTAAGTTGAAATAATGAATAGTTGCTCTATCCATAATTCATCTGTGCCTATGTTATAACTTGGTATTCCCCAAGATTTAAGTTTGTTTGCTAAAAATGTCTCAACCTAAAACTTGAAAACTTGTGGGTTGCAAATGTATGATCCTTTTCTAAGTTGTTGCAAGTTATGATATGGCACAAATAGAATTTGCTATGACTTTGTTCTAGGAGAAGCTTGACATCCGGAGATTTTACTTTAAAAATGCTAAAATTCAAAGTTCCTCAATGATTATGAATACCGACCAATGCCATATGACATGAATTCCATTCAAAACCTTAGTCATATGCTACTTGTTTGAGCATTGAGCTTTGTCAAATTGTTGTGACCCTTGTTGAGATTCTCGTCATGCACCCATGATCAAGACACACGTACACCCACAAATAAAACTGTTGATTCTTACACTGAGAGTTACACAAAAACATGCTTTTTTTGCCCACCAAAATAATTACTCTATTCATTTATCATATGTCTCTATCTAAAAAATTTCATATGCCAAAAAGAATAGTATGGGCTATGCTTATAAAAGAAGAGAAAGAAAAGAAAAAAAATCCATGCCAAAAGGGCATGAGAGAAAAAAAATGCAAGCCAAAGAGCATGAAGAAAAGAAAAGAAAAAGAAAAGAAAGAAATAAAGATAGCCCATACCTTCAAATAAAAGGCATTCATTCAAAAAGAGAGAGATTCATGATTCAAAGGAGTACCAAAAACATTTAGGATTAGAATTTTATAAAAATTCCACACACTCGCACGTCTTGATCAAAGTGTTTGACTTGCATCTCCTTGAGGTCCGGTTCTTGACTTAGCAAAATATGTGATGCAAGTATGCCTCAATTTTATACCTACCCAAAACTCCACTCAAAAGCCTTTAGTGGTAGGATATGAAAAGAAGGCAAAATCAAATGCCTTTGGTGAGGTTTCATACACATTGAGCAATCGAGAGAATCATTTTAGGAACCTACAGTTGTTTTGCAAAACTTATAAAACCTTCAGATAGATGATCAATCCAAGAACGAATGATTGGTAGTTCTATTATAACCGTTCTATCTTGCAACCGCCCAAGAACTTGGAAAAGCTATACGCCCCATAGGGATCAAGGTAAAGGGTGGATAAAATGCCAACTTATTTAAATCATAGAAGAATGCTTTGTTATAGACATGGCACTTGTGAATTGTATCGGCATAGTAGCAACTCCTAATCAACAACCAAGTACTTAGCTATTTACTCGAGATGAGCAAAGGTTAAGCCTAGGGGATTTGTTGGTAGTCACTAACGATTGTTTCTAACCACCAATTATAGTCCAATACATGAGAAATAAACATACTTTTGACATATATGCCTTTACTTTTGACCTAGTTCCACCTATATTCAAGAAATCATGTTTTGCAGGTCACATATTCAAATACAAGTGGAAAATATACCAAAGGGCGCAAACAGAAGGCGTAAAGTAGAAATGCACGAAGGAAATAAGAAGAGAAGCCCACCTACACAACTTGCCTGGGTAGAATAACACCGAGGACACGACTTAGGCCCATCCAGGAACTGACTAGGTGAAGACGGTCACAAGGCAGGCCCACCAAGGTGTGGGCACACCCTAGGTGTGACCGCACCCCAACTGCCTCTGCTCGTCCCCACTCTTCTACGACAGTTGCATGCCTCCATGCTACGACAGTTCCCTAGGGTTTCCTTATTTTCTAGTGCCAAACCATCCTCACTGCACAATATAAAGAGGGCTAGAGCTCATTCTTCACACACATCATTTGGAGCTACACCTCACTACCCTACTCTTGTACTCTTTTAGCTTTAGTTCTTAGTAGTGTTTGGAGCTAGCAAAGCTACTTGGAGAGCTTGTCTCCTTGGAAGAAGAGCAACTTTGGTATGAATAATACTATGAAGAGTTCTTCCATATTCATGCTCTCATATCATTTATATAGTAGTGCATATGAACTAGAGTATAGTTTTCATGTTGTAATCATGCTATATGAAACTAGCATATAGTTTGTGTGTTATGATCTTAACATGTCTAACTTTATGCTTAATCATTCATATGAATTGTATGAGTAGAAGTAGAACTAGGGTTGAGGTGGCAGTTCCTCTGGGGTTGCCTATATTCTTGCTTGTCAATCCATAGGGTTGGAGTCCTAGGGGATATAGGTAGTTTCCTTGTACACGGGTGTGGTGCTCGGGTGCACGGGAACCTTCAGATATGATTGTATGCCATAGTTGTGGAGTAGGCGTTAGGTGGTGACAGCCCTGTCTGTCCATTGTAATCCCCCATGTTTAGGTATTGTGTAGGAGTTTTAAAGTCTCTCGCACTTGCTGGCAAATCAGTGCTCGAAGATCTCCCCGTCCATCTTAAACTTAGCTCTAACTCTAATCATATAACTTGTATGATCATTAACTATTCTTTGCATGACTATATTAGAACATACTAGCTCCATATAGGAACATTTTTTTATTCTTTGTTTTCCTTTTATCCCTGAGGTTGGCCTAGATGTGTGTCCACTATCCTTGATATACTGTTTTTAACCCTATCATGTACTATGGTCCACTATGTAAGTATGTAATCATGTTTATGCTCATGCTAGACTCTTAATACCTTTCCCTACTTTAGGAAAATATAAATAACGATACCTAGAATACTTCTGGGTGAAATGCTACAATGATTGATTCGTGCGCTTGTGGATATTTCTATAATCGTTAAGAACTATCATAGTTGGTGTTTCTTGGCGACGTTGCTAAGATTAACTTAATCTTAGTAATGGTGCTAAGAAATACCAACAAACATTTCTGGCGCCATTGCCGGTGATGGACTTAAAATCTCCTCACTTGGTGATTGCGCTAAGAAATGCCAACAGACACATGGTGTCCAAACGAGGGATAGAGGTAGATAGAGCTAAAATTGAAGTAATTGAACAGTTACCTCCTGTCGTAAATATCAGAGGGATCCATAGTTTTCTTGGTCATATGGGGTTTTACCGCCGCTTTATCAAAGATTTTTTCACATGTTGCTAGACCACTTATAAATCTTTTGGCTAAGGATGTTATCTTTTAATTTGATGATGCATGCTTAAAATCTTTTAATATTCTTAAAAAGCACTCATGTCTGCACCAATCATTCAACCTCCTGATTGGTCGCTACTTTTTGAAATTATATGTGATGCTAGTGATTATGCTATGGGGGTAGTTTTGGTCAAAGAAAAGATAAGAAGCATCATGCAATTGCTTATGGTAGCAAAACTCTGATAGGATCTCAACTTAATTATGTAACAACTGAAAAAGTTCTCCGGGCTATTGTTTTTGCTATTGATAAGTTTAGATCTTACTTAGTAGGAGCTAAGGTGATTGTTTACACTAATCATGCTACTTTAAAATATCTGCTCACTAAGAAAGATGCTAAACCTAGACTCATAAGATGTATTTTGCTACTCTAAGAATTTGACTGAGAAATAAAAGATAAAAAGGGAGTAGAAAATTCTGTTGCCAATCACTTGTCCAGAATACAATTTCAGAATTCACAGGAACTACCCATCAATGATGCACTACGGGATGACATGCTCTTCAAAGTTACAAAATCCAACCCCTGGTACACAAATATTATTAATTTTATGGTTGCAGGTTATGTACCACCAGGGGAGAATAAAAGGAAGCTCATCTATGAAAGTCATCTCAACATATGGGATGAACCATACCTCTTTAGAGTCTGCTCTGATAGCCTGCTTCGAAAGATGTGTAAAGGCAAAAGAAGGCATCAAGATCATTGAGCGATGCCACTCATCACCAAATGGAGGGCATTATGGTGCATTCCGCACTCATTCAAAGATCTAGCAAAGTGGATTCTTCTAGCCAACTATATATGAAGATACGAAGGATTTCATTCGAAGGTGTGGAGCGTGTCATAGGCACAGGAATATTAATTCAAGAGGTGCCATGCCACTGACCAACAATCTCTCGATTGAGCTTTTCGATGTCTAGGGTATCGACTACATGGGACCATATCCCAAGTCAAAGAACTGTGAATACATATTGGTGGTAGTTGACTATGTCTCCAAGTGGGTTGAAGCCATGCCATGTAGAGCCATGGATTCTAAGAACTCCAAGAAGATGTTTGAAGAAACAATATTTCCACGATTCAGAGTTCTAAGGATGGTGATTAGTGATGGAGGCACTCACTTCACTGAGAAGAATTTTCACAACTACTTATCGAGACATGGGATCTGCCACAACATCGCTACTCCATATCACTCTCAGACAAGTGGCCAAGTAGAAACATCAAATAAACAAATCAAGGATATTCTGCAAAAGACAGTCAATGAGATGGGGACTACATGGAAGGTTAGACTACCAGATGCACTATGGGCTTATAGAATGGCCTATAAAACACCACTTGGGATGTCACTATATCAACTCATCTATGGGAAGACCTATCATTTACCTATTGAGATAGAATTCAAGGCTCACTTGGCTATCAAGCAATGGAACATGGACTTTGAAGCCGCTGGAACCAAGGGGAAGATGCAACTCTCTAAACTTGATGAATGGCGTGAAAAAGCATATCATAATGCCAAGATATACAAGGAGAGAATGAAGAGATGACATGATAAGAGGATCAAGAAGGAGTTTGCCCCCAAAGATAAGGTATTACTTTTTAATTCCAAGGTCAAATTATTCGGGCATGGAAGACTTTGAAGCAAATGGGAAGGACCATTTAAGGTGATAAGCACTTCATCGCATGGAGCGGTAACACTTCAAAACGATGAAGGTACGTTATTCAAGGTAAATGGCGACTGTCTCAAGATCTTTATAGAACCTAAAAAACCACCTAAGGATTTGGATGTGGTACAATTTCTGATTTTACCATAGATTTACACCTTTGCCATCCTCTTTTCATTTCGTAACGCATAAATATACTTTTTGGGATTAGATAGGGATTAGAAACCATTGTGAGAAAACCCCCCATGAGAAGATGATGTGTGGGGCTAGCCAGACCCACCTATAGGATGGCTAGCCCACCTGTCAGTCCCCTTGCACCCGGTTGATTCTCTCATGTCTTCCAGATCCGTCCTCTCCATAATCTCATAGTTTTTTCGACGCATTCGATTTTTCCTGGTTATGAGACCTCTAATGGATAGATCTTGACCCTTGTTGCAAGTTGTTGTCCCCTATATAAGCGAGCCTCTGCCTGCCTCCATAGCCATCCCATCAAAGCCTCCTCTTTCCAATAGCAACAAAGCTCTCCTCCTCTCTAGTCCCCATGGACAACAAGCAGATCGTCCCCTACTGTTTTGATCTAAACAAGAAGCCCGACGCGCTTGCACTGAGCGTTGTTCCTCCAGAGATCACCCCCATTCGCTCAAGCCAGTCTTACTTTTCTAAAGCCATCCGTCATTTGATGATCGCTCCTTCACCACCATGCCCACTTTTTGAAGGCAAGCCACACCAATAAGAGCCTCATCTAGATGTCTAGAAGCTGATCAAGGTGACAAAGGAGATCAACCTCCTTCATCCAAAGGGACACGAGGTGCTGACTGGAGTCAAGACCAACAAGTTTGGAGATGTCACATGTGCAAAATACAAGTCGGTCATGTCCCGCTTGAGCATAGATGGAGTTTGCGCTATGCTGGATCAGGTCAAGGTTGTGGTAGAATCGACCAATTTATAAGAGCACAAGTATAATGGCAACCACCAAAGCGATCACACTATCATACTTGAGCCCATATAAACCCGGTAGTCCATTGAGTATCATGAAGGATCTCGAATAATCCAACATACAAGTCACATGTTACATAAGTTTACAAGTAGTATAACATACATCGGAGTACGAAAATAGTCATTACAATCCAAGTTCAAATGTAGTAGTGGAAGCAATATAGTTTTAAAACAATCATCACACACACTTGTTCAAATACATGCTAGTTTGTGATCAAGTCCAACAAAAGCATGATAGGTAAGGCAACATAGTTGAGCCTTGTCCATTGCCTTACCCCTCGTCCATGGTGGGAGAGAAACAAGTGGGAAATAAACTTTGAGTACGAGAAGGTACCCAGCTAGACTTACCCATCATAAACAAAAAATAAAGTGACACCAAGGATCATGCAAGGCTTTATAAGTGGAGCTAGCTTAACAACATTTTGTATAAAAATGGAAGTAATATGTATCTTGATCTAATAGGTTATTCCAGCAACAAGTTATACCTATTAAAATTAAGCATGTCTAGGTTGGCACATGTACTAGAGCAATCACTTGATTAAGATGAAGAAAACAATAGTAACCATATCCGGTGTAATATTTGCATGTTCCTCAAAACCATCATATTCCATCAAGTTACTACGATGAAGGGGCTCAGTCAAGTTTCTCACTATCCAGGAGAGACAGCAATTCGAATTGATTGCAACCAGCTGGGCAAAAATCCTAACACAAACTCAAACATACCTGCGCCAAGGTAGTCTTAGGTCACCTTTGGTACAACTCAGGTACACATATCGTGGGTTCGATTAGAGCCACACAATTAGGGACAACCAACTGCCAGGACGGCATTTTTAGCACCTCCCAAACTTAAGTTATGCATTTTTCAAGATTAATAGGAATAAACAAAATAATTTAAATAGGGTAAAAAATTGTAGCACATACCAAGTATCATATTTTAATAGATACTACTCATCAAGATGAATCGAACAAAATATGGTTCGCCCAATTTGGACACACCTAGAATTAGTTATGAATTTTTGAAGTTTGAATCAATTTCTAGAAAAGAATAAAGAAAAACATTCAAAAATACAAAATCACTATGCACACCCGAGCTCAGCGCACCCACTACCACTGATGCCCGAGCCCCACAGTCAACATGACCCAACCCATCTGCCTAACCCAAGCAGGGGCATGGTTGACCGGCGTGAAGCCCGCCGATGGTGAGGTCTTCGGCCACACGGTCTTCACCACTAGCTTCCTCTTATCACTCCACATCCAACGAGCTAGATGGTTGAAGCTATAGCAGCGTCTAGCTAGGGTGGCGGTGGTCATGGCAAATGGTGTCATGGCTGGGTGGTGCCCCGGCCAGGTCCGACCAAGGCATGCTCGGGTGAGCATGACTATAGCTTCATGGTGACCTAGCGGAGATCTAGGGTTAGGATTGGGGCCATAGGAATCAGCGGTGAGGCATGGCCACGTGCATGGTGGCACGGTGGCGTGAGCATGATGCTAGCGTTGTGGCATTCTGGCGAGTCAATCGATGGCATTAGGCATCCGTTAGCCCTAGAAGCTTCACCTACCCAAGGTGATGCTCTAGCACCTAAAAGCAAGGGAGGGAGAAGACAAGGTGAGCATGGCCATGGTGGCGCACATGGCAGCAGCGCTCTCAGCTCATGGCGGTGGACGCGCGTTCTTCCTCGTCGAGGTCGGCATTGTCCAGAGGCTAGTGGCTACAGCACCCACTAGGTCTAGCAGCTATGGGGTGGTAGCGAGAGGGAGCGGTGTGGGCGTGGAGTGGCTTGGCCACGATGAGCTCAAGCTCTATGGCGCTCTGCGGCCATGGCGACCATGATGATGGTGCATTGGGCCTTTACCTATGCTCGAGGAGCACTGCTAGCGGGTCGACGGTGTAGCGCGCAAAGTGGTGGAGCTAGGGGCACAACGAATCAAGTGGCATTGTGGCATAGGTGGCTAGCAGGGCTAGCAAAGGCGCAACGACAGCGTGACATCACCTTTCTCCACTTCGGTGAGCGCAGGAAGAGAGAAAGGGAGAACGAGAGTGAGTGGGCGCAACAAGGGTGTGGGTGACCGAGTACCCTTCCCTTTAGCATAGATGGGTGGGCCAGCACTGGCGTATGACCACCATGTGGCATGTGTGGCCTACCCATGGTTGGCCACTGCCCACGATGGGTGAACCAGGCTAGAGCCAATTCAGTTAGAGGAGACAGCGACTGAAGCTCGATTTTCTACCCCCAATTACTCCTAATCCGTGTAGTAATTTGTCAAACCAATTACACCATCATGTAGAGCTATGTGAGTACTACAAAATTGCTTAAAGGAGTTTGGTCTAATTCGCACTAGTTTGTAAACTAAAAATCACCAAAGATGGCTACATGAAAACTATGAACCATTTAAGACAGAAAAATTTTCAAGTTACAAAACAACATCAAATTGAAACTTGTGAGCTCTATTTGACCAACTTAGGCACTTATTCAGTTCTTGACCCTTAAACAAAGTTTGTTCTACATGATCTAAACTACAATTTTTATTTAGGGCCCATTGCCATGCAAGCTCTCTAAGCAATTAGTCAAGTTAGGTCAACAATCAACTTAATAAAGGCATTTCTAGTAATACTAACCCTTAGAAGCATTTTTGAACCAACTCATGAATATAAACTTGGTTCCATTTAGCATCCTAAGTGTGTCTAAGGTGTTTTAGTGACCAAACAACAATCACTTGCATTAGCCAAGCATGATCACAAGCATATACATGTATAATCAAGCATCACATGTGATAACATAGAGTGAATGAGATGAAATTTCATATGCTAATGCTCATGAATGAATGGGTGATGCTTATGCTCATGCAAATGCAAGTGCAAAGTGCAAGATTAACACTAGGGTGTTACAGCCTCTCCCTCCTTATAGAAACATCATCCCAAGATTTGAATGACCTACCATTTTTCATAAAATTCAGGGTCAACTTCACATAGATAATCCTCTCTTTCCCTTGTTGCATCTTGTTCATTGTGGTTACTCCACATTACCTTGCGGAACTTGATCATTTGGTTCTGAGTTACTCTCTCATTACTATCCAATAGCCAAACTGGCTTCTCTTCATAAGCTAGGTCTGATTCTACCTTGATATCTGTCATTTCTACTCTTTCTTCAGGAACACGTATGCATTTTCTCAATTGAGAGACGTTAAAGACATTGCAAATAGCTCTCATCTCTGGAGGTAACTACAGTTTGTAGGCTACTCTCCCACTTTTCTCAAGAATCTTGTAGGAACCTACATACCTAGGTGCAAGCTTCCTTTTCACACCAAACCATTGTACTCCCTTCATAGGAGATACCTTCAGGTATACATAGTCACCTACCTCAAACTCAATAGGTCTTCTTATTTTGTCAGCATAGCTCTTTTGCCTAGATTGAGTGGCTTCAATATGTTGTGGGATAATATGAACTTGCTTTTCAGCTTCCATGACAAAATCAATTCCATAATACCTCCTCTCCCTGGGTTCAACCCTAGTTCAAAGGAGTTCTACATTTTTGACCATACAAAGCTTTGAAAGGAGCCATCTTAATACTCTCTAGGTAAATGTTGTTATAGGAAAATTCAGCTAGAGGTAGCCACTTTTCCCATGATCCTTTTGAAGAGATTACACATGCTCTCAACATGTCTTCTAATGTTTATTTCACTCGCTCAGTCATGTCTAGAGGTTTGAGGGTGATAGGTAGAACTGTGAACTAAGTTGGTGCCTAACTCCTTGTGCAAGTGCTCCTAGAAATGGGCAATAAAATGAGATCCCCTATCTGACACGATGGTTCTCGATACACCATGTAAACATACTATATGCATGACATATAAATCTACATACTGATGTGGTTGGTAACGGGTACTAACCGGAATGAAATGTGGAGACTTTATCAAACTGGTCCACAATTACCCATATGGAGTCAAAACCCTTCTGAGAGGGTGGAAGTCCAACAATAAAATCCATGCTGATCTCCTCCCACTTCCAACCTAGAATAGACAAAGGTTGGAGTAGTCTAGCAGGTTTCAGATGATTTGCCTTAACTCTGCTATAGGTATCACACCTAGCAACATTGGCTACAATTTCCTTCTTCATCTTTGTCCACCAAAATCATATTTTCAAGTCTTGGTACATCTTGCTACTACTAGGATGGATAGAAAATTTGGAAGAGTGAGTTTCATCTAAGATTTAGTTTCTAAGCTCATGATCCTTCGATACTACAAGTCGATCCTTAAACCATAGCACACTTCTCCCATCTAGTCTAAAATGCTTGGTTTTCTGTTCCTTCATCTTTCGCTTGATGTGAAACACACCTACATCGGTCTTCTGAATTTCGATGATCTTGTTCTCAAGTGAGCAGCTGATAGTGATATTGTGTAACACAATAGGATGTAAGAGATTAAATCCATCCTCCAATAGTGCTTCCAAGGAATTACAATGAGACTTGTGGCTTAAAGCGTCTACAACCACATTTGCCTTGCTAGGATGATAATGCACCTCTAAGTTGTAATCCTTAATCAACTCTAGTCATCTTCTCTATCTCATGTTTAATTCCAATTGAGTGAAACTGTACTTGAGACTCTTATAATCGGTATAGATATGGCAAACATTCCCTAGCAAGTAATGCCTCCATATTTTTAGTGCATGTACCATGGTTGCTAACTCAAAGTCATAGGTCGAGTAATTAATTTCATGCTTCCTCGGTTGACGTGAGGCATAAGCAATGACTCGGCCTTCTTGCATAAGAACACACCCCAAACCCATACCAGATGCATCACAAAACACATCAAAAGGTTTCTCTATATCGGGTTGTGCTAAGACAGGAGCGGTAGTTAGCAAAGGCCATAGAGTGTGAAAAGTAGCCTCACACTCTAGGGGTCCAAACAAATTTCTCATCCTTCTGAAGTAATCTCGTCATGGGTTTGACTATCTTGGAGAAATCCAGAATGAAGCGATGATAATAGTCTCCTAACCCTAGAAAACTCCAAACTTAATGAACCAAAGTCGGGGCCTTCCAATCCATGACCTCTTGCACCTTAGTTGGATCTATAAAGATTCCATTCTCCGACAACACATGACCTAGAAAAGGCACTTTCCATAACCAAAATTTGAATTTGCTAAACTTGGCGTACAACTTATGTTCTCTCAGTCTGGTTAGGACAATCCTTAGATGCTCGGCATGATCTTCCTCATTTTTAGAGTAAACCAGGATGTCATCAATAAACACAACCACGAACTTGTCAAGTTTGGGCATGAATACCAAATTCATCAAATACATGAAATATGTAGGAGCATTTGTTAGACCAAAAGAATTGACAAGATACTCAAACAAGCTGTATCTGGTCTAGAAAGTTGTTTTAGGTATATCCTCTGGCCTAATTTTAATCTAATGATAGCCTGACCTCAAATCAATCTTGGAGAATACCTTTGCCCTTGCCAATTGATAGAATAAGATATAGATGTGTGGTAAAGGGTACTTGTTCTTAATTGTTACAACATTGAGTGACTTGTAATCCACACACATCCATAATGACTTGTCCTTTTTCTTCACAAACAAAGCCGGACATCCCCATGGAGACGAACTAGGTCGAATGAGACCCTTGTCCAAAAGCTCTTGTAACTGTATTTTGAGTTCAGGCTAGCTCATTTGCTGGCATCCTATATGGTCTTCTAGAGATTGGTGTTGTATCGAGCACTAGCTCAATTCTAAATTCCACATCTCTATCTAGTGATAAACTAGGTAATTCATCGGTTAATACATCTAGAAACTCACATGCTACTGGAATATCATAGAGAGTCATGGTCTGGATAGCACAAGATAAGTTCTGAAGGTCAAAACTCCAAGAAAATGGTAGCAGAAACATACCATCCCCTTTTGGTTCTTTCAACTCGAATGGTTCTATTTGCAGTATCAATAATAGCTCCATGACCACTCATCCATTTCATCCCCAAGATCACATCTATCCCCGAACCTAGTAATACTACAAGGTCCATAGTAAATTCCCTTCCTCCTATTGAGATGAGTACATTTTGAACTATTTGGTTGGTAGATAAACTAGCCCTAGCTGAACTTATGCAATAGCCACCCTTGTCTACAACTTTTATCTTCTAATTATGTTCAGATGCAAATGTTTGACTCATGAATGAACATGAGGCTCTAGAATCAAACAAAAAAAATGCAAGTTGTTGGTTCACAAGAAACATACCAATAGTAACAACCTCTCCCGTGGGAATTTCCTCCTACTGTAGTATAATGCACATACCTTGGGATGCCTTAACATTGGCCTGCTTCGGATTGCCCTAATTCTGATTACTGCCTTTCTTAGGATAGAGGCACTCTCTAGACCAGTGACCCATCTAATTGCAGTTGTAGCATGGCTGGTTGTTTCTTGGCCCTGCTGAGCTTCCTTGCCCTACATTTCCCTTAGGTAGGGCAATGGTGAAAACCTTGCGATACACTTTTTGCTGCTAGTTGGGTTGTGTCTTCTTCTGGGGAGGCCTGAACTTAGGTGCAGGGGGATGAAATTGAGGCCTCATTACCATAGAAGTTTCTGACTGAGATGAGCCTGGTGCATCTATTTTAGCAGCTCGCTTGCAGCCTTTTGCTGCAGCATGCAAGGTGTTCTGATTTTCTTGAGTGACAGCATCACTGATAAATTCATTATAGGTCGCACACCTAGAATTTTCCATGGTCTTCATCAATTTGGTGCCAAGCCCACGCTTGAAGCTCTCTATCTTTTTTTCCTTGGTGTTCACAAATTCTAGCACATACCTGGACAAGTTGTTAAAGGCATGCATGTACTCAGTGAGGGTTTTTGTCCCTAGTGTTAGCTTCATAAACTCTAGTGACTTTCACCCTCATCAGCCCTAGGGGTATATGGTATCCCCTGAATGCTATCTTGAACTGCACCCATGTAACATTAGCGCCAGTAGGTAATGCACACAAATAGTGGGTCCACCAAATACCTACAAGCTCCTGTAGTTGATGCGAAGCATACTTAGCCTTCATCAGCTCGGTGACTCTTAATAGATGGAATTTCTATTCAATGGTGTTCAACCATTCATTAGCCTGAAGCGGTTCTTCTGCCTCTTTAAAGATGGGAGGCATTGTGTCCACTTAGTCCTTGAATGTGCTATATTGATTTGACTCTAGACCCTAATTCTGCTGGTGGGTATAGGCTATGTTCTGTGTAATATGGGCAATGTCTCCTCCATTGCTCACTGGTTTACTAGGAATTATGTGAAGAACTCACTTGCGGTGGGCGGTGGTGGTGGTGGTAGGTCGTCATCATTACCACCTCTGACTGGTACCAGCCCCCATACGAGTGTGAGTCATTTGTAAAAAAATGAATCAATAAGTAATTATTGGATGATGCTAAGAGATTGTAGAAGAATTATGTAATCATGCCATACTAAATTTACTAGAGAGAATTTAAAATGCATGCAATAAAACAGAGGCACAACAATTCAACTCCACCACATGACACCACCAATCTTATTACTTATTATTCTCACCACGCATTCGCATGCATACCATGTTTTACCTAGCGAAACCAAACTAGACTTTCATTAGAGTTCAAACCATCATGGACCAAACAAGCATGGTTCCAATATTACATCAATGTTACATTACGAAACTAAAACTTAAACTACATGTCCATTACATAAGATAGCAAAAGATAGCATCGAGCATATCTAGCTAGTCACTAAAGCTACTCTACTCATCAGCATGATCGATGTTGAGGTCGGATATAGCATCATCCTCATCGTCCTCCACTGGCTCCACTTCCTCTTCCTCATCAAGGATCGGGTGTAGTTGGTTGTTTAGATAATGCACCTCATGCTGAAGATCAACCACCAATGTTCTGGCATGAGCAGCTGATGCCATAAATCCCACTCAACATGTGCCTGCTGCGTGGCTTTAGCCTTGACCCGGTCGTGTGTGGCTTCTGCCAGGGCTACGCGGTTGTTAGCTAGGATCCATTGGTGCATAGTAGTAAACGCCTTGGTGCGAGAGGCATCTAGCTGCTCCCACAGTCCTACCAGCACAACGTAATCATCAGCCCTTGCTGCCTGGGCTGCATCCCTATCTTTAGCAGCTGCTCTAGATGCCCTCCTATGCCTATGGGCACGCTTCTGGAGCTGATGATATGCAACCTTGGCCCTCATGAGCCTATCCTTGCAAGTGGTGTAGGATTCCTGCCAGAAGTACTAGGTGTCCTGACGAGCATAAAACATCTTCATCACGGCAAACATAGCACTCATAGCGGGACTAGAACTTTCTGCTTGCTCATCCCGGTCCTGTACCAATGCATTGTGGTTACACTATACCCAAACTAAAGTTGTGGGATCCACCTAAGGAAAGGTACTAGCAGCACTGCCAGTGAGCTCATCCCCATGTTGCTGGCAGATCTTGCTCAACACCTCAAAAGCAACCACTTGGGCACCTTCCCAAGGAGTTCTTCCCTCAGACTCTGCTCTCCACTCCTACCAGAGTGGTGCTTGTATATGAGCAAGGATAGTTAGCTGCACTTCAAACCATGGTTGCCCTTCTAGGTACTCCTCTGTCTAGAAGTAGCGGGGTGGTTCCATGTACCCCACAAAGTGCAACACCCTCTAGAGTAGGGCAGGGGTGCCAAACATGTCCAAGAAAGTGTCATTCCCTGTTGTTGCTGCCATATGTACAAACAAAATTATGGTGCAACTCTTGTGAGAACAACCTTATGTTAGAAAAGAGTTATTTAACGAATTAGAAAACTCATAAGGGGAGGAACAATGCAAGTATGCGAATGAATGAATTAGCATGATGTATGCACATTCCATACGTCCTCACAAACTTAGGAAAATATTAAGGTTCTAGCGATATACACGGTCGCATACATATGTTCTCTCACAATATAAGCATCGCTAGTCGGGCTACACATTTCGCTGTTAGTGTACCTGTAGAAAATTTTTCATTTCAACCCAACCCCACAATTATATATATATGGAAATGAAAATTTGGTCTCTAAGTTACAAGCTAAATACTTCCATATATATAACCATTATATATATACTTCCATATCAAAGCTACCCAAAAGTAAATATGTCCCATACATACATATAAATATGCATATATAGTCGTATCAAAGCTATCCCACAATTAAATATCATCGTATATATATGAGACATATATATACTTTAGTATCAAAATTACCTCTCCCTTTAGACCGCACGCTCACATCTTTCGGTCATGCCACTCATCATCTTACCTAGGTGTAGAGGTATCTTGATCCATACATTACCATTCAAGTGAATGGCAGCCGTACAATAGCACGCCATATGGACGATGAATGAAAATTTGCATGAAAGTAAACCCTCAAAGTTAGTACTTACTAAGTCACCTAAAATCCTTAACTGGGCATAAAGGAAATGATCACTGGCACACTTTAGATTCAAATTTTGGATTTGAACACCTATATATATAACTATAAGTTGCCAAAACTAGTTTTGTCAAACAAAAACATTTGTTTTAATTACACATTTGATAAGTAATGTTGAATCTTGCTCTGATACCAGCTATGGCAGAACCGACCAATTTATAAGAGCACAAGTATAATGGCAACCACCGGAGCGATCACACTGTCATACTTGAGCCCATATAAACCCGATAGTCCGTCGAGTATCATGAAGGATCTTGAATAATCCAACATACAACCAAGATCATACATGATTCAACATACAAGTCACATGATACATAAGTTTACAAGTAGTTAAACATATATCAAAGTATGAAAATACTCATTACAATCCAAGTTCAAGTGTAGTAGCGGAAGCAATATAGTTTTAAAACCATCATCACACACACTTGTTCAAATACATGCTAGTTTGTGATCAAGTCCAATAGAAGCATCATAGGTAAGATAGCATAGGTGAGCCTTACCTGTGGCCTTACTCCTCGTCCAAGGTGGGAGAGAAATAAGTGGGCAATAAACCTTGAGTACGAGAAGGTACCTATCTAGACTTACCCATCATAAACCAAAAATAAAGTGACACCAAGGACCATGCAAGGCTTTATAAGTGGAGCTGGCTTGACAACATTTTTCATAAAAACAAAAGTAATATGTATCTTGATCTGATAGGTTATTCTAGCAACAAGTTATACCTATTAAAATTAAGCATGTCTAGGTTAGCACCTATCCTAGAGCAATCACTTGATTAAGATGAAGCAAACAATAGTAACCATATCCGGTGTAATATTTGCATTTTCCTCATAACCATTATATTCCATCAATTTACTATGATGAAGGGGCTTAGTCAAGTTTCTCACTATCCGAGAGAGACAACAATTCGAATCAATTGCAACTAGCTGGGCAAAAATCCTAAAACAAACCTAGACATACCTGCGCCAAGGTAGTCTTAGGTTACCTTTAGTACAACTTAGGTACACATGTCATGGGTTCGATCAGAGCTGCACAATTAGGGACAACCAGCTACCAGGACGGTCAGGCCTAGCCTACCCTTGAGCTCACATCTGGCTCCCCGCACATCCTTACTACCATCCAGTGTGTGCACTTGGATAGAATGACTCTCGGCCTGAGTTGAGCTACTCGGCTTCACGGTCAGAACAAGTTATCTGTCCAGCTAAGTGAGAGGTTGTGTTCAAAATGACAAGAGGGCCTCTAATGATGCGGTCCTTAATTGGCACGGATAAAAACACATGAATCAACCTACCACATAGACTCTGTCCGGCCTCCATTTATAGTATTACATGGTTCTTTTCCACGATAGCAAATATAGCCAACCAGTGATCCAGTATCCACTTATATCTCGCAGGTGATAGGAAATCACCCGACTTCTACCGAGCTAAGCATGGCTAAGCATATATTCGATCTTGGACATACATAGTGTTCAAGGTATATTTCTAGGACAAGGAAATGATATGCATCAAGTGTTTCCAATTAACTCCTATAACCTAATGCATCAAACATAAAGGACTTAAGTTGATATTTATAAAACATAGAAGGCTTAGAATGCTTCAAGGCTTGCCTTTCAAGTAAGATGAGGGCTTATGGTGCTGGCACTTAGGCAAATCTTCTAGGACCTATTCTTCACCTTCTAGAGCTATTGGCTGCTAGGCCTCTTGCTGATCCTCCTCTTCCACTGCCTCAAATTCAAAAAGCGTTATTCCCTCTAGTGATCCTAAATGCATGAGCACACAATAAGATACAACGAATGCATAGGTGATGATATGGATGATATGGTGCAATGCATATATATATACATATGTAACCCACATGATAACAAGGAATACTATGATTAACAAAATGTTACTGAGTTGGTGTATATCTCTTCTCTAGTACAAGAAACATACACTCACCATGTTCAAGCAACCTAAGATAGAGTTGCTCATCATCATTAAGAGGTCTATCACCTGCCGCTAGCAACTTATCTTAATTAGCCTAATCATCTAATTTAACAAGCATTAGGCTCATACAAAGCAAAGAATTCACTGAACTAGATGCAATTGAATCATAGAGCAATAAATATATGACTGCATACACCCAATCAAAATTGGTCACAACCAATTCTACCAACAGGTCATTCATCACCAACATGTTAAAAGTATAATGGTTAAGCCCGAACAATTTCTTAAGACATTTATTGATTTGCTAAGCATAGCTAGGTTAAAATTGGAACTACTACTTCTAGTACATAGAAAATTCTAGAACAATTACAGTAGCTTATACATGCCCTTAAGAGACCACTGTTAAAATTTCATGCCATTTGGATATGTATAGCAACCTCTACAAAAATGACAAGTTATATGCTTTATAGTAACTTAAATAGGTTTAGCATAGTGAAAGTATCAAACAACATATTTCATATTTTCTTACATTCCTCCTAATACCAGTATACTATAAAAATTAATTTATGTCCATAGGTTACATATATTTACCATAATTAATTTCACAAGAACTAGCATTTTATTAAACCAAAATAGGAAATCTTATTCCAAGCATGCTAAACAGAGGTTTAACATTTTTCCTAGCTCCAGCATGTCAAAACAAGACTAGCAAAATTGGAATCACATTTTTTGCACCTCCCAAACTTAAGTTATGCATTTTTCAAGATTAATACAAATAAACAAAATAATTTAAATAGGGTATAAAACTAGAGCACATACCAAGTATCATATTTTTAATAGATAATACTCATCAAGATGAATCTAACAAAATTTGGTTCACCCAATTTGGACACTCCTAGAATTAGTTATGAATTTTTCAAGTTTGAATCAATTTCTAAAAAAGAATAAAGAAAAACATTCAAAAATTCGAAATCGCTATGCACAACCGCTGCCACTGATGCTTGGGCCCTGTGGTCAATGTGACCCCACCTGTTAGCATGAACCAAGCAGGGGCACAATTGACCAGCACGAAGCTTGCACACAGCGAGGTCTCCAGTGACACAGTCTTCACCACTGGCTTCCTCTCTTCACTCCGCATCCAACGAGCTAGATGGTTGAAGCTATAGAGGCCTCTAGCTAGGGAAGCAACACTCATTGTGGATGATGGCATGGCAGCGGTGGTGCTTCGACCAGCTCTGACCATGGCATGCTTAGGTGAGCACGGCTACAACTTAGTGGTGACCTAGCGGAGATCTAGGGTTAGGATTGGGGCCCTAGGAATCAGGCGGTGAGGCAAGACCACATGCATGGCTGCACTACGGCGCGAGCGCTGATGGTAGTGCTACGGCATTCCAGTGAGCCAATCAATGGCATTGGGTATCCGTCAGCCCTAGAAGCTTCACCTACCCTAGGCGATGCTCTAGCACCGAAAAGCAAGGGAGGGAGAAGATGAGGTGAGCACGGCCATGGTGGTGTGCATGGTGGTGGCACTCTGGGCTCATGGCGGTGGACACGCGTTCTTCCCCTAGCAAGGTTGGCATTGGCCTAGAGGCTAGCGGCTATAGCACCCAATATGTCTAGCGGCTATGGGACGGTAGAGAGAGGGAGCGGTGCAGGCACGGAGTGGACTGGCCATGGCGAGCTCAAGCTCGGTGGCACTCTGCGGCCATGATGACCATGGGAATGGCGCATTGGGCCTTTACCTATGCTTGGGGAGTGCTACTAGTAGGTCAATGGTATAGCGCGTGAAGCGACAGATCTAGGGGCGTGACAAATCGAGCGACATTGCAGCGTAGGTGGCTAGCGGGGCCAGCGAAGGCACGATGGCACTACAGCATCACCTTTCTCTACTTCGGTGAGCGCAAGCAAGGGAAAGGGAGAACTACAGTGGGTGACCATGAGGGGGTGTGGGTGACTGAGTGCCCTTTTATTTGCAATGGCAGGGTAGGCCGCCACTAGCATATGGCCACCACATGACGCGCATGGCCTGCCCACGGTCGGCCTTTGCCCGCGACGGCTGAATCGGCCAGAGCCGATACAGTTATAGGAGACAGCGACTGAAGCTCAATTTTCTACCCCTAATTACTCCTAATCCATGTAGTAATTGGTCAAACCTAATTACACCATCATGTAGAGCTATGTGAGTACTACAAAATTGCTTAATGGAGTTTGGTCTAATTCGCACTAGTTTGTAACCTAAAAATCGCCAACATCAAATTGAAACTTGTGAGCTCTAGTTGACCAACTTAGGCACTGATTCAGTTCTTGACCCTTAAACAAAGTTTGTTCTACATGACCTAAATTTCAAATTTTATTTAGGGCCCACTGCCATGCAAGCTTTCTAAGTAATTAGTCAAGTTAGGTCAACAATCAACTTAATAAAGGCATTTCTAGTAATACTATCTCTTAGAAGCATTTTTGGACCAACTCATGAATATAAACTTGGTTCCATTTTCCATCCTAAGTGTGTATAAGGTGTTTTAGTGACCAAACAACAATCACTTGCATTAGCCAAGCATGATCACAAGCATATACATGTATAATTAAGCATCACATGTGATAACATAGAGTGAATGAGATGAAATTTCAAATGCTAATGCTCATGAATGAATGGATGATGCTTATGCTCATGCAAATGCATGTGCAAAGTGCAAGCATAACACTAGGGTGTTACAAAGGTTGTTCCACCGAAGGAGAAGAAGAGGAAGGCACCATCAACTCTCCTAGAGAATAAGGAAAACACCCTCAGATGACCATTGCCCTCTTAGAGAAGAAGATTGAAGATCTAAGCGATGTTATCTATACCTTAGAACAGAGGATAACAAAGAACACATTTATCGCAAGAGCCTACAACTAGATTTAAATTCTTTGAATCATTTTATTATTAAGATGAGGAAGTGATAATTAGGTAGTTGATAATAAGGCACAAGTGGTTAGGTCAAGTGTTTAAGATAGTGTGTTTAGGTTACTCGCTTAGCTCAGATTGTTAGAGTGGTTGAAGTTTGTGTTTAGGTTGGTTTGTGTAATAAAGTGCCTTATGATATTAATGGAGTCTTATTATTATTATCTACTCTCTATTTCTTTTGGATATGTGTTTTGTCTCCACATGTTGTGCATATAGGTATACAGGAAAATAAGTGTGGGGGAGACACACCGCGACAACAAGATGGAATTCGATTGTGAAATCATGAAGTTTAGGAAATAATGAGCCAAGGACCATGTCCAACTGAAGCAGGCCTCGAGCAGCCCCTAGAGTAGGCTGCTCGGCCTCCTCTATGGGCCGTCTAGCCATCATGGTGCCATAGTCAGGTTTGCATCCCATATGTTCTATTTTCACATGTTATACTTTTTGTTTTGAACCTGAAATGAAAATCCTTAGATAAAACAACTTTAAAACCTGAGAAAAGATTATTTCAGTCATGACTTAAGGATAGACTCACATAATACTTTTCCTAGAAGTCTTGCTACTATTGGGAACTTATTATTAGGGACCCCATGCTACTTAAGTTATTGTGGAATGAGATATAGTAGAATAATGAGAACTTGATTCTTGATGTCTTGTTATTAGGAGAATTTTATTTCAAGAAGTAAAATGGATAGCTACACCTCTCCTTTGTGGTAAAGCAATGTCCTACCAGAGCAAAACATGATATGATAGACTAGGAAAACCTTCTACATATGCTACTTATTATTGTATTGAGTTTGGTCAAACCTTGTGACCCTTATTGAAAAACTTATCACGCTCTCAAAGATCAAGATCACGTACACTCCACATATATCTGCTGCTCCTACACTGGTAGTATGCAAAAACATGTTTTCCATCCAACCAAAATGTTCTACTCCTGCACTGGCAATAGACACAAAAATATGTTTCTTAGGTAAAAGCTCCAAGTTCTTGTAAATATCTCTCTTGAAAAGTTTCAATGGTAGAAAAAGAGGCATGGGCTATTCAAAAGTTGTTCATATAATAAAAGAAAAAAAGAAGAAAAAGTATTGGAAAAAAATGGACAAGTGTCCGAGATATCTAAAACAATGGTACTTAGATGCCCGCCTGAAAAAAAGAAGAGATGAATAAGATAGCCCATGTGTCCTTGCAAAGTATTTTTCAAGTTTCAATCAAGACAGATATGTTTCAAGGAGCATAGTAGAATTAGGATAGCCATTGTAACACCCTAGGTGTTAGGCTTGCATCATTGCACTTGCATTTGCAAGAGCATAAGCATCATGCATTCATATATGAGCATTTACATGTGAAACATGCCTTATTATTCTATGTTTCCCATGTGTATGCTTATGATCATGTGTGATTAAGTGCAAGTAGTTGATGTTGGTCACTAAGACACCTTAAACATGCTTAGAATATCACATGGAACAACTTTGGTATTCATGACTAAGGCTAGTTTGGTCTCTAAGTCATATCTATAGTGTACATCATCAATTTCTAGTTGCAAGTTTGATTGGAGTTGAATGTCACTTTAGAAACTTTACAAGGTTGTGCATCCTAAAACAAACTTGTAGAACTCAATTAGTGTAACAACTTTTATTTTTGGGTCATAGGCTAATTCAGCTCCTAACATGCATGAAATTGGCTCACAAAAATCAATGCAATGTTGTTTGAAAACTTCGAAAATATTTCTAAGTCTTGCAATGCTTTTTAGATTTCATGTAGGGTGCTTTGGTGCCTTATATTTTGAAAACTGTGGTGATCTGGACTAAGTTGGTTTTGGAAATGTTGGAGTACTCACTTAGCTCTATCACATAGTGCAACTGGTTGATCATTATGTGTCACGGTTTAGGAATTAGGAGGGGGAGAAAATGCACCGTCAGTCAACTAATGGTGGCCTGATGGCCATCTCGGCCTGCCATCATGGCCAACCACCGTTAGGCCGCTGGCGCCAGGTGGTGACCGTACGCTAGCACCTGGGTCAACCTAGTCAGGACGTTGCGGCCACATCGACTGCCCCGTGCCAGCTGCTTCACTTGCTGCCCTCGTCCGCTCCTCCTTGCCTCATCCAAGCCATGCAACAACGAAGCGACGAGCTCATCATCGCCACCGAGAGCTCTGCCACCGTGTAGCACCTCCACCGTCCAGCCATTCCTTAATTGCTCGAGCACATAGACGCGCCCTACTCTGCTCTATGCCCTCGACCTGTTTGCAGCCCCATTTGAGCTAAGGTGAGGGCCTATTGGCCCTTTCCGTCACCGCCGCCATGACTAGAGCTTCACCGGACTCCAAGCTCAACTGTGGCCCGAACTAACCGCTGCCTGTTTGTGCTATTTTTCATGGTAAAAACATGTATCCAATGGGCATGAAATTTATTGCACAGTGTTCTTGTGCTATGATGAAGCTAAGAAAAATATGAATTCTGTTGTTTGACACTTTTCAATAGGATTTCCTATTTATGCTACTTTAAGCCCTGCTGGTTTATCATTTTTGTGTAGGATGTTGTGCATGTTAAAATGCTATAAAATTTATACAGTAGCCTATTGGGGACATATATAAGCTACTGTAATTTTTGTGGAATTTAATGTACACTTTTGCTATGTGTTTATTATTTGACCTAATTATAAGGCATGAAAAGAATTTATTTAGGAATGGCCACTATATTTTCTAGTACTCATTTAATATATGTTAACTGTTGGTAACATTGGTAGTGCTCAAAGTACTATTCTTATATGTAGTGAAATATTATTTTCGATAAAATTCACTTATAGCGACTTTTCTGGACAGATTCTAGAGTTAGGCAAATTACATGGTGAAAATGATGTTTTCTATGAATCTTGGCTATAACAAAGTTGTAGATAACTCACTTATCTAGTTCGTGTTAAATTTTCATGGGATTTGGCGAAATGGTTTGTGAGTTTTGACTGTTCAAAGTTGGTCTTCAGAACTAGTTGTTCTCTGGAATTTCTGGACCAGATTTGAGAAATGTGACTGTTTGACCCTATTAACATGGGAATCATGTAGAGATGATTAAAGATGAATTGTAGCTATCTTCATAATGTTTTGAGATTGTCTTGTTGCATGTCTTTTAGGTTAATACAACTCCATTTATGAGTTAAACTAGAAGCCCCTGTCTGCAGCCCTGAATCTGTGAATGCAGTGAATGACTTGATTGCTTTATATGAGTTGATGTGATGATTTAGATGCTTAGGCTGATTAAGATAAATTGTTAGTTGCATGTGTTAGATCTCTTACTGAAGATGAACAACTTTATATTAGGTTGTTAGAGCTTGGTGAGTGTGTAGTTCTTGTTTTCAAGAAGAGATATACACCTACTCAGTAAAGTAATATTAATCTTGTATCATCATGTCATTCATGTGTCCACCTATACAATGCTCTACATTTCATCATCACCTTCCATCCCTTTTGCATTCATGACTCCAATGCTGTGCATATGCATGCAATAGGTGTTTTGGAGGGAGTCACTCTTCTGGAATTCCAACAATGACTTCTAGAGGAGCTGCAGCAAGTTCAAGAGCAGGAGGTGCAGGCCCTAGAAGGAGTCAATGAAGAAGAATTGCTTGAGTGCCCGGATCACCAACCTTTCTCTTTTCTAAAAGCAAGTTCAAGAGCATTCTAAATCTCCTATGTTTTAAAAATGTTACTTTGAGTATCTTTATATTTTTGATGCATTAGGTTATAGGAGTTGGATGCAAACACTTGTTGCATACCTATCTCTTCCTTGTCCAGTAAATGTACACTGAATCCTATTTAGGTCTAGGAGCGAATCAATGCTTAGCCATGCTTAGACCATTAAGGTCAGGTGATTTCCTGTCACCTGCAAGATAGGATGATATCTTGTCATGGTTGGCTATATTTGCTATCGTTGAAATAACCATATGTTAATAATGAATGGAGACCAGGTGGGATGTCGATAGAGAAGCAACAAGGCATGGAGGTCTTGGGTGTGGATCTATCCCCGTCTATGTCGGTTAAGGACCAATTCGCTGTACGTCCTCATGTCATGTTGAACGCATGCCTATCACTTAGATGGCCAGATAAATCATTCAGACCGCGAAGCTGAGTAGATCAACTCAGTCCAAAGCTGGGAAGTGAGAGGGTGCACTCTGGTGAAAGTAAGGATGTGCGGAGAGACGTTGGCATAAGTCTGAGGGTAGATTGACATCCGGGCAAAGTGGATTCCTTAAGAGTGCAGCGCTGCTCTGGCCCTATGAATTTAGTTTCTAAGTTGTACCAAAGGTGACCCGGGGCGACCACTGATCAGGTTGCTTGGGTGTGTGTTAGGAATAATTCCCCAGCCGGGTAGGAATCGATTCGTGTCGCCATCTCTCCCGGATAGTGAGAACTTGACTAAGCAGCTACAACATAGAAACACCTAATTGAACTTGATGGTTATAATGATGGTGATGATGTTACAATGTTACACCGGATATGGTTACTAATGTGTGGATACTAATCAAGTGCTTGCTCTAGTACAGGTGCTAATCTAGATGACATGTTTAATATTGGTAACTTGCTGCTTAACTAAAAATGTAAATTATGCTCTTGTATCATTAAAACTTTTCTGCAAAATGGTTGTCAAGCGAGATCTACCGATAAAGCCTTGCATACTCCTTGGTGTCATTTATTTTTGGTTTACGATGGGTAAGTCTAGCTGAGAACATTCTCGTACTTAGGGTTTATTCCCTCTTGTTGCAGATGACATGCTTTATAACTGTTGCTGCAAGTGTTGTCTCCACCTTGCTGGTGATGATGACTAGGTCATGGGCATGATCTCCTATGTTATCTTATCATGATGCTTTTGCTGGATATGACTATGGAACTGGCTTTTATTTGAACTAAGTGTGTGTGACGGTTTTCAACTACTTTGCTTCCGCTATTTGTGAACTGGTGTTGTAATAATTATGTGAACTCCGATGTACATGAGATACTTGTGAACTACTTGTGAAATGGATGTAACATGTGGCTTGTTATGTTGAATTATGTATGATCTTGGTTGTGTGCGAGTTGGTTTGAAATCCTTCATGGTTTCAACGGACTATCGGGTTTATATGGGCTCAAGTATGACGGTTTGATCACTCCGGTGATGCTTTTGTACTTGTGCTCTTATAAATTGGTCGGTTCTGTTATAGCTGGCATCGGAGCAAGGTTCAACATTAAACATGTCATATGTGTATTTAAAACAAAGGTTTTGTCTGCAAAAATCAGTTTTTACAACTTATAGTCACTTATATGATGATGGCATGGAAATAGATGCCAATGTCGTCGCTGTGCCTGAGGCTGTAGAAGAAGAGGAGGAGGAACTTGAGCGTGTTGAGGATGAAGATGGTGAAGGAGTGGTTGATGCTGACACCTGATGAGGATGCATAGTTTAGCTATAGCACTTAGCTAGATGCACTAGTCCGTTATCTTTTGCTTTCTTCTAGAAGGACATGTAACTTATATTCAGTTAGTGACTTTGATGTAATCTCTTAGATTTGCATGTTTGCTCCATGTGGATGTGAGCATTAATAAAGGTCTAGCTTCGACGTTGGCAAAAAATTGGCATGTATGTGTATGCATCACGAGAATGTGCGGAGTAAAATATTGGCGATGTTATGAGGATGAATTATTGTGCCTCTGTTTATTGTATGAAATTATTCTCTCCAATAAGTTCAGTTTGGCATAATTGTACAATTCATATGTAATGTTCCCGACATTGTGCATCATTACTCATGTTGCACTTCTACAGATGTCATGTAATCTGCGCTCGAGCAGAGGTGGGGGTAGTGGTGAGGAGGATCTTCCATCGCCACCACTGCCCACACCAACTGATCTGTTGGCCATGCTTGTTGAAGGTCAGCAGTGCTTTGGGGGATGCCATGCATACCCTAGCGCAGCATCAAGCACATGGTCACAATCAACGTCAGGGACAAGAGCTGAATCAATATAGTGATTTTAAAGAGTTCTAAGACACCAAGCCATCAATTTTCAAAGAAGCTGAAGAGCTGCTCCAGGCAGAAGAGTGGTTGAACATGCTTGAACACAAGTTTCGTTTGTAAAGGCTGATGGAACAGATGAAGGTGGAGTATGCTTCACATTAGTTGCAAGGACCTGCTGATATATGGTGTGTCATTATAGGTCCACCTTACCTTGAGAATGCTCAGATCACTTGGAACCAGTTCTAGGATGCTTTCAAGGGGCATTACATTCCTCCCAACTTGATGGCCATGAAGCACACTAAGTTCATGAAGGTGGTACAAGGCACCAAGAATCTTATTGAATATCTTCATGCATTCAATCATCTAGCAAGGTATGCCCCAAAATTTATTGATACAGAGGTGAAGAAAATCACTAGCTTTAAGAGAGGGCTTAGTCCCAAGCTGATGAAGAACCTGTGGGACAACAAGAGTGCTACTTTTAATGTATTTGTGAGTGACACTCTCACTCAAGAGGACAACAATACTATCTATGCGGCTTCCAAGAATTGCAAGAGGGCCTTTGAGGCCAGTGCATCTCAGGCTAAAGTTCTAGTGGCTGTAAGAAATTAGTTTCGCCCACCTGCTGTAGCCACAAGGTATTGTCCGCCTCAAAAGAAGAATAAGACCAAGACTAGTTTCCATAAGGCCTTTACTGTTCCTCTTCCGAAAGGCACCATAGGACCAGGGAATTCTTATGTTCTGCCAAGTAACAGGCCCTGATGGAATTGTGGCAAGTTGGGTCATTGGACCAAGAGTTGTCCTTATCCTCAGAAGAATAATCAAAAGTAGGGGAATTCTGGTGTTTGTCAAGGTCATGTTAACTACACCAACATGATAGAGATACCCTCATGCGAGGTGGTCAATGCGGGTAAGTTTCTTGTGAATCAACATCCTAGTAGTTGTATTGTTTGATTCTAGTGCTTCACATACATTCATGAGTCCAGTATTTGCATCAAAGTACAATCAGAAGGTAATCACACTATCCATGAGTAGTTATTGCATTAGTGCAGCTAGAAGTAATATTTCTACCAATTAGGTAGTGTAGGATGTGAGTATCAAAATAGAGGGACGAGTGTATACTGTCTGATCTGGTAGTTTTGTTAGGATTAGGTATAGATGTAATCTTGGGGATGAAGTGGATGAGCAGTCATGGAGTGTGCATCGATACTTCCACTAGGGTCATTATCTTGAGGGATCCTATCAGTAATGAGGCTTTCCTGGTACCACTTCCTAGAGATCTGGACCTCCACCACACTACCAATGCTATCTAGGCCCCGAGAATTGAGGACATTCTGGTAGTTTGTGCATTTCTAGATGTATTTCCTGATGATCTACCTGGTTTACCGCCGGATTGAGATATTAAATTCAAGATCGAGTTAGTGCCAGGTACTGCACCTATTTTTAGAAGGCTTTATAGGATGCCACCCAATGAGTTAGTAGAGCTTAAAGTTTAGTTACAAGATCTGTTAGAAAAGCAGTCTTATGTAGCCTAGTGCATCTCCCTAGGAGTTGTGCCGCTATATTTGTAAAGAAGAAGGACAAGTCATTGCGCATGTGTGTAGATTATCATCCACTCAATGCGATGACAATCAAGAACAAGTAATCATTGCCCCACATTGATATTTTATTTGATTAGTTGTCTAAGGCAAAGGTATTCTCCAAAATTGATTTGAGATCTGGCTATCATCAGATAAAAATTAGATAGGAGGATATACCTAAGACCGCTTTCTCCACCTAGATATATATGGGTTGTTTGAGTATCTTGTCATGTCTTTTGGTTTGACCAACGCTCCTGCATACTTCGTATATCTGATGAATTCAATATTTATGACTAGAACTAGATAAATTTGTGGTTGTCTTCATTGATGACATTTTGATCTTTTCCGCGAATGCTGAAGAGCATGCTGAGCATGTGAGAATTGTTTTATCTAGACTATGAGAACATAAGCTTTATGCCAAGTTTAGCAAATGTCATTTTTAGCTAAAAAAAAGTACCTTTCTTGGGTCATGTGTTGTCTGATGAAGGGATTTTGGTGCATCCAACTAACGTGCAAGAAGTCTTGGATTGGAAAGCACCAACTTTAGTGCATGAGTTTAGTAGTTTCCTTGGTTTGGCTGGCTATTATCATTGCTTCATCCTAGATTTCTCTAAAATAGCCAAGCCCATGACTAGGTTGCTTCAAAAAGATGTAAAGTTTGTTTGGACTCTGGAGTGTGAAACTGCTTTTCACACTTTGTAGACTTTATTGACTTCAGCTCCTATTTTGGCACAACCTGATATCAAGAAACCTTTTGATGTGTTTTGTGATGCATTAGGTACTGGTTTAGGATGTGTTCTTATGTAGGAAGGTTGGGTTATTTGCTTATGCCTCACATCAGCTAAGGAAGCACTGAAGTCAATTATCCAACTCATGATCTAGAGTTAGCTGCTGTTGTTCATGCTTTGAAGATTTGGAGGCATTACCTGCTCAGTAATGTGTGTCATATCTATACCGATCATAAAAGTCTCAAATATATCTTCACTCAACTAGAATTAAACATGAGGCAGAGAAGGTGGCTAGAGTTGATCAAAGATTATAACTTAAAAGTACATTATCATCCTAGCAAAGCAAATGTGGTTGTCGACGCTTTGAGTAGAAAGTCTCATTGCAATTCTCTCTTGGAAGGAGATTTTCATCTGGCACATCTGTTATATCTTGCTCTGTTGCATAGTATTACCCTTAGTTGCTCTCTTGAAAGTAAAATCATCGAGCTTCAGAAATCCGATGTGGGTGTGTTCCACATAAAAAGGAAGATAAAGCAGCAGGAAACAAAACACTTCCAAGTAGATGAAAAGGGTGTCCTATGGTTTATGGATAGACTTGTAGTGCCGAAGGATAAAGAGCTTAGAAACCAAATCTTAGAAGAAGCTCACTTCCTCCAAGTTATCTATTCACCCAGGAAGTAGCAAAATGTATCAAGACTTGAAACCTCGCTTTTGGTGGACCAAGATGAAGAAAGAAATCATAGCTTATGTTGCAAGGTGTGACAATTGTTGTAGGGTCAAGGGAATTCACTTGAAGCCTGCTAGACTTCTTCAACCATTGTCTATTCCAGGATGGAAATGGGAAGAAATTTGTATGGATTTCATTGTTGGACTTCCCCCTACCCAAAAGAATTTTAATTTTGTATGGGTAATAGTGGATCGTTTAACCAAGTTTGCCCATTTCATACCAGTTAGAACTAACTATCGACCAAGTGACTATGTTGAGTTATATTTTAATCAGGTAGTATGTCTCAATGGTGTTCCTAGAACCATTGTATCTAATAGAGGACCTCAGTTCACTGCTCATTTTTGGGAACATTTGCACAAGATGTTAGACACCAACTTAGTCAGAAGTTCTGCCTATCATCCACTAGACCTTCGGACAGACGCTGCAGGGTGAATCAAATATTGGAAGACATGTTAAGAGCTTGTGTCATATCTTTCAAGGGTTCATGGGAGAAGTGGTTACCCTTGGCTGAATTTTCCTATAATAATATTTATCAAGAAAGTATCAAGATGGCTCCGTTCGAAGCGTTGTATGGCCACAAATGTAGAACTCCTTTGAACTAGGTTGAATCTGGAGAAAGGAGATACTACTAGTATTGATTTTGATCGAGGAGGCTGAGCAACAAGTCCATACTATCTAGAAACATATGGCAGCTGCTCAAGCTAGGTAGAAAAGCTATGCGGATAAAAGAAGGAAGCCCACTGAGTTTGAAGTTGGTGATTATGTTTATCTGAAAGTATCACCGATGAAAGGCGTGCAACAGGTTCAGAGTAAAGAGGAAGCTTGCACCTAGATATGTAGGTCTATATCTGATCATAGAGAAGACTGGGAGAGTAGCCTACAAGAAGAGTTACATTATGAGATGAGAGCTATCTTCAATGTTTTTCATGTATCTCAATTAAAGAAATGTATCTGCATTCCAGAAGAAAGAGTTTCACTTAGAAATATCAAGTTGAAATCAGATCTAACCTATGAAGAAAGGTCGGTGCGGGTTATTGATAATTAAGAGAGAGTAACCCAGAGTCGGGTGGTCAAGTTTTACAAGGTCATATGGAGTAATCAGGGTAGTGAGAGCGACGCAATATGGGAAAGGGGAAGAGTATTTGAAGGATGTCTACCCTACCTTTTATTCAAAATGGTACGCTTTTCAAATCTCAAGACAAGATTTTTATAAGGGGGAGGGCTGTAACACCCTAGGTGTTAGGCTTGCATCATTGCACTTGCATTTGCATGAGCATAAGCATTATGCATTCATATATGAGCATATACATGTGAAACATACAATTGAAACATGGCACTGGAGCTTAAACATGCTTAGAATATCACATGGAACAACTTCGGTATTCATGACTAAGGCTAGTTTGGTCTATAAGTCATATCTATAGTGTAAATCATCAATTTTAGTTGCATGTTTGACTGGAGTTGAATGTCACTTTAGAAACTTTGCATGGCTATGCACCCTAAAACAAAGTTGTAGAACTCCATTAGTGTAACAACTTTTATTTTTGGGTCATAGGCTAATTCAGCTCCTAACATGCTTGAAATTGGCTCACAAAAATCAATGCATTGCTGTTTGAAAAGTTGGAAAATATTTCTAAGTCTTGCAATGCTTTTTAGATTTCGTGTAGGGTACTTGGGTGCCATATAGTTTGAAAAACCATGGCGATCTAGACTAAGTTGGTATTGGCAATGTTGGGGTAATCACTTAGCTCTATCATGTAGTGCAACTGGTTGATCATTATGTGTTAGGGTTTAGGAATTATGAGGGTGAGAAAATGTGCCATCAGTCAACTAATGGTGGCCTGATGGCCATCTCGGCCTAGCCATCATGGCCGACCACCGACAGGACCCTAGCGCTAGGTGGTGACCGTATGCTAGTGCCGGATCCACCAATCAGGCCATCACGGTCACATTGATGCCCTGCGCTAGCTGCTTCACTTGTAGGCCTCGTCCACTCCTCCTCGCCTCGTCCGAGCCACGCAACAGCGAAGCAACGAGCTTGCCATCGCCATCGAGAGCTCTGCCACCACGTAGCTCCTCCACCATCCAGCCATTCCTTAATTGCTCACACACATAGATGCACCCTGCTCTACTCTATGCCCTTAACCTATTTGCAGCCCCATTCGAGCCAAGGTGAGGGCCTATTGGCCATTTCCGTCACCGCCGCCATGATTGGAGCTTCGCCGGACTCCAAGCTCACCATGGCCTAAACTAACCATTGTGTCTCCATTCTTCCATTACTTTGCCTCATCTTCCCTGCATCTCACAGATGCAATAACCCTAACTCATTAGACCTCTATCCCTTTGACCTGACCGAAGCGCGAGCCCCCGTAGGTGGGTTTCCACCACCGCACGAACATGCATGCGGCCTTGCTTCCCTAGCGCCCCCACTAACCCTATATCACCCTTGGTAGTTCTACCTGAGCACCGTGAGGCTGTGGCCACTCTTGCCTAGACTTGCCTTGGCCAGGAACGGTTGGCGCACCTCAGCGCTGCACCGCCGTGCCTCCATGGCCGGCGACAAGGCCTCTCTAGTGCATCCGCGCTTTAACCTCCATCACCTATCGGACGGTTGAATCTTATAGCCTCATTGAATCCTTTGTAGTCCACCTCCCATTAGTAGGTCTAGTAGGACTTTGTTGCTATAGGAAACATACTCTGCCTATGTTTTCTCTAGTAATATCCCTAGAATTGAACAATAGAAGACAAAGCTTACCAAAGTTAGAACTAGAAGACTTTAGTAGTCTCCTCTACGCTCCTATTATCTAGCCTTGATTATGAAGTTGGTTTAAGTTAGATTTGGTTATTCTCACACATGTTTCCTCGAGTTTGATATAAAACTAGGTACTCCCGGTGAAGTGCTACATCGGTATAATATCCGTGCACTTATAGGATTATTATGTGTGCATTAATTTATACCAATAACCATAAAAATAGAGTTGCACCAAGCCAAACTACGTGGGTCAATCCCCAGGAAAGGTCGTGACTACGGCATTCAAGCGAACCAATCAACAACGAACATGTGAAGAAGAAGAATGAAACACCAACTAAAGAATCTTATTCATCAAAGGACCCTAGGTACAACCTAAGGCCCCTAGCCGCTGCCGAAGAGGATGTCCTCCATGTTCACAGTGGCCACGATGGTATAGGCAGTGGTGACAAAGCCATTGAACATCTCCGCTCGCTCTGCCTGGCTAGCATGATCCGAGAACCCGGGCGCCACCCGACAAAAATCCTGGCCGATACAGAGCTGTAGGGTGGCCGAGCGCAACGTTGGCTCTTTGAGGGATTCCGGCCACAACTATGCATTCACGGTCCTCCATGAGAAGAACCTCCTAGAGGTGAGCTTCCTCTAGTCTCATAGTGGGAGGCCGATAGCTGCTCCTCCAACGCTGGCAACGAGGGGATGTGAAGATTAGAAGGAAATCAAGAATGAGAAATGATGATTGAGACAACAAGACACAAAAGCATCCTTACCCACAATGCGGGCCTAGGCGTCGGTGGTCAGTTGCCTACATGGCAGTGGTCTCCCTCTCTGATGCATCTAGGGCCTCCTAGATGGCTTCAAGACAGCACTCCAGCTAGCTCATGTTGTGGGTGGCATTGGAGTAGCATTGGCGGGCCATTGTCCACCCCATGGATGAGCTCATGGAACTCACACCGATCCTCCGAAGATGGTGACTGATGAGCTTGCCCCCTGAAAGGCGGGGTCATGGCGTGAGTAGCGATGGCAACCCCTATAGGTGTGGCGTGGGAGGCAGCCCTGCAAAACACACACAATGAACATAGGTCAAACCCTCAAACTTGAGCATCGTCCCAGTGCACTTACCCTTGATCATGCGTACAAGGACGGATGGGCAGTGGCACCCCACCAGCGGCCAATGACTCAGTCCAAATGGCCGCTTGTCATGACTCATCCTAGTCAGCAAGAAAGTGAGTCTAGAAAGAGCTAGAGCAAGAACAGGGAAGTGATGGAGTAGGTGACTCAGGGCGAATGCCTCCTTGCCATATTTCTCCAAAAGTATTTGTAGCAGCTCAGGATACTCAAGGCACATGTGCACCCACTCACATTTACTAACCATCTAGAAAACTTCATAGAGTAGGTGAAGCGATCAGAGGGAAGGCAGAATGACGGTCGCCCACGAATCAAGTAAGCAGCGCACATCCCCACTCTCTCCATATCATTTCAATTTGCATGTCGATGTTTCGTGGCATGCAGCTATTCATGATCGGGTACCATTATGCCACGATGTGACCAGGGAAGCTGACTATCCCTAGAGATCGTGCAGTCGAGCGACCCGCCTGCGACCATGACCCTACATCAGTACTGAGGAAACCCACTCTTGGGCCAGCCCATAGAAGGGATCGACGCCACAAAAGGGATAGGGGCAGGGAGGAGATGCCCCCCGTGGCTCTAATCTATGGTGCGGAGCCACATGACCATATCTCCCTATGTTCGAGTCATCCGCTTCGAAGCCTCCTAGGTTGACCCCCTCTTGGGGGCACTTGCAGCTCTAGCCACTGCGAACGCAATTGGGGACCAATAGGATTGACGACCTGATGATTTATGGGGCATCTCATGTGAGGCACAACTGAACTCCACATTGATCGGGGAGGATATCGGGTCCTGCTCAAATTACCCATAGACCTCGATGAGGCGCATCGCTCCAACCGCGTGGTTACGGTGGATGTTGGTATATTTAATGTACACAGATAAATCCTGCAAGCGCACGGATACCACTATAGCTTTCACCCAGAAGTATTCCAAATATCATAGCCATAGGGAAACATGTGAAACTAACTATGATCTAACTTAACTCAGGGTAGCAGCAAGGTTTAGATAAATAGGTGCGTAGAGAGGAAAACTAAGGTTCTCTAGTTTTGACTTGGGTAAGCTATGTCTTCTACTATTTAGCTTGGGACATTACTAGGGAATGATACCAGCATAGGATGCTTTCCTTCAGTAACCATGTTCTACTTGTGCCTACAGACTGGGAAGTGGACTACAAAGGATCAACGAAGCTATATAGTACATGCTATATAGAACTGATGTCACACACATGATCTACCACCATCCAAAATGCAGGCTGCATCCATGATTAACCTAAGTCTAAGCACCACTGCTTACACTTATGATTAATACTTTAACCTAGAGCATCTATAGATTAAAGCCCTCAAAAGAGAGTCATGATCCTGATGAACAATATAAACAATTACTTACTTGAATTAGAATTTGATTACCCGAGAAATCTCGAACGCAAGCTCAAGTAGAATTTGGATCCACCAAGGTACAAGCCATAGAGAGAGCACCAATAGGCTGGCAGCCTCCTCCAAACTCTACCCTCACTCTCCATCTCACTATTATTTGCAAGACCAGATCCTATGGATGACTAATCTTCTCTTGATAGCTGGCTCTAGTCCTCATGATATGAATTAGGGTTTTAGGATGGCTCCAGGGAGGGTGGTAGGGGCTGGTATATATAGGCCAGAGCATCCAACGTGAGCCCTTAGGATCAAACCTACTTAAAGGATGGCATAGATTCAACCTAGGAGGCAGGTGAAGAACCAACATTGCAACGCTGAGGCTAACAGGTGCGCCTAGGGGTCGAGTAGCCTACAGGTGGGGCCGGCTAGCCCCACATGGTAGCCCCTTGGGGTCTGCTTCGGTGGAGCGCCACCTAGAGTCGTCTAGAATCTTCTCACACTATTTACGCAGTGGGATTCCGTAATTTCCTTTGATGAATACGTCCCCCTTGATGGTTTTCTGGATAAACCCTGCTGAAAACATAGAATCACCAAAACTCATGGAATTTATTAGTTTAAACCCCTATACCTATGTTTGGTGATAGAATTAAGTATAAATACAGGTTATGTTGATGGTTTATAATTGATGTTAATGACCATCAATAGTGGACATGCCTCTCTCCATGTGGGGCGAAAGCAAACCCACCTATGATAAGGCAATGCGACCTCTCGAGGTCATCAAGGATGCCTAGGAAAGAAAAATGGAGTTGGGTCCCCGTGACCCCAAAAGAAGTTAGGGCCTAGCCATGACTGACTCCTCCCTACGTCCTAGTTCTTAGACCTGATGCCTGCTCTAGAGACTCATAAACCATCAGAGGTCCATGACCCCTCTAGGAGAGATTGATGAAGCAAAAGGCTGAGGTGATGCGCAATGTGGAACCCCAAAACATAATCATGGCTTGGTCATGTGAAAAAGATAAAAAGGTCCAAGACCTACAAGCCAATGCACGACTGCACTGAAACCTCACAACCGTGTAGTAAGAGGTCGGTGGAACGGCCCCCAAGACACCAAGGAGAAAATAGTCCTCACCAAGTGAGCCTAGGTCAAAGAGACGAACCCCAAACCTATGGCTCAGGGGGCTTGCGGTAGAGGCTGCTCAGAAGTATCCAAAAGGAAATTCCATCGGCAGGGACAAAAGCACCCACACCACCAAAACATCAAAAAGGCATCACCTCGATGGTGATGCCAAATGACAACCAAGGGCCAAGCACTGCTAGGGAACCTAGGGGTCATAAACCCCTACTGACTCCCACACTAGCATCAGTGCTCCTGAGAAACAATACGTAGGAGGGACATGACAACTTCTTCGGCTCCGAAGGAGGGAGCGGCTAGCAGTAGCGGTACAGCCATGTCACCATCCTACCCCATCTAATGGGGGTGGAGTGATGAGGAAGCACTACCTCATCCTCCTCCCATTCCACTAGCAGTTCAGGTGGGCCAACAACTAGCATGTAGGCCTCCGAGGGGAGCCTAGAAGTGACTCTAGCCATCACCCATTTTGAGCACACGAGCCACCTGGGCTTGGAAGAAGAAATGGCAACAAGATGGCACACCGATGTTGTGTATGACCTAACATGGTGGCCATACTAACCTTTGCCCCATGACTTACGGGATCCCTTCTAGCATCGATTGTTGGGATGGACAGCCATGGCCTCTGGTTGCCACCTATGATCCCCAATAGGACGCATGTTTAAGAAACGCACGGTTCCCCTCAAGCAACATTACTCTCATCTCTTCACCATCTCAAACTCCCAGCCATATAGGAAAGTCAGGAGGGCTTGAAATCACAACCATGGGTAGATCAAATGGTAGAAGAGCCTCTATTTATCAGCCTAGGGTAGACCAAAACCACATGAAACTCCCACGCCACATTGTGGGAGAGTTCACAGCTAACGCCAGATGCCCACATGAGATTGATAGAATTGAAACCCTTCAAAGAGGCAGAGCCAGTACAGCATCGACGAGACCACTTGGCCCCCGCCTAGCGCCGATAAACAACACACTAACATAGCAAAGCTTAACAATCATGTACCGCATCGCTAGGGTGACCTGACAAGACGCAACAGCCACTTGCCGCATTAAAAGCACCAACCCACGAAGGGTCGAACGACGAAGCTCGCATGAGCCATGACTATGGACCTACGCTCAATACGCACGCCTCTCATTGCTTTCATGATCACTTCATGATCAAAAATATGCTCGGGGGCTACTGTTGGGGTTATAACCTCAGGGTGTCCCAAGGCGCCAATTAGTTAGCAGACCACGTGTGTAACAAAACCGCCCAATTTATACAAGATCAAGTATGGATGTCCCCGCTAACACATTGACATGCGCATACTTTCACTTATATAAACCCGGTAGTTCGCCGAGTGTCCCGAAAGACCTCGGTAAATCAACATCACAACCAAGATCACGTGATTAAGCAAATACACATCACATACGCAGGGTTGCAGCGGAAATAATATTACAAATGGGTTCATAAATAATAGTACAAGTTTGGGTTTCAAAACCGATTAGTGAAAACAACATAGCTTTCAAAAGATTACATTAATATATATTCCAAATACATTGCTAGCATAAGTGACATCCTCAGACAAAAGCATAAAGATGAGAAGTAAATATAGAATCACCGAGCCCACCGGTGGTTAGCCACCATCTTCAACAGGTCGAGAACTTCACCTGCAACATGGTGGGATAAACCCTGAGTACTCGAATGTACTCAGCTAGACTTATCCATCATAAACCAGAAATAAAGTGACACAAAGGATTATGCAAGGCTTTATCAGTGGATCTTGCTGGACAACATCTTTGCATAAAAGCTTGAGTAATCATTAGAATTATTAACATGTACTAGCAGTGACTTTTAGCCATTTCCTACCATCTATATTAGCACCTATACTGATCAATCACTTGATTAAGTTGCAAACAATAATAACCACATTAGTTATTTCACAGCTCAATATCATTATCATCATCATCATTTAACCATATCTTTAAATTTAGTGAATCTACATTGCCTGCTGCTCAGTCAAGTTCTGAACTATCCAGGAGAGATGGTGATTCGAATCGATTCCTATCCAGCTGGAGGGGTATTCCTAACACAAACCCTGCTTCCCCTATCAGGGTTGCAAACAAGTCACCTTTGGTACAATTCAGGAGTCAGTGGGTACGATCAGTGCCACAAAATCAGAGAACCACTCTGCCATGAGTGCTTGATGACTTAACCCGCCCTTGGGCTTACGCCAATGGCTCTCCGCACGTCCTTACTGCCATCTAGATTGCGACCAACTACTCAGTGATCCTGGCTTGAGTCGAGCTACTAGGCTTTGTGGTCGGAACTGACTTATCTGGCCAGCTAAGTGTTAGGCTACGTTCAACATGACATGAGGACGTACAACGAATCAGTCCTTAAACGACAAAGACTGGGGATAGATTCACACCCAAGACCTCCATGCCTTGTTGCTACACTACCGTCATCCCATCTGGTCTCTTTTCATTATTAACACATGGTTCTTTTTCATGATAGCAAATATAGCCAACCGAGACTAGAGCTCATCCTACATCTCGCAGGTGATAGGAAATCACCTGACTTCTACCGGTCTAACCATAACTAAGCATCATTCGATCCTACACTTAATTAGGATTCATTGGATTTTATCTAGACAAGGTAAGGATATAATGCAACAATTGGTTCCAACCAATTCTTATACTTAATGCATCATCAACAATAAAAGATACTCAAGATATTTGTAAAAACATGGGAGACTTAGAATGCTCTGGGGCTTGCCTGGAATCCAACACTAGGTTAGTGTTTGTTAGAGGACACTCGCTTGGTGAGTATCTCCCATCCTAGCACTTGTTCATTCCTTCCATATTCGGGATAGGTCCACCATACACTGTCTTAGGGTTCGGCTCCAACATCACGTCCTTCACGTGGTTCATCTAGCGTACCTAGATGAGATGCAAGATGCAAGTGCATGAATAAAAGAATGGCAATACGAGATGCATCACATAATCTATTATAGAAAGATAGTGAGCATATCAAGCATGGTACACCAGATAACTTGAGTTAAGCTATTTCGTTGAAAACATTGATCACAATTTAAGATCTTAGGTAACTTAATTTAACACCATGAAAGGCATGAGTTACACTTAGCAATACATAAGGCAATGCAAGGTGAAAGCAATCAACTTATAAAGCACAACAAAGAATTTGGACAACAGCACAGATAACACTTGTTTCACCCATAACTAGAGATCCAAACATCCAAAGAAGGTGATCCTAGAATTTCTAGAAAGATAATGAAATTTCCTACAACATTGTTATTATCACCAAAAGCTTATTCCAAAGGTAACTACGTCAAACATGCCAATGTTTTAGATCAGCACCGAACTAAGATAGAAAAGTAGTAGTAGTTTCAAAATCACATAACTGGAGTTACAGACATCAAACAAGCATGAACCTTAGCTTATAGAAATCTTATTAAATTATCTAAAACATGTTTATTGTCATCACAAGGTGATTCCATCATTAACAAGGTCAATCAAGCACAATTGAGCACCTTTGTCCAGACTTGGACAGATTCTGCCATGCAACTTCACAAGCTTATAACTAGAGTTGTACTAATCCAAAAGATATGCAACAAGACAATATGGAAATCTTATGAATTGTCTACAATTCATATTTAATCATCCCAGCATGATTCCCAAGTTAAAAGGGTCAAACAGTCACATTTATCAAATCTAGTCCAGAAATTCTAGAGAACTACAATTTCTAAAGACCAGCTTAGAACAGTCAAAACTCACAAAATATTTGGCCAAATGCCATGAAAATTTAACACAGGATGTTTAAGTTAGTTGTCTACAACTTTTGTATTATCATCTTAAGATGATTCTACAGATAACATGGCCAATTAATCCAATAAATGCATCTCTGTCTAAAACATGGACAGAAACTGACATGCCACTTTAAATAGCTATAAATGGAGTTATACAAGTCCACTAAATGTGGCTCTAGACTTTTTAGAAAGTTTAGCAAATTCTAAACAACTTTGTTGTAAATACCTAAAGCTAATTGTACTATTAAGAAGGCTCCACAATACCAACAAAGCAACCCTGTCTGGGTTTGGACAGAAACAGACACAGAGATTTAATCAACCATAACTCAAGATCTACTTAACCAAAGATCATCATATTTAGCTTTTTTAAAAGATTAATAAAAGTAATACAACTCATGTATTTTCATCAAGTCATTATTCATAACTTAACTAACCCAATTAATTCAAACATGCAGGCCTATTCAGAATAGGAGCAAAGAAACACAGGACATTTGTTATTTTTATAGATCTCAAACTATCAAGACTGAACTCCTGAAATTTTTACCAGACATCACACATCAGCTGTGTAACATTCCATAAAAATTTCACATTTATTTGAGCACTACAACTGCAGTTATGAAAAAGACAAGACATGACTAGTATTAAGAACCTGACTACATAAATCTATTGTTACAGCAAAATATTTAATCTAAAACATGCCATATTATAGATCTACTGCATATACAATTTCACAAGGATTCCAAAAAGTACTCATTTACTATTTTACGATATTTCTACTAATTACTATGAATTTTCAAACTTGATCATCCAAATCTGCCAAAATCAAAAGAAAATGAATGTAAATCTTGTATCGGGGACCCTGCAGTTTCCATAAATTAAACAAGAACAAATGGATCCTTTCCAGGTACTATTCAACTGAGTCACGAGATCTACATTTAGAACCCTCCAAAAGTTTCTATTTACGTGCGAGATCCTTCCCTTCCTTCTTCGTCGCACAGTGTAGAGGACCGACAGGCCGGCCAGCTCAGGGCGCGGTGGTGCTCTTCGGCGGCTGCATGTGTGATGGCGAAGGCGAGGGCATGGCTGGCATGGTGGTGGCCTGACCCACGGGCAGCCAAGGAAGGTGCCGGCCAAGCCAGCGATGACATGTGGCGGCCCGAGCACTGGAACAGCAACGTAGCGACTGTCGGCGACGGCGCTGTGGGCAACGAAAGGGCCGGTGCGGCTAGGGTTATGGTGGTGCATGCATGGCGTGCCTAGGCACTGCAGCAGAGGAGGAGAGGGAGCAATGCTTATAGCAGCAGCGGCAGCTCGAGCTTCTCTCGGCGTCAATGGCAGCCATGGCCATGGCGCCCACGGCAGCAGAGCGGAGGAGGGCGAAGGCGTGCGCGAGGGAGTGCTAGAGAGAGACAGAGGGCGTGGAGAGCTTGAGCGCTCAGTTTGGAGGAGCAGGGGCATGATAGGAAGGCAGGACATGCGGTAGCAGTGCACGGCAATGGTGGGAGCGCGCTCACGCATGGTTGCCACGCACAGGCCACGCGACATCCTTTGGGGCGTTTTCGCAAACACCTGGCGGGCGACGGAGTGGCTGGCATGGAACGTGTCTAGGCGTGTCTACGGGCTGAATTTGACCATGGGCCCAAAACAAAGTTTGCTGCTCCCATGATGCTCTACAGTTCTTATTTAAGGTACCAAGTCATTAGAGCTCTAGATTAGCGGTTAATTAGGCTCCAAAGTGATAGTGTCACCGCGTTGACAGCGATGAACAAAAGCCCAAATTGATGGTCAAAACGAAGTCCAACGAGTGTCATCTTTTTACATGATCTTCTCCATCATGTACACTCCAACCTTTATTTTGGCATCAAGTCAAGTTGCTTAACGAAAACACGAGAACGCGAGATGCCAATGTCGACGATGAGTCGACGATGAATTCCAAACATAGAAAAATTCTAAGTACCAAAAATAGCGGCTGATTCAAAGTTTGAGCCTTGATTTGACTTAGTTCCAAGTTGATCTGGCTCTTAGTCCAAAAACAAAGTTTGTTCTACTCCACTCAAACTTCAACTTTTATTTAAGGTGTAACTCTATGCAAGCATTGTAAGTTATTGGTCAACATAGGTCAAAGTAGCATCACGGTAAAGCTTAAATTCGAGTTTTAGACCGATTGAGGTATTTTCTTGTCCTCCACTCAACATGAACCCTTCATGACTTTTGTTGTTGAGTTCAATTAGAGCCATTTGGGCAAGTTTTCAAGGTTTGGTTGATGATCTAGAATTCCATTCACTTTATAAAACAATTCAAGCAAGGACATAACTTGTCATTTCATGTAACTTCTTGATTCCAAACTTCACAAAACTTTTCCATGGATCAATATAGATGGATATTGATGTGAGACACATGAACCAAGTACATCCAGCATTACTCAAGCATACTTTTTAGAAAGGGCCGCATGTAAGCAATGGTGCATGGTCCAAGTTTAAGTGGTGGCTCATTTTCATATGTTTGACCTAACAACTCCATCACCACTTAACATGCCATGGTTGAGTTTAAACCCATTGCTTAACTGGTGACAAACACTTGGGGTGTTATAGCCCTCCCCCCTTAAAGGAATCATGTCCTGAGATTCAGGACGAAAGACTTTTATGGAAGGGAGACATGTTACCAGTTTCCAATACCAGCGATAGCTTTAGGCTACATAGCATTCAAGCATCAGAGGGGCCAAAATGGTCGAGAGAACTTTCTATACTTGTTCTTTGTAGTAAATTTTTGTCAAAAGGATTTCATTCGTTGGCTTCCATAAAGCATTGTTACATTGGGAGGAATCCAAGATAGCACTGGCCTATGTACTTCATCCTCGATGTACAAAGAGTGATACAAGCATAGACTAAATACTTGTAACATCTACTTCCCTAGTGGATATAGCATAGACCATATGGACTTTGCACTAGACCATGGTCTGTTGACGGATATTCCTTGCAACGGTGCTATATTTGATCACAAGGTTTGAAAAGCAGTTCTCTACTAAAGTGGCTTGAGCACAACTTTCCATAAAGGATCTGATCGTAGATGGGGTAAACATCCTTTGAGGGTATGAGAAGCTAGCTAACCAATATCCAAGCTGGTTGTAGCGGTGCAATCACTCAGATGTCAACTGATGGAAAGCTACATAATGTTCCATATGTGCAGTGCTCTTTCTCTGATAACAACACTGTATTATCTGAGTCCATTGAGTGAGCGGTGAATGTGATAGCTGACTCTGTTGACTCAGCGTTTTCAACGATCATTATTTAAGAGAATCCTCGTATCCAAGCGGCCACAGTTATCTAAGTTGTATCTGAGGCAACCTCTTGGGTAAAACACATGGAAGGTACCAAAGGACAAGTCTGCCTTAGAAATCCTTGCTGAAGAAGGATGTTAGCAAGGCCTAGAGGTCAATGAAAGTTGGAAGTATACACCGACTGGAAAAACAGTACACTACTAAGTAGGTTGAGCATAATTTGCCTTCATGGTGCAGTGGCGTAGTAAGTTGGGTTGACTTGCACTGTCACAAAAATTAGCTTTGTAGGACTAATTTTGACATTGAGGCTTCATTTCTAATGTCAGTCAATATCTCCAAATCATAATTTGAAATATGTTGTTAGACACCTTTCAAATTGCTTCCGTTTTGCAACGGTACAAATTGACTCGTAGAACACCTCGATTGCTCGAACATTGTTGATTGAAGAGGCCAAGAACAAAGTGCAAAGGGGTCCCAGGAGTCTTCTTTAGGGCATCTAAAGGATTATCTAGCAACAATTATTGACCACGTTACATACCTTGGCATCAATTGCAAACACAACCTTCAAATGTGAAGGATGATCGTAGTCACAAAGAAATTACAGATTCTGTACTCTTCGGTTTTCTGTTCATATTTCACAAACTATTGCTCCATTGTGCATGAATTTTGGTAGGAATATAGATCCCTGAGTCCCCTAACTGCTCACCAAAATTCAGCTCAAACAGACACTGTTTGACTATCCAAACAATGCGGTTACCAAAACTGCTCTATTCTGTAATTATAGCGTACCGAATTGACAAAACATCTTTCAAATCCGATGTTTCACTCAACCAATCCTCAAACAAACTTAAGGCATCGACGTGTCCTAAGTGAGGAATGAGGTCACCAAAGTTTGAGGCCATTCCAACCATGTTTGAGTCACTAATCGTTGGCTTGAAGATGTTCGGTTTCGTACCCCAAAATCTGGACAGATTTCTTGTTCTTCTCTTTCTTTGCTTCACACGTTGTGGTGTGTGTTCTATACTCTCGATTTCTTTGTATAGTAGCAGCAGCAGCTCTTTTCTCTGAGGATGTAGGCTAGGGTTTTCCTCATATGCTTCCTAGGGAACAACTTCAACCGTTGATGTAGGCACCAGCTCGATGATGCATAAGCATTGGACTGGTGGGCTATTAATTTTTTTGGGACACAAAGCATACTCTACATGGAGGGACTATCCTACAGAGATAAGGAACCATTCCTATATATCCTTTGGCACTTCGTCCAATAGAGTCCGGACACATGTGTTAGTGGCACCTAGGGGCACAAAGATGCTGACTAAAACTAGGGACGTGCTTTCACTAGCTCCTTACATAGTCGATACAACGTCTTGTACTATCTATGTGATTATCCAAGATGGAATTGACTTGATAGCACATGTTTTGGAAAATAAAGCAGTAGTTGCATTGCTAAATGGCTTGCTGTTTCATTGCTTAACATTGCTCTGTGAGACATAGCCTTCGTAATTAGCAAAAAGTTGTCACCTAGCTGGAGGTTAAGCTTTCTACTAGTAACTAATCAGTTGTCTCTCAACACTAAAAGTTCTAAACCTTCACTCTTGCCAACAATAGTTGTGATTGACGCATAACAGATGGTCACCATCGAAGTCAGCAGACAAGGGGTCACACTAGAGATTGTTGATCTCGACTGTGCGATCAGCATGCCCATAATGATCAAGACTTGGATAGCCAGGTCATAATCATAATGTGACGTTCGATTCTTATCCGACTAACCATTTGTCCAACATTAAGTGTTGTGTGCATTTTTTATCCAACGGGGATGACATAAGTTGCTCACTAGGTGACCGATGTCATTATAGGGACAGTCAAGTTGGGTCACTTGTCTACATCTCCTACAGTCTGTTATTGTTTATGTCAGTGACCTATTCTTCAAAGGTTATCCTTTGGACGACTTTAGAAGGAAGCTCTACTACTTTTGGTCTAATATAAGGATCTTCTGATTAGATATGGAGAGATAACCAAGGAAGAGCTGACATGAAAATAACACATCGATGCAGTTCTACAATGGATCATAACTAGAAACCTCGATACCGGCGCACACCCAGCAGCACAACCATGTACCGGCCAGCCACAAGGAGGCCCTAGGTTCCGTCATGGCACCGTAGTTGCTACTCATAACACCATTACTGATCGCACACCCAAAGTGAATTTTCAAGTTGCACAGATTGGGTCATAAGAACAAGCACTCTACAAAGGAGGGATAGCAAACAAAGGTAGTCACAAGGTTAGGACTCAATGAGGAGGTGATCAGAAGATCAAAACACATCGCAAAAGAACATAGCCTAATTGCCGAAGGCAACTAAGCAGGAGACTCTTGCTTAATTTCCATAAATACATTGTGTCCACCATGGTGATAACTAGGTAAAGATTAACATGAGATTTGGTCTTGCCGAGGAGCAACATGAGATTAAGACTGATAAACATCCAGAGACTTGAAAGAGTTGGAGACAAAGCAAATGAGATTCGGGGGACAGAGACAATGCACTGACTAGAGATTCAGTTGATAAAGCAATGACATGATCTGAGAGGAAAAGGTTCCAAAGCTAGGATAGATAGCAATTAGTGTTGCACCAGATCATCTATAGAAGAAGGAGTAATGAGATCTAACAAGGATTTTTGAGCAGGGTCCTCCCACATAGGAGCGGGACAACCACGACACATGCAAGCATTCAAGGGAACTAAGCTTGGGCCTAAGGTCAAGCAAAGGCATGGATAAAGGTCTTCATAGCGCAGCGTTCAAGGGCTAGCCACCACATGTACAGGCTCAGGCTCCTAAGAGAGAACTTAATTGGAAATGACAACCATGAGATTATCAAAACTTGGATGATGTCCCAGGATAGCACTCTTCAACACTCGTATGCTTACCGAGGACAAAAGGGGTGACAACCACGACACTACCTAGATAACGAGCATCCACACCAACATCATGGTCTTAAGCGAGCATTTCAAAACACTCAATCCAATTAGCTTAAATGACTATTACGAAGCACAAAGCTCGTACATAACAAGTAGTCACCTACAACAACACCACTACACATATCATGCAAAACATGGTGGTAAGGCACTATTATCTTTTATTTCCTTTGGAAGCAACCATACAAGACGAGCTAATCACACACTATCTTCAAGCATAGCTATTCAAGCAGCATGGGACAAGACATTTTGTCTAGCTTCACATAAGGAAGATAGTAACATCACATTGATCACAAGTTACTTAATATTAGAATAAAGTGAGGGAAGCATATTTATGCACAAGCACAATCATGATGCATGCTCATCCTATTCGTCCTCACGAAATTGCTAGCCTAAGGTGGCAATCACGTTCTATGTCGGTGGCATAACACGTACTCTCTCGATATCTAGTCGTCAGCTAAATTCGATCTATGCATTCGTGGTTAGCGTACCTGTAGGCAAATTCATTACAGCCCATCCCCACAAGAGATAAATAAGCACATAATGAAAGCAGTAAACTAAGATATCTCCATATATACATCCCGAGATATATATACTTTGGTATCCATACCTACCCAACAGATATACCCACAATTAAGTACCTTCATATATACATATGTGTAACATGTAAATATTCTAGTAACCACAGCTAACTCTCTCCTAGACCGATAGTTGGACGGTCATGCTCTCACAACTCACACTTACCTGGGCGTAGAGGTAATTGATCCATGCATTACCACCCAAGCGGATGGCATCCATACAATAGCACACCATATGGACGATGAAAGTAAAAACCTCTATGTTAGTACTTAGATAGCCACCTAATAGTCCTTAATTGGGCATAAAGGAGGATGTCGCTAGCATAGTTTTGCAAATTAATTTTTAAACAATTTTGTCTGTAGCTAAAGTTTTAGTTAAAATAGGCTTTTAAAACCAAAACTTTGTTTTTTAAAATGACGTATATGACAGTATTATGCTTAATTTTGCTCTGATACCAGCTATAATAGAACCGCCTAATTTATACAAGATCAAGTACGGCTGTCCCCACTAACACGTTGACACGCGCATACTTTCACTTATATAAACCCGGTAGTCCGCCGAGTGTCCCAAAAGACCTCAGTAAATCAACATCACAACCAAGATCGTGTGATTAAGCAAATACACATCACATACGCAAGGTTGCAGCGAAAATAATATTACAAATGGATTCACAAATAATAGTACAAGTTTGGGTTTCAAAACCGATTAGTGAAAACAACATAGCTTTCAAAAGATTACACTAATATATGTTCCAAATACATTGCTAGCATATGTGACATCCTTAGACAAAAGCATATAGATGAGAAGTAAATATAGAATCACCGAGCCCACCGGCGGTTAGCCACCATCTTCAATAGGCTGAGAACTTCACCTGCAATATGGTGGGATAAACCCTGAGTACTCGAATGTACTCAGCTAGACTTATCCATCATAAACCAGAAATAAAGTGACACCAAGGATTATGCAAGGCTTTATCAATGGATCTTGCTAGACAACCTCTTTGCATAAAAGCTTGAGTAATCATTAGCATTATTAACCTATACTAGCAGTGACTTTTAGCCATTTCCTACCATCTATATTAGCACCTATACTAATCAATCACTTGATTAAGTTGCAAACAATAATAACCATATCAGGTATTTCATGGCTCATTATCATTATCATCATCATCATCATCATCATCATCATCATCATTTAACCATATCTTTAAATTTAGTGAATCCACGTTGCCGCTGCTCAGTCAAGTTCTCACTATAAGGGAGAGATGGTGATTCGAATCGATTCCTATCCAGCTAGAGGGGTATTTCTAACACAAATCCTACTTCCCCCATCAGGGTCTCAAACAAGTCACCTTTGGTACAATTCAGGAGTCGTGGGTGCGATCAGTGCCGCAAAATTAGAGAACCACTCTGCCATGAGTGCTCGGTGACTTAACCCGCCCTTGGGCTTATGCCAATAGCTCTTCGCACATCCTTACTTCCATCCAGATTGTGACCAACTGCTCGTGATCCTAGCCTAAGTCGAGCTACTAGGCTTTGTGGTTGGAACGACTTATCCAGCCAGCTAAGTGTTAGGCTGCGTTCAACATGACATGAGGACGTACAGTGAATCGGTCCTTAAACGACACAGACGGGGATAGATTCACACCCAAGACCTCCATGCCTTGTTGCTACACTACCGTCATCCTGTCTGGTCTCTTGTCATTATTAACACATGGTTCTTTTCCATGATAGCAAATATAGCCAACCATGACTAGAGCTCATCCTACATCTCGCACGTGATAGGAAATCACCTGACTTCTATCGGTCTAAGCATAGCTAAGCATCATTCGATCCTACACTTAATTAGGATTCATAGGATTTTATCTAGACAAGGTAGGGATATAATCCAACAATTGGTTCCAACCAATTCATATACTTAATGCATCATCAATAATAAAAGATACTCAAGATATTTGTAAAAACATGGGAGACTTAGAATGCTCTGGGGCTTGCCTGGAATCCAACACTAGGTGAGTGTTTGTTAGAGGACACTCGCTTGGTGAGTATCTCCCATCCTAGCACTTGTTCACTCCTTCCATCTTCGGGATAGGTCCACCATACACCGTCTTCGGGTTTGGCTCCAACATCACGTCCTTCATGTGGTTCATCTAGCGTACCTAGATGAGATGCAAGATGCAAGTGCATGAATAAAAGAACGGTAATACGAGATGCATCACATAATCTATTATAGAAAGATAGTGAGCATATCAAGCATGGTACACCAGATAACTTGAGTAGCTATTCCGTTGAAAACATTGATCACAATTTAAGATCTCAGGTAACTTAATTTAACACCATGAAAGGCATGAGTTACACTTAGCAATACATAAGGCAATGCAAGGTGAAAGCAATCAACTTATAAAGCACAACACAAAATTTGGACAGCTGCACACATAACACTTGTTTCACCCATAACTGGAGATCCAAACATCCAAAGAAGGTGATCTAGACTTTCTGGAAAGATAATGAAATTTCCTACAACATTGTTATTATCACCAAAAGCTTATTCCAAAGCTAACTAGGTCAAACATGCCAATGTTTCAGATTTGCACCGAACTAGGACAGAAAAGTAGTAGTAGTTTCAAAATTGCATAACTGGAGTTATAGACATGAAACAAGCATGAACCTTAGCTTAATAGAAATATTATTAAATTATCTAAAACATGTTTGTTATTATCACAAAGTGATTCCACCATTAACAAGGTCAATCAAGCACAATTGAGCACCTCTGTCCAGACTTGGACAAATTCTGCCATGCAACTTCACAAGCTTATAACTAGAGTTGTACTAATCCAAAAGATATGCAACAAGACAATATAGAAATCTTATGAAATTTTCTACAATTCATATTTAATCATCCCAGCATGATTCCCAAGTTAAAAGGGTCAAATAGTCACATTTATCAAATCTGGTCCAGAAATTCTAGAGAACTATAATTTCTGAAGACCAACTTAGAACAGTCATAACTCACAAAATATTTGGCCAAATGCCATGAAAATTTAACACAAGATGTTCAAGTGAGTTATGTACAACTTTCGTATTATCATCTTAAGATGATTCTATAGATAACAAGGCCAATTAATCCAATAAATGCATCTCTATCTAAAAGATGGACAGAAACTGACATGCCACTTTAAACAGCTATAAATGGAGTTATACAAGTCCAATAAATGTGGTTCTAGACTTTTTAGAAAGCTTAGCAAATTCTACACAACTTTGTTGTAAACACCTAAAGCTAATTATACTATTAAGAAGGCTCCACAGTACCAACAATGCAACCCTATCTGGGTTTGGACAGAAACAGACACAGAGATTTAAGCAACCATAACTCAAGATCTACTTAACCAAAAATCATGATATTTAGCGTTTTGAAAAGCTTAATAAAAGTACTACAACTCATGTATTGTCATCAAGTCATGATTCATAACTTAACTAAGACAATTAATTCAAACATGCAGGCCTATTCAGAATAGGAGTAAAGCAACACAGGACATTTGTTATTTTTATAGATCTCAAACTATCAAGACTGAATTCCTGAAATTTTTACCAGACATCAAATATCACCTGCATAACACTCCATAAAAATTTCACATTTATTTGAGCACCACAACTACAGTTATGAAAAAGACATGACATGACTAGTATTAAGAACCTGACTGCATAAATCTATTGTTACAGCAAAATATGTAAACTAAAACATGCCATATTATAGACCTACTGCATATAAAATTTCACAAGGATTCCAAAAAGTACTCATTTACTATTTTACGATATTTGTACTAATTACTATGAATTTTCAAACTTGATCATCCAAATCTGCCAAAATCAAAAGAAAAGGAATGTAAATCTTGCATCGGGGACCCTGCTGTTTCCATAAATTAAACACGAATAAATGGATCCTTTCTGGTACTATTCAACTGAGTCACGAGATCTACATTTAGAACCCTCCAAAAGTTTCTATTTATGCCCGAGATCCTTCCCTTCCTTTTTCGTCGCACAGCACAGAGGATCGATGGCCCGGCTAGCTCACGGCGCGGTGGTGCTCTTCGGCGGCTGCATGCGTGATGGCAAAGGCGCGGGCATGGCGGTGGCCATTCCCATGGGCGGCCAAGGAAGGTGCTATCCTAGCCAGCAATGACCTGTGGTGGTCCAAGCACCAAAACAACGATGTAGTGACTGTCGGCGACGGCGCTGCGGGAAATGAGAGGGCCGGCGCGGCTATGGTTATGGTGGTGCATGCGTGGTGTGCCTAGGCACTGCAGCAGAGGAGGAGAGGGAGCAACATTTATAGTAGCAGCGGCAACTCGAGCTTCGCTTGGCATTAATGGCAGCCATGGCCATGGCGCCCACGGGCAGCAGAGTGGAGGAGGGCGAAGGCGTGCGCGAGGGAGTGCCAAAGACAGCCAGAGGGCATGGAGAGCTCGGGCGCTTGGTTTGGAGGAGCAGGGGCGCGATAGGGAGGCAAGACACACGGTAGTGGCATGCAGCAATGGTGGGAGCGCACTCATGCATGGTTGCCATGCATAGGCCATGCAGCAACCTTTGGGGCGTTTTCACGAACACATGGCGGGCGACGGAGTGGCCAGCGTGGAACGTGTCTAGGGGCGTCTACGGGCCGAATCTGACCATGGGCCCCAAACAAAGTTTGTTGCTCCCATGATGCTCTATAGTTCTTATTTAAGGTGCCAAATCATTAGAGCTCTGGATCAGCAGTTAATTAGGCTCTAAAGTGATAGTGTCAGCGCATTGACAGCGATGAACAAAAGCCCAAATTGATGGTCAAAACAAAGTCCAACGGGTGCCATCTTTTTACATGATCTTCTCCATCATGTACACTCCAACCTTTATTTTGGGGTCAAGTCAAGTTGCTTAACGAAAACACAAGAACGCGAAATGCCAATGTCGACGACGAGTCGATGATGAATTCTAGACAGAAAAATTCTAAGTACCAAAAATAGCGGCTGATTCAAAGTTTGAGCCTCGATTTGACTTAGTTCCAAGTTGATCTGGCTCTTAGTACAAAAACAAAGTTTGTTCTACTCCACTCAAACTTCAACTTTTATTTAAGGTGTAACTCCATGCATGCATTGTAAGTGATTGGTCAACATAGGTCAAAGTAGTATCAAGGTAAAGCTTAAATCCGAGTTTTAGACCGATTGAGGTATTTTCTTGTCCTCCGCTCAACACAAACCCTTCATGAATTTTGTTGTAGAGTTCAATTAGAGTCATTTGGGCAAGTTTTTAGGGTTTGGTTGAAGATCTAGAATTCCATTCACTTTATAAAACAATTCAGGCAAGGACATAACTTGTCATTTCATGTGACTTCTTGATTTCAAACTTCACGAAACTTTTTCATGGATCAATATAGATGGATATTGATGTGAGACACATGAAACAAGTACATCTAGCATTACTCAAGCATGCTTTTTGGAAAGGGTAGCATGTAAGCAATGGTGCATGGTCCAAGTTTAAGTGGTGGCTCATTTTCATATGTTTGACCTAACATCTCCATCACCACTTTACATGCCATGGTTGTGTTTAAACCCATTGCTTAACTGGTGACAAACACCTAGGGTGTTACAACATGGCCTGCAATGCGCTAGCTAGCAAAGGCCCAAACGACTGAGGCCCAATCAAGCTAAGCAACCAGGCTAGACACAAGGGCCAAGGTCAGCTACGACCTCTTCTTGTAGCCCTAGGCACATGATGCTCGCAAAGCACATGACCTCTCCCCATTATGACCATCGAAAGAGATGGGGAGAGGTCGTGTTTGGCCAAGCACTCTAGCTCTAACAAAAGCAAGCACACCGCACTAGCCCCACAAGGATCGAGGGGACAACAATCACCTTAGCCTAGTTAGACACCAACCCTATGCCACGCTGCATAGACAAGACAACACTGCCTCAAAGCAGTGATGATGGGTATAAAGACCACTGACCAGACACATCCGGTGATATGAATATATAGTCCCACCCACTATGGGATGGGATCCGCAATGAAGGCCACGACATCAAAGCCATCTAGACTGGCAGTGAGCCCTGACCTCAACAACTGGGGTCATGGTCCTCGGTTCCTCAAGACAAGATAGTCATCGGTGACCTAGGGCGGCCACCAACTCCTATATGATGCCCCGAGAGACAAGACGATGATGACGAAGACCACAATAGAGACCATGTCATACTAAGACCATGTCATACTAGATGGCTAGTGAACCATCAACATGCCCATAGTGCCACCATGGCCAGCATAGTAGCACTATGTCACACCCAGTCACAGCATGGCCACAAGACCATGACGATAGCCACGACCGGACGAGCACCAAAAGACGGCATAGCTTGCAAGCCAAGTTAGCTAGGACCTCCCTTAGGCTCATGACCCTTCGATCAGGAGAGCCTCTGATTTGTATGAGCCCTGGCCCCAAACTCTATATAAGCACCGCTAGGGCAACATGATTCACATCCTCTACCATTCCATTCACTCACCATTGTAGTAGGGCTCCGGGAGATTATTTTGTGGCAGCCCTTCACCAAGCATAGGTCCTTCTGTCTCTTCCACCTTTCTTGCATTCCCATTGTAAGAACTTTAGAGCATTCAAGCAAGGAACACGCACTCGATCATCTTTGAGACTGGACATAGGGCTCTAACCTAAACTAGTATAAATCCTCATGTCTATTGGATGCCACCATCATCTTCGTAGAGTAGCATGGCAATTGATTAAGTTTACCAGTCTGGTTTACAAAACACCAACACCAATCCTTCTAGAAGCCATCCACGTGGCCAGGAGAGGTAGGGCCCATAGGGGGGCTTTGCTCGGTGCCAACATGGCACCGCCTGGCCCCACCTAGTGCCCTACCACATCACTAATTTGTGGGAGGGTGGCCTAGAGCATTGCTTCTCTTGGATTGAAGGGCTCACTGTCATACAAAGAGGAGGCTCCAACCGACCTAAGCACCGACTTATAGTGGAAATCTCAGCACGTGTTGTCTTCTCCACCGCCATTGAGAGCCATCCAGCACCCTACGATGAAGAGGCAGTGGGATCAAGGGCTAGCCGACATCCCCTTGAGGCCGCTCAGTGAACAAGTTTCCTCCATCGACTCCTAGCTACCTACAAATGCCCCCTACCTCATTTCAACTATAAATAGGGGTTGTGAGCTCATTTGTAAGACACAAAAGTGAAGGAGCTCTCAATAGAGTAGTTTAGCTTAGGATAGCTAGTCTCTATAGTAGAGAAAGAGAGAGAGAAGGCAAGGAGAAGTTGGAGGAGGAGCCAGGCTTATCGGTGACCACTTCTTCTTGTAGCTTCATGGCTCTTCTATGGTAATTTTGTTCCATTCTTTCATTATGTTTTGTTACACTTATGTTGTTTACGAGGTTCATTGCTTGGTTAGAGTGCTCTAGTCCTATTTCATTGGGATCTAGATTAGAGTAGTAAGCGCATAGATTAAGCGTGGTGCTTAGTCTATACCTTACGTATGTTTGCGGCTAGGTCTCCGGATAGATTATAGTAGGTGGCAAGTGGTGATAGCCTTGTCCATTCTCTGTATTCCACCATGATAGGCTTAGTTATTTAATCGTAGGGCTCGTGGCAGACCTTGTCTAGTTAACCCTCCTAGTTGGTAGATAGGCTGTGCCCCAAAATAAACAACTATTATTTACCATTCCTAGTTCAATTAATAGTTATAGAATAACCCATAGTAATCCACTCATTTCCTCCCCAACATCTATAGAAATCTATTAGTCCTAGAACTCCATCACTCCTTGTTCCCTGTGGATTCAATACCTAGGATTACTTCTTAGTGAAAAACTACTCAGACAACCATGCGCTTGTGGTCTTTTCTGTGTGTGCCACCCTTGGTGTCAATAGGAGGGAAGAGAGGTCGAGGCAGGCCATGGCTAGCTAGGCCGCGGCTAGCTGGGCCATCCTGAGGGACTTCCTAATTGTGACTTGGGGTACCCCAGTTATGTACCACCGACACATATGATGATCATGACAAGCATATAAGCAACATGTCATGATCAGGTCATGGCATATATGACCTATGGAACACCACCAAAAATCAATATGTTTGAGTTAGGGTTTTTCCTCTTTTAGCTATCATGCTACAATCTTAGTCTCTCCACCCTGAGCGCTTTTGTGCATCAGAGATCATGAGAGCAGGTCTCTAGAACTTGCCACCCTTGCGATCAAGCCCTAGGAGTGTGACATTTGACCCAATGTGAAATAGGCTCATGGTAATCCATTTGTTATGCAGGGGGTATGGGGATGAGGTGTTACAACTACCTTGGTTGTTGAGGGTGAGTTTGACCAACATATAAAGTTTCTAGAGTCCATACCACTATTCATAGATTAATCATTTTATATGAAGCAAGGATTAAAGTGTAAGTGAGTTGGTTGTAGTATGTGGTTCACATGACGTACAGAGTGGATCTAAACCTTTTGGACTCTATGGTATAGCAAATGGTATCAGAGCTAACCTTCATGGATGTGAGGGTGAAAGATGCGAACATAAGGAGCATGGCACTTGTGGTCCTAGTGTGGTGCACGGCATGGCACATGTTCTAACACTAGACGCATAGTCAAATGTGCTAAGAGAGAATGTCCCAAGTCATCATTTGCCTAGTTGTAGCTGTGTTAGTGATCCGACGAGGGCGTTGAGTCTACCTAGGTTGAATAAGGCCTCATGGTGGTCCATGTGTGTGTGTTGATATGAAACTGGGGGAGGCTTTAGTCCTGTATTATTTGTTGAGGGTGGGTTAGACCAACATATAAGTCTTCTAGAGTCCATACCACCATCCTAGGTTAACAAATTTATTCTAAGTGGGGATGAAAGTGTAATGGGTTGGTGGTAGTGTGTGATTCACACATCATGCAGACTTCATCTAAGCCATTTGGACTTCAAAGTGTCAAAGAGAGGTTAAATAAGGTTTTTGGGAAGGGCCTAGTGTGACTGCTCATGTTATTCACCATGGTTCATCTTTCGTCCATGTCAGGCCATGCTCCATATTGTCACCTTTATTGGCAGTGTCTTTGAACTATCTTTCCCATCGCCATCAACAACATCACTCCTCCACCAGCCACAAAAACTACATCCACAAATGAGAAGTAGGATTGTTGATATTTCTTATGCTCAAGTAGATAATTCTACAAGTGCATGGAATATATAGCACCCTAGTGTTAAGCTTTGCATTTGGCACTTGCATTTCATGAGCACAAGCATCATCCAAGCATTCACGAACATGAGCATATGAAATTTCATCTCATTCTTATACCTTATCACATGAAGTGTTGATTTTTATATATGCTTATGCTTGCAATCATGTATGACCAATGTATGAGATGGTTGTGAGGTCATGAAAACACCTTAGACACATCTAGAATGATAATTGGAACAATGTTTATATTCATGACTTAAGCCAATCTTGCTTCTAAGTGTTGGTTTACTTTGAAATGCCATTTTCATGATGCAAGTTTGACTAAAGTTAAACAGTAGATTAGAGTGTTTGCATGGCTGTGTGACCTAAATAAAGTTGTAGTTCACATCATGGGTAACAAACTTTATTTAAGGGTCATGAGCTAATTCAGTGTCTAACAAGGTCAAATAGAGCTCACAATTATCAACAAAATGTTGTTTGGTGACTTAAAAAAATTCATGTTGAAGCTGTTTTTAGTTTCAAAGTACCTTAATTTAGAGCTCTGTAGTTTGAAAACCATTGGGAATTAGGCCAAACTCCTTTAAGCACTTTTGTAGTACTCACATAGCTCTACAATTTCTATTAATGATGTTTTTGCTAAATCATCAGGGATTAGGAGATTTAGGAGCTCAAAGTAGCGCTGTCAGACAGACTAAATCGGTCGGCGTCATGGCCATCTGGCCATAGGCCCTGGCCGTCGCGTGGTGTGCACACACTAGGGCTAGGCCACATTGTGGCTGGGCATGCGCTGATGTGGCCACCGCGCATCCCTATCCACACTCGCTTCCCTCACTCGCTCTTGCTCTGTCTCTATCGCTCTCATGCCCACAGCAGCAAACCCGAGGGCCACCGTCGCCATTACCGACCTTTGCCACGCTCGCACGCCAACCACACCGCACCACCATCCAATCCTTCTTGCTCACAGCTCTGCCATCATCTCCTCTACTCCCCAAGCCACCGTTGCCACCATTAGAGCCTAGGTAATGTGACATTTTATGTCGCTATCGCCACCATGGTCATAGAGCGCAGCCGAGCTCTGAGCTCGCTGTGGCCAGCCCTATCCACCCCTCTTCCAATCTCTCTCTCTCTTGATTCATATTCATCGTAGGTGCTAGAAGCTATAGCCATAGCTTGTTGAGCCACTACCGCATCACCGATGCCAGAACACGAGCTACATCGCCATGAGCCGAGAATGCCGCTGCCATGCACGTCATCGTGGCCGCGCCTATCCGTTCGTCGTTCTCTCTCGTAGTTAGGCATTAGGATTTAGCCTTAGGACAGTGAAGCTCATGGGGAATACGGATGCACGCTTGCATCACCTTTATCATCGGAACATCACCATGCCACTACCATGCTCGCGCCACCATGCCGCCATGCACGTGGCCAAGCTTCATCGCCGCTCCACTGTTGCCATAACCTAACCCTAGAGCTCCACTAGGATGTGCTAATGTTGTAGCCGCGCTCGCTTGGACATGTCGTCATTGGAGACGACAAGTTCTCCACCACGCATCGCCGCCAAGTCGCCATGCTCGTCGACGAGGTCGCTCTAGTGATCCTTCGAGCAAACCGAGTGTACCTGTAGGTGTGGAATAGTGTGTGGAACACGTTGGTGCCGACCTCATCGCTGGCGACCTCGCCGTCGGCGAGCTTTGCACCGGTCAAGCCGGTGCTCTGCTCTTTCTCTCAGTCACGTGGGGCTGAGTTAACCACGAGACCTAGTCGTTAGTCGTAGTGGGGTGTATACACCGGGTGCACCTAGCTATAGCGCCCGATTTGAAATTTGATTTTCTTTATTAATTTTTTTCATAGATTTAGTTACAAACTTTAAAAATTCATATCTAGAGCTAGGAGTGTCCAAATGGGGTGAACCAAATTTTGTTAGATTAATAATGAAGTGTACTATTTGATAAAAATATGAAATATACTATTTAAGGTATTTTCTAGGAGAATTAAATTGAGCAAGATAAGTGCTTTTAAAATAGTTTCTAGCTTGTAAATTGCATAACTTGAGTTACAAAGGTGACAATTTTAATTCCAATTTTCCTAGTCTTGTGTTTACATGCTCTAGCTAGGAAAAATATTAAACCTACAGTAAACATACTTATAATTTGGTCTTCGTATTTAATCCTAATTAATTACTAGTTTCTAGTGAAATTAAATGGGGTAAAAATACATAACATATGATCATACAAATTTTTACACAATATTATCATGCCAGGAGAAAAGTAAGAAAAATATTAAATCTGCTGCTTAACACTTTTCACTATGGTAAACAATTTTTGCCAAAATAAGCATATGTAACTTGTCATTTTTGTAGAGGTGGCTGAACCTATACAAATGGCATGAAATTTATATAGTAGACTACTAAGGTCATATGTAGGCTACTGTAATTTTCTAAAAATTTATTAAGCAATAAAATATTTATCCTTTAAGTCACCTTATTATCTAAGGAAATTAATAAATGAATACAAATAAATTAGTTGGACTTAACCATGTTGTTTTGTATGGTGTGTGTGATGCATATAATCTGTTGATACTGTTAGTGAGGCTTAGAAGTATTTGTTTATATTCAACTAGTTAATTATTGCTTTATAATTCAACTAGATGACAACATGTGTAGTTTCTGTTGTGGTGACGATTCCATGATGATAATTTCTGAAAACTTATTAATAACAAAGTTGTAGATAACTTACTTATATACCTTGTGTTAAATTTTCATAGTCATAGGCCTATTAGTTTAAGAATTATAACTATTAGAAGTCTACTGCCAGAAATGCTTGCTCTCTAGGTAGATCTAAAAGATTGAATTGTTTGACTTAGATAACTGTTGAATCACATTAAGATGATAAAATAAAGTTGTAGGCAATGTCATAAGATTTCCAGAAAGTCTACAACCATATTATTTTGATGTGTATAACTCTAGTTATGATCAAAACAAGTGGCTGCTATCTTGCAGTCCAAAAAACTTGCTTAGATGAGAATTTGTTTAGTTACTAGAGAAGAGATATACACCTACTCAGTAAAATAAGATGTAACTTGGTATCACCTTAATACAATGCTGTTGAAAACACCTATGACAATGCATTTCGGCATACCCCACCATATCATACATGTTATATATGGATCCATGATATCTTATTCCATGATCATGTATATAGGATCGTCTAAGGGGATAACTCTTTTGGAGTTCAATGAAGAAGAAGAGGAGGAACAGCTGAAGACACCTCAGGCCATAGCTCTAGAAGGAGAGGAGAAAACTCTTGAGGACCTCCCTAAGTGTCTAGATCATAGGCTAATCTCTTTCCTCAAAGGCAAGCCTCAGAGCATTTTAAGCCTCACATGCTTTATAAAATATCACTTAAGTCCTTTATGTTTGATGCATTAGGTTATAAGAGTTGATTGAAAACACTTGATGCATAGAACTACCTTGTCTAGATACATATACCTTTAACCTTGTGTCGATCCAGGATCGAATATATGCTTAGCCATGCTTAGACCGGTAGAAGTCGGGTGATTTCCTATCACCTGCGAGATATAGGTGGATACCAAAGCACGGTTGGCTATATATGCTATCGTGGAAAAGAACCATGGGGTAATGTAAATGGAGGTCGGACAGAGTCTATGTGTAGGTTGACTCATGTGAATCCATCTATGCTGCTTAAGGACTGTACCATTGTTGGTACTTTTGTCGAGATTGAATGCATGCATCTCACTTAGCTGGCCGGATAACTCATTCCGACCACGAAGTTGAATGGCTCAACTCAGGCTAGGCCCCGTTGTATTAGAGTGCACACTCTAGATGGTAGTAAGGATGCGCGGGGAGCCTGATGTGAGCCCAAGGGCAGGCCAGGCCTAAATGTCCTAGCAGCTGGTTGTCCCTGATTGTGCGGCGCTAGGCGAACCCACAAACTTTGGACCAGAGTTGTACCAAAGGTGACCTATAGTGACTATTGATCTAGTCTTCCTAGGTTTGTGATAGGAATAAATTTCCAGCTGGTTGAAATCAATTCGAATCACTGTCTCTCCTGGATAATGAGAAACTTAGCTAGCACCAACATCGTAGTAACTGTATTATGGAATGATGGTTATGATAAACATAGAATTATTATACCGGCTATGGTTACTATTGTTATGCTACTAAATGATATACCACATGTTTGGCATAGGTTAGTGGCTAATCTAGGGATGAATAGCTATAATTAACTTGATGAACAAATTATAAAATGTATAACTGGATTAGTAGCTTTTTGTGAAAAATGTTGTCAAGCTAACTCCACTTTTAAAGCCTTGCATAATACTTGGAGTCACTTTATTTTTGGTTTATGATGGGTAGGTCTAGCTGAGTACCTTCTCCTACTCAAGGTTTTATTCCCATTGTTGCATATGGTACCGTTTATCATGGCTATTGCAAGAACTGCTTCTGTCCCGCCATGGATGAGGAGTAAGTCCTAGGCAGGCATCTATTATTAATCCCTCTCTTATGCTTTTGTGGAAATGTGATCGTGAGCTGGCACTATATTTAAACAATGTTGCAGATGTTGGATTCAAACTTTTAATTTGCTTCCGCTACTATCTTACCTAAACATGGTTTGTAATAACTTTAATTCATACTCTGATGGATGAACTGTATTTGTGAACATTATATAACGTGTGACATATATGTTGAATCATGTACAATCTTGGTTGTATGTTGGTTGAATTGAGACCCTTCACAGTACTCGATGGACTACCGAGTTTATTTGGGCTCAAGTATGATAGGGTGACCGCTTGCTGGCTGCTATTGTACTTGTGCTCTTATAAATTGGTTGGTTCTGCTATAGCTAGCATTAGAGCAAGATTCAACATTAATTGCCACATGTGTATTTAAAACAAAGGTTTTTGTTTTCTAAAACCAGTTTTTAGCAACTAATAGATATATGTATAGGTGTTTAAACCTAAAGTTTGAATCTAAAGTGTGCCAGTGATCACTTCCTTTATGCCCAGTTAAGGATTTTAGGTGGCTAATTAATTACTAACTTGGGGGTTTTTATTTTTGTCATCCATACAACGTGCTATTGTATGGATGCCATTCACTTGAGTGGTAATGTATGGATCAAATGCCTCTATGCCCAAGGTAGGATGCCACTCATCATTATAGTGGCATGACCGCAAGATGTGAGCGTGTGGTCTAATGGGGAGAGTTAGCTTTGATACTAAAGTATATATATGCCTCATATATATACAGAAGTATTTAATTGTGGGTTAGCTTTGTTATGGCTATATTTGCATATTTATATGTATATATGGGTATGTATATATGGAAGTATTTAGCTGGCAACCTAGAGCCTAGATTTACATTCTACATATATAATTGTGGGGTTGGGCTGAAATGAAATTCTTGTGTAGGTACACTAACAACAAAATGTGTAGCCCGACTAGCTACGTTATATATGAGAAAATGCATTTATGCCACCGTGTATGTCATTAAAAGTTTAATTTTCCTAAGTTTGTGAGGACGTACGAAATGTACATGCATCATGATCAATCATTCATTACACACTTGCATTGTTCCTCCCCTTATAAGTCTCTTATTCGGTTAAGTAACTATTTTCTAGTATAACATTGTCTCACAAGAGTTGCACCATGTTATTGGTACAGATGGCAACACCAGCTAGAAGTGAGAATTTCCTATTAATGTTTTGTACCCCTGCCCTACTTTGGAGTCTTGCATTGGGGTATTATGAACCGCCCCTCTATTACTGGAATGAAGTATACCTAGAGGGACAACCATGGTATGAAGTACAACTAACCATACCAGCTCATAACCAAGCACCCTTCTGGTAGGAATGGAGGGAAGAATCTAAAGGAAGAACTCCTTGGGAAGCTACCCAAGTAGTGTTTTTTAGGTGCTGAGCCAGATATGTCAGTAACATGGGGATGAGCTTACCGGTAGTGTTGCTAGTACTTTTCCTTGGGTGGATCCATCCACAGTAGTATGGGCACAGCACAATAGCAATGCGTTGATCCGAGACCGGGATGAGCAGGCAGACAGTTCTAGTCCTACTATGAGTGCAATGTTCACCATGATGAAGATGTTCTATACTCGACAGGACACCAAAGACTTATGGCAGGAGTCCTATACCACTTGCATGGATAGGCTCGTGAAGGCTGAAGCTGCACAGTGTAAGCTGAGGAAGCATGTGCGCAAGCACAAAAAGGCAGCAAGTGAGGCTCGATGGGAAACTAATGAGGCATATGTAGCATTGGGAAATCTCCACACCCAATTGGAGCAAGTTGATCAGTAGAGAGTTACTGCCCAAGAGGCAAGAGTGGATGATCAGGTAGTGCTAGCATGACTACGGGAGTAGCTGGAGGCCACTCGTGCTGAGGCGCTCATAGCTACACACCAGCGTATCCAAGCAAACAACCGTGTAGCCCTGGCAAAAGCAGCATGAGACAGAGCCAAAGCCCTAATCATGTAGCACAACTGTGTCAAGAGGGACTTGCACCAACAGCTTGCATAGACCCAGAATGTGGTGGTTGATCTTCGGCATGAGGTGCATTTTCTAAACAAGCAACTGCACCCGATCCTAGATGAGGAAGAAGAAGATCTAGAGATGTTAGTTAAAGATGATGATTGGGATGAAGAAGAAGTGGATCTAGAGGATGAGGATGATGTTATCTCCAACCTCGATAGCGAGCACGCTAAAGATTAGAGTCACCTAGTGACTCGTTAAAGCGCTAGATGTATCCCTATTATTCATGTAATGGACTTATAGCTTGAAGTTTGGTATTCATGATTTGACTTTGGTGTAATATTGGCACTTTGCATGTCATTTCACTATGGGTTGAACTTTAATGAAATTCTAGTTTTGTTTTACTGGTGAAATATGACATGTATGTTAATGAATTGCGAGTACGATAAGTGATCTAATTGGTGATGTCATGTTGCAAGAATGGATGATTTTGCCTCTGTTTTATGGTATGAATTTAAGATTCTCTTCAGTAATTTCAGTTTGGCATGATTACATAATTCATCTACAATCTCTTGACATCATCCAATAATCACTTATTGTTGTAACTTTGCAGATGGCTCGCACTCATGCTGGGGCAGGCAATAGCCAGGGTGGCAACAATGGTGACTTACCATCACCGCCGTCACCATCTATGAATGAATTCTTCACACAATTCCTAGGTAATCAGAGAGCCATGGAGGATACACTATGCCTCATTGCATAGAACACCGCTCATGCCCATCAGCAACATCAAGGGCCTGAGCGAAATCAATACAACTCTTTCAAGAATTTCCAAGACACCAAGTCTCCTATCTTCAAAGATGCCAAAGATCCGCTCCAGGTGGATGAATGGCTTAACACAATAGAGCAAAAGCCCTATCTGTTGAGGGTTACTGAGCATCTAAAGGCTAAATATGTGTCCCATCAACTGTAGGGACCAGCCGGGACATGTTGGACCCATTTCCTGTCCTCTTTACCTGACAACACATGGGTCACATGGGAGTAGTTCAAGTTAGCCTTTAGGGGACATCACATTCCCCTAGGTCTAATGCGCATGAAATCCGCCGAGTTCATGGGACTTACTCAAGGGGCTAAGACCCTCACTGAGTACATGCACTCTTTTAACAATCTTTCCCGATATGCCCCAAAGTTTGTCAACACAGAAGAGAAGAAAATAGAGAGCTTCAAGAGAGGCCTTGGTACCAATCTGATGAAGACTATGGACAACTCGAGGTGTACCACATACAATGAGTTTGTCAGTGATGCCTTGACCCAGGAGAACCAGAACAACTTGCATGTAGCAACGAAGGGCCGCAAAGGAGTAGCTAAGGCAGACGCCTCAGGATCTTCCTAGTCCAGAGCTCCAATGGCGGCTAGGCCACAGTTTCATCCACTAGCACCTAAGTTTAGGCCTCCTCTGCCAAAATCTCAGGCCAATTGCCCCCAGAAGACATTCCACCAGTTGTTCACCATTGCCCAACCCAAGGGAAACGGAGGGCAAGGAAGCTCAGTAGGACCAAGGAGCAATTAGCTATGCTTCAACTATAACTAGTTGGGCCATTGGGCCAAGGAGTGTCCCCATCCCAAGAAAAATAGCAATCAAAACTAGGGTAATCAGAAACAGGCAAATCCAAAGGCACGTCCTGGATATGTGCATTACACAGTTGTTGAAGAAATCATTGCGGGAGAAGTTGTCACCACTGGTATGTTTCTTGTTAACAAACATCCCACCATTGTTTTATTTGATTCTGGAGCTTCTCATTCATTTTTGAGCCAAGCATTTGCATCTAAGTATGATTAGAAAATAATTGAGATAATCAAGTGTGGTTATAATATAAGTTCAGCTAGGGCTACTATCTCTACAAATTAGATAGTCAAAAATGTGCTCATGTCGATACAAGAGAAGGAGTACACAATGGATCTAATAGTATTGCTCGGATTAGCCATAGATGTGATCTTAGGCATGAGTTGGATGAGTGACCATGGAGTTCTCATTGACACTAGCACTAGAACAATTATGTTGAGAGAACCAAAGGGAGGTAATGTGTTTCTAGTACCACTTCCCTAAAGTTTTGATCTCAAAAACTTGTCTTATGTTATCCAACCCACTACCCTTTGTGATATTCCAGTGGTTTGTGAATTTCTTGATGTATTTTTAGATGAATTGTTGAGTTTACCACCTGATAGGGATGTGGAATTTAAGATCGAGATAGTGCCAGGTACGACACCTTTCTTAAGAAGGCCCTATAGGATGCCACCAAATGAGTTAGCTCAACTTAAAATCCAGTTAAATGAATTTTTGGACAAAGGTCTCATTCAACCTAGTTCATCTCTATGGGGATGTCCAGCTTTATTTGTAAAGAAAAAGAATAAGTCCTTGAGAATATGTGTAGATTATAGGCCACTTAATGCTGTCACCATTAAGAACAAGTATCCTTTGCCCCGTATCGATATCTTGTTCGATCAGTTGGCAAAAGCAAAGGTATTCTCTAAGATTGACTTGAGATCAGACAATCATCAAATTAAGATCAGGCTAGAGGATGTACCTAAAATAGCTTTCTCCACTAGGTACGGCTTGCACGAGTACTTGGTCATGCCTTTTGGACTAATAAATGCTCCTACCTACTTCATGTTCTTGATGAATTCAGTATTCATGCCTAAGCTCGACAAGTTCATGGTTGTGTTTATCGATGATATCTTGATTTACTCTAAGAATGAGGCAGATCATGCAGAGCATCTGAGAGTTGTTTTGTCTAGATTGAGGGAACATAAGTTATATGCCAAATTTAGCAAGGGTGAATTATGGTTGAGCAAAGTACCCTTCTTGGGTCACATCTTATCTGAAGATGAAATATCTATAGACCCATCCAAAGAACAACAGGTCATGCATTGGAAGGCCCCGACTTCGGTTCATGAAGTTTGGAGTTTTCTAGGGTTAGCAAGCTACTATTGTCATTTCATTACAGATTTCTCCAAGATAGCTAAGCCCATGACCAAACTACTCTAGAAGGATGAGAAGTTTAATTGGACGCTAGAGTGTGAAGCCATTTTTCACACCCTACGGACATTGCTAACTACACCTATTTTAGCATAACCCAACATTGAAAAGCCTTTTGATGTGTTCTGTGATGCATTGGGTAGCATTTTGGGGTGTGTGCTCATGCAAGAAGGTTGAGTTATTGCCTATGCTTCTCGATAGTTGAGAAAGCATGAAGTTAACTATCCTACACATGATTTAGAGCTCACAGCAGTTGTTCATGCATTGAAGATATGGAGACATTACATGTTGGGAAACATATTTCACATATATACTGACCACAAAATTCTCAAATATATCTTCAATCAACCTGAGTTGAACATGAGACAACATAGGTGGTTAGAGCTAATCAAGGACTATAATTTGGAAGTGCACTACCATCCAGGAAAAGCCAATGTTGTAGCAGATGCACTTAGTCGAAAATCTCATTGCACCACTTTGGAAGCCTTGTTGGAAGATGGATTTAATTTGCTACATTCTGTTGTGCTACACAATATCACTATCAGTTGCTCACTTGAGAGCAAAATCATAGAACTACAGAAGACAAATGTAGGTATATTTCACATTAAGAGAAGCATGAAAGAACAAGAAACCAAACATTTTAGGTTGGATGAAAGAGGTGTGCTATGGTTTGAGGACCGACTGGTAGCACCAAAGGACCATGAGCTTAGAAATCAAATTTTAGATGAAGCTCATTCATCCAAGTTGTCTATCCATTCAGGTAGTAGCAAAATGTATCAAGATTTGAAAACCCATTTTTGGTGGACCAAGATGAAGAAAGAGATCGCCACCTATGTCGCTAGGTGTGACAATTACAGTAGAGTCAAGGCCATTCATTTGAAATCTGCCATGCTGGATAACTTCAGTCGTTGCCTATTCCAAGCTAGAAATGGGAGTAAATAAGTATGGACTTTATTATAGGCCTCCCACTAACACAACAAGGTCATGATTTCATATGGGTCATTGTAGATCACCTTACCAAGTCAGCACATTTTGTACCGATTAACATGAGGTATCATGCTAGGAGGAACGCTGAGCTATATGTTTCTCATATTGTTAGGCTACTAGAGTACCAAGGACCATAATCTCAGATCATGGACCATAGTTTATAGCTCATTTCTAGGAACACTTGCACCAGGCCTTGGGAACTAAACTAATCAGAAGTTCAGCATATCATCCACAAACTTTAGGACAGACCGAGCGAGTGAACCAGATCTTAGAAGATATGTTGAGAGCTTGTGTTATATCTTCCAAGGGTTCATGGGAGAAATGGCTATCTTTAGCCAAGTTTTCCTATAACAACAATTATCAAGCGAGCATCAAGATGGCTCCTTTTGAGGCCTTGTACGGCCAAAAATGTAGAACTCCCTTGAATTGGATTGAGCCTAGAGAAAGAAGATATTATGGCATTTACTTTGTTGACAAAGCTAAAGAGAAGGTATGCATTATCCAACAACATATGAAAGCAGCTCAGTCTACACAAAAGAGTTATGCTAATAAAAGAAGAAGACCACTAGCTTTTGAAGTGGGAGACTATGTGTACTTAAAAGTGTCACCCATGAAGGGAGTGTAGAGATTTGGAGTAAAAAGGAAGCTTGCACTAGATATGTAGGGCCGTACCAGATTATTGAATGAAAAGGAAATGTCACCTACACGTTACAACTTCCTCCTGAGATGAGTGCGATATTCAATGTCTTCCATGTTTCTTAGTTGAAAAGATGCCTTCGTATACCTGATGAAGCCATTGTACCCACCAACATTAGGATCCAATCAGATATGACATATGAAGAAAAACCAATTCGAGTGCTAGAAGAAATAGAAAAACTAACATGGTGCAAGGACATTAAGTTCTACAAGGTGGTGTGGAATAACCACAGTGAACAAGATGCCACTTGGGAACAGGAGGATTATTTACGTGAGGTTTATCCCGCTTTTTATGAGGAATGTGTTGATGCAAAAGTGGATCTGCAAACACAAAGGGCTAATACCCGAATCGATATCCAAAGCGTGCCAGTCGATTTGACCTGCTAATCGACAAGGATGAAGATACGAACACTTTGGTCCTGACAACAGCGATACGCCCGGAAGTCACGGCCAAGAGGTGCTCACGCGGAACTCGAGAATCGCCGAAGGTCGCACTGAAACGATGCAGCTCGCCGAATCAATGAGAACTCGTAAAAAAGGAAAAATATGCAAATTGACAAAGTCGCCGAAAAGTAAGTAGATGCAAATAGGAGTAAAAATTGGTTTTGATATTGATTGATATATCTATTACATTGCCCCTTACTCCATATTTATACCCTGATCTAAAGAGACACAACCAAACACAACTAGGACACCAATCCCATATCTAAGGAAACACGTGACTCTTACATGAATCATACCCTAACAAATATAGAAAAGGAAATCAACTCCTATCTATTTCCCTGTCCGCCTCAATTACGATGGAAATCTCACCGTCCTCCTTCCCATCGGCATACTCCCTATTTCATCGGCAGTAGTCTTCAAGTCTTCCTTCATCGGCATACTCCCTATTTCATCGGCAGTAGTCTTCAAGCCTCCCTTCATCGGCATACTCCATGTTTCATCGGCAGTAGTCCTCAAGCCTCCCTTCATCGGCATCGACAATAACACCTCCAACCTCATCGGCAACGCCCGAGTCCAAATCAACCTTTCCATCGACCATCACCAGCTATCGGCAACCATCTTTACAAACTGGCTTTCATCGGCTATCAAAGTATTCAATAACTTTCCCCTTGCCGATTAGTCCACTCCGATTATTTTGACACGTGCAAAAAACGGTGTCAACACATGCCCCCCAATTTCGGAGTATAAAACCATTAATGCTCCGAAATTTACTCCAGATAACGCTTGCCTTTGCCCGATTACCGTAACTCATTCTCCAAGCCAAAACTTGATTTGTTATCAAATCCAATCAAATCTAATCTTGATTCACGCACTTCAGTAAATATCGCACAATCATCAAGATACCGAAACAATAACCCATCGGCAAGATCTTAACATGATAATGCTGCCATTTTCAGAATTAAAATATCATGTATCGATATCCCCTCCAAGTCATGATTACTTATCATCAACTCATCTGTACAATCCCCTGATTATCGCGCGAACAGTTACCATATCCCTCTGAACCGCCTTGACCTATATGCGCGCGACATAGAGATAAGTCCAAAATACCCTTATTCTGGGCGGCTTATAAATAGATTTCTCCGGAACCCTCATTTTCTACCTTCAGCCTCCAATCCTTGGCATTCTCTCTCTCCGGCGGTGACTCCGACGAACAACCGCGCGACCTCAACCAACAAGAACCCTTCTCCGGCGCTAACGTCAAGTTTCCGGCTCGTACCTCCACCTTCCTCAAGATAATGGCCATCAACTTCGACGTCCCCGCGGTTCGCTCCACTTCCATTACCTTTTACTTTGATCTTTTTGCAAATTCATTCAGTTGGTGATTTTTCCTTTCTTCTGTCTTCTGGATTCCATAACCTTAGGAACGGTGCAACAAATTAGTTATCCCAACCGATCAGCCGCACGTCCAATGCCTTGGACCAATGGGCAACCCAGATCCAACCGATCTGATCAATGCAGAGGTTAATAGAATCCCCTTTAGAGCCCAAAATTTCTCTCTGAATTTGTGGAAAGACACATTCCGATCTTGGCCCAAAACCACCAAAGGGTGGAAAGATTGGTACTTGAGGGTTAATAGATCGATGCAAGTATACTGGGCAGAACGAAGGTTAGACCAATGCATTAGGCTCTCTATTGCCGATATGCAGAAAAATGAATCAATGATAATTGCAGCTGCTTATTTCTGGTCAGACACGACCAATACTTTTATGTTTGGACATGGCCCAGCTACTCCTACCCTTGCCGATGTCCACATGCTTACTGGCTTGGACATCTCAACTGCCGATGAAGGCTCCATCTATGGTAGAAAGTCTGAATATAGGGTGAATACCCGCAACATCGGTGGTTGGACAGGATATATTCAAGAATACCAGAAAACCGGGACACTTAGCCAGAGGGAACATGCCACATTCCTGAATATGTGGTTAGAAAAATTTATCTTCTGTGGTCGATCAGTAGGACCAACCAACGCCTTCCTCCCTGCAGCTGAACTTTTGGCTAATGGCGTAAGGTTTCCTCTTGGCCGATACCTTCTGAGCTCCACTTATCATCTTCTTCATCAAGTGTCTCAGAAACTTTTGCTTGGCGAACCCATCGGCAACCTGGGAGGCCCGTGGTGGTTTATCAACATGTGGCTGAATGCCCATATGCACAAATGTTTGCAATGGGACTTTTTTGCTCAACAATTCCCACGAGAAATTGCTGAAGACTATGTGCCTGGGGATGATGAATCGGCAACACGCTCACCCCTCAATTTTGGTGAAGCCATAATTGTCCTTCCTGGAACAGAAGCCAATGAAGACCAAATCGGCAGATTCTTTCAAAGCTTCTACAATGGTCTTTCTCGTGATCATAGGGCCTGGGTGCCTTATATTGACGAAGAAAACAGATTCCCCCTCCTTTTTAACTTTGCCGATGACACTCTGAATCAAGATAATGAGCTCATGATGGCTATCATCACTCTCAGGGCAATTCCAGTAAACACATTCGGCAGCGGGAAAAACACCAACATTACATATGAATTTTACAACCCATCGGCAGTATCCCGCCAATTGGCTTTTGGGCAACTGCCAATCAAACTCTGCTTTGCCGATGTGATCAGACCCAGGGAAACAATCACCTGCGGAACAGATTGGAACAAGGTAGTACAACTCTCCCCCGATGCCGATACTACAGATGTTGATATATCCACCTAGACACCAATATCTTTCATCACCGAGTCATATAAGCAATGGTGGCGAGAGTGGAAAGAACAACTGTTCGCAACTTCTGCTCACACATATCGGCACATGATCGACCCTGAATATGCCATCCCTGACGACGCGGTAAGTTTCCTTTAACTCCCTTCTGCTTTTCCCTTCATATATCAGTAACTGATTCTCTTGTAACAGGTTAACAACCCAGCACCATCGGTGAGCAAAAGTGGGAAACCCTTCAATCTTCGGCCTGTTTCCCCAACATCGCTGATCGGCTACAACGCTCCTACCTTAGCCGCTTTGACCCACCAGAAGATTCGTACCAAGACCATCACTTCTAAGTCCAAATTGGCTACATCCAGGGCTACTCCATCGGCCGCTGCTACAACCTTGGTCAAAGCATTTAAGGTAACAACCTTGTTTATTTTCACTTATGCCGATCACAAACTGTATTAACCTTAATCATCAGGGGGTAAGAGCTGCTACTGGATCATCATCGGCAATTCCGCCGATATCAAGCACCACTTCTTTCGATGAACCTTCAGAGGTAGCTTCTTGACTTTACATTTTATCTGTTAAATATCATATCTTACACTTGTTTTGCAGCAACAATTGGGTACATCGGCAAACGTACCAGATGTCCAAGCTTCACAACCAACAAGTGTCGATGCCCCCCAGCCAATCGTTGCCGATGCCCAAGCAAAGCGCAAAGCTTTAACAGATACTGAAGCATAGCCAAAACGACAAAGGTCTATGCCGATCCCTACATCTGCCCCAATGTCATCGGTCATCATACCTCAAGAGCCCACCACCGATGAAGTCACAGAGGATATCCCATCGGCAAGCTCAGCCGATCCCCCACACGACATGCTCCAGGTTGCTTCCTCCAGTCAAGCACAGGAAATTGCCTTGAAACAGGTAAACCGATCAACCTAGCTGATTTTACAATACTCATACTTACCCCCAACTGATCTCCTTTTCTCTCTCTCAGGAACAAGATTCCCCGAACAGCCTATTTTCCTTTGCCATTGACATTTCTGACGACGATGGAGAGGAGACAAGTTCTTCCCTTGCACTGGGAACAATATCGGCAGAGACTAAATCCAAGTTGGAAACCCTCCTGAACTTGCTACAGCAAGGTACCGCCCAACTGGTAGATGACTCGGACCCCGCAAAGGCAATTTTCAAAACAATTCGTGGCCAGGTCCCTGCCGATGTTGAAGAAGTACTCTTCCCAGCAGCTCACTTAGAAAGCCGCCAACTACAATATCAACGGGCTGCTCAGCGCATTGCCGATAGAGCAACTCAAGCTCAACTCAAAGAAGAGATGCTACAACTGAAACAAATCGCTGATGAGAAGCACAAGGGCATCGTCAACTTGCAGACTTCGGGTGCTGCACTTAAGCAGAAAATCTTGGATCTATCAGCAAGGAAGATAGCTCTATTGGCTGAATTGAAAGAAATCGATGCAGCCTTAACTCATGCTCAACAAGAAGAAAGCCAGCTACCCAATGCCGTCAAAGCCCTTCAGCAAGAAAGAGATATCCAAGCTCGCAAAGCTTTAGCCATGAAGAAAAAACTCAAGCCTGTGGAGGGTGCTGCCGATGACGATATCAAAGAAATGGAGGAAGCCGACCAGATTCGCCTGCGTGCGATATTAGCTATCCAATCCTTGTTGAACGTGTAATCTTATTTATTGTATCGGCACTTTATGAGACATTGACATCCTTGCATAATTCTAGCCGATAGTACTGTTATCGGCACTTATACTTTTATGCATCTATCCAGATACTAGGGTAATATTTCTTTAAATATTTTCCATTTAACGCTCTGGGAAACACAACCCCTTCGAGGGTTTCTAAAATATATGCATTACCAGGAACAGACTGATTTATCTGATATGGACCTTCCCAATTAGGAGACCACTTTCCAAACTTTGAACTTTTAGTCCCAATCGGTAAAATCAATTTCCAGACCAGATCTCCATCGGCAAACTCTTTTACTTTCACCTTCTTGTCATACCATCTAGCTACTCTTTTCTTATTTTTTTCGATACTAACTAAAGCCCTTAACCGATGACCCGCCACATCTTCCAACTCATCCTTCATAAGAGTATTATAATCATCGGCTGTCAGCTGATTTTGAGAACGTATTCGTCTAGAGCCAACCTTAATTTCCCAAGGCAATACTGCATCGTGTCCATATACTAACTGATAAGGCGTTACTTTGGTTGCACCATGACATGACATCCGATATGACCACAAGGCTTCATTTAATACTGTATGCCACCTCCTAGGATTTTCTTCAATTTTGCGCTTAATGAGTTTGATGATCCCTTTGTTAGAAGCCTCAGCTTGACCATTAGCTTGAGCATAATATGGAGAAGAATTTAAAATTTTAATTCCCATACCTACAGCAAACTCATCAAATTCTCCTGATGTAAACATAGTGCCCTGATCGGTAGTGATAGTCTGAGGAATACCAAATCGGTAAACAATATGCTCTTTCACAAAATCAATCATATTGACCGATGTCACCTTTTTTAAAGGAATTGCCTCAACCCACTTTGTGAAATAATCGGTAGCAACCAGAATAAATTTATGTCCTTTACTCGATGGCGGATAAATCTGACCAATGAGATCAATAGCCCATCCCCGGAACGGCCATGGTTTGATTATAGGATTCATAGCCGATGCAGGCGCTCTTTGAATATTACCAAACTTTTGACACCCCTGGCATCCCTTAAAATATTTAAAACAATCTTCAAGAATAGTCGGCCAATAGTACCCATTCCTTCTGATCATCCATTTCATCTTGAAAGCCGATTGATGTGCCCCACATACTCCTTCATGAATTTCACCCATCAAGCTTTTCGATTCATCATTGCTAACACATCTAAGTAAAACTCCATCTATAGTTCGATAATATAATTCATCATCGAGGAGCACATATTTGGTAGCTTGGAACCTTATATGTCTCTCAACCTTTCTATATGGATCCTTTAAATAATCGACAATCTCTTTCCTCCAGTCATCGGTATCAACTGCCGATGTTAGCACTTCCTGAATAGGCTGATACCCTGAAGCATGCTGAGCTAGTCGATTAGCTTCCTCATTATGCAATCGAGAGATATGTTCAAGACGAAAATCTCTAAATCCTTTCAACAATTGCAAACATCTTTCATAATACGAAATCAAAGCTTCACTTCGGCATTCATAAATTCCAGCCAATTGATTTATAACTAGCATAGAATCACCAAAGATTTCAACAACATCGGCACGTATCTCCTTTAGCAATTCTAACCCTTTTATCAAGGCTTGGTATTCAGCTTGATTGTTTGTCGCTGTAGCAACAATCGGCAATGAAAACTCATACTTCCTTCCTTGAGGTGAAATTAACACAATGCCGATACCTGCTCCTTCACCACATGTGGACCCATCGAAGAAAAGTGTCCAGGGAGCAATCCCCAGAGAGTCCACTGTATTACAATGCTGAGTGACAAAATCAGCCATCACTTGCCCTTTAACTGCCTTAGTTGATTTGTAGCGTAGTTCGAATTCTGATAATGCTAAAATCCATTTGCCGATTCTACCACTCAATATCAGCATCGACAACATATACTTGACCACATTGTCTTTGCATATGACCGTACATTCGGCAGATAACAAATAATGCCTTAATTTGACACAAGAAAAGTATAAACACAGACACAATTTTTCGATGGCCGAATACCTCGTCTCAGCATCCACTAATCTTCTGCTCAAATAATAAATAACACGTTCTTTCCCTTCAAATTCTTGAATAAGAGCTGAACCGATAACTGTATCATCAGCTGACAAATATAACCTGAAAGGCTTCCCATGTTGGGGTGGAACTAGCACTGGAGGATTTGATAAATATTTCTTAATTTCATCAAGGGCTCATTGCTGTTCAACTCCCCATACAAATTCCTGATCAGCTTTCAATTTAAGTAGTGGGCTGAAAGCCTTGATCTTACCCGATAGATTAGATATGAATCTTCTAATGAAATTAATCTTACCGATCAAAGATTGCAATTCAGTCTTATTGGCAGGAGCAATCACCTTGTTAATTGCATCAATAGACTTCCTACTGATTTCAATGCCCCGCTGATGCACCATAAAACCCAAGAATTGTCCTGCCGATACACCGAATGCACATTTATTAGGATTCATCTTCAATCCATGCTTCCTTGTGCACTGCAGTATCTTTCGCAGATCGGCTAAATGTGCTGTGATATCTCCAGACTTAATCACTACATCATCAATGTAGATCTCCACTAATGTGCCGATGTACTCATGAAAAATAAAGTTCATAGCCCTTTGATAAGTAGCACCGGCATTTTTCAAACCAAACGTCATGACTATCCACTCGAACAACCCCACATGACCTGGACATCTGAAAGTAGTCTTGGGAATATCTTCCTCAGCCATGAATATTTGATTGTAACCTGCATTACCATCCATGAAGCTGATAATTTGATGTCCAGCCGCAGCATCAATCAACAAATCAGCAATCGGCATTGGATAGCCATCCATCGGTGTGGCTTTGTTGAGATTCCTGAAATCAATACAGACACGAAGTTTTCCATTTTTCTTATAAACAGGAACCACATTAGAGATCCACTCTGCGTATCGACATTGCCGAATAAACTTTGCTTCAATTAATTTAGTTATTTCGGCCTTAATGTCAGGAAGTACATTAGGGTTGCATCGGCGCGCTGGCTGCTGATGTGGCCGAAATCCAGATTTGATAGGTAACCGATGTTCAACTATCGATCGGTCTAATCCAGGCATCTCAGTATAATCCCAAGCAAAACAATCTTTATACTCTTTTAACAAATCTGTTATTTGCTGCTTACACTTGGAATCTAACTTAGCACTAATAAAAGTAGGTCTTGACCTATCACCATCACCGATATCTACTTCTACTAAATCATCTGCCGATGTGAACCCTTGACCTAATTTTCCATCATCGGCAAACCTATCCATTAAAACTCCTCTTCAGAACCGACTGCTTGGATCGGTGGAATTTCATAATCAGCAACTCTAAGGAACTCTTTTTCCCAAGCTTCTCCTGATATGCATTTAGTTCGCTCATAAGTATCTGATTCTGCCGATGCGATGATATAAGAAGAATCACCAGGGACGACCTCAATCTTATCCCCAATCCACTGTACGAGGCATTGATGCATTGTAGAAGGAACACAACAATTAGCATGAATCCAATCCCTCCCTAGAAGCAGATTATATGCACCCTTGCCGTTGATAACAAAGAACGTCGTTGGCAAGGTTTTGCTGCCGATGGTCAATTCAACGCACACTGCCCCTTTAGCCGGTGACACATTGCCTTCAAAATCTTTCAACATCATATTGGTTTTGGTCAAGTCTTGATCTCCCTTACCAAGTTTCCGATACATCACGTAAGGCATAATATTAATCGCAGCCCCTCCATCAATAAGTACCTTAGACACAGGCTGCCCATCAACTCTGCCCTTCACAAATAAAGCCTTAAGATGCTGTCTCTCGTCATCGGTAGGTTTCTCAAAAACAGCCATCATTGGATCTAGTGTTAACTGAGCTACTTGATTAGAGAGAACAACTTCTTCCTCATTATCAGATAGTGCCAAAAACTCCATCGGCAACATGAATACCATATTAACATCTGCCGATGGACCCTTATTTTTGTGTTTTACCTGCCACTGCTGATGACCAGGCCTTTCATTGGAGGAATTTTCCTCTTGGTATAAATCCTCCTGACGCTCACGTTGCATCCTCCTTCTCTGCGTCTTTGTCAGACCCTCTGGGCACCATCGAGGAAACTTGGTTTTCCAAACCGGCTGATAACAAGTCCTAGTTGGTTCTACACGACGTATATTAGGGTCTCTGTAGAATATTTCCTCATCGGGAACTCTTGCGTTTGCCATCTCCTCAAGCTCCTCTTGATTCCTTGGAAAATATCCAGCGTGTTTACCAAGCCTCTCATGTACACTAAGTCTGCCCTCCAGCCGATCATGCACTGATGCTCTACCTCTGATCGGCTCATTGATAGACAAACCCTGATTACCAAGTTGAAACCTCCTCTCTGAGCGATTGACTCCATAATAACCATTACACTCAGGGCAATTTTCAACAGTTGGCAATTTAATACCTTCTTCCCAGCAATGGATGAAAAACGGACATCTCCAATGATCTTTATGTCGATTCCATTCTTCTTGACGTCTCATTTCTTGCTGTTGTCGATATCGGTCATTACGTTGACGCCAACCCTCCTGCTGCCTTCGATGAGTAATCACAATGCCAGGTCGAGGAGGATTTTTGGAACTACTGCTTTCTCCTAGCAAACCCTTACTCTTTGCATCATCGGTAGTTATCCGATGTTGGGGGTCCACTGACGCATTTTTCTCAGCAGCCTCTGACGTCAATACCTTGGTCTTTCCTTTGGCATCCAACATATTTGCTGGAAAAGGGTGTTGATCAATTTTCATCGGCTTCTGGGCCTTGGAAGTACCAAACTTAATTCTCCCAGATTCAATAGCCGATTGTAACTGTTGCCTGAATACCTTGCACTCATTTGTACTGTGTGAAGTTCCATTGTGCCATTTGCAGTACAAAATCTTCTTCAACTCTTCTGCCGATGGGATCACATGATAGGTGACAGCTTAATTTGGCCCTCTTGAAGCAGAAGATCAAATATTTTATCGGCCTTGGTGATATCAAAGGTAAACTTTTCTAGCTCTTTTTGACCAAAGGGACATGATATCGGCTTTTTATTCTTAACCCACTCAGCTAAGCCGATAACTGGTTCTTCATCAGAGTCAGAATCTCCTACTTCTTCAACAAATGATACCTTTTTACTCCAGTTCCTTTTAGGTTCAAAAACCCTAGTATCTTGATCAGAGATCCTTTGCACAAGATGACTGAGGCTTTCAAACTCCTGAGAAGCATATCTGTCTTTAAGATGTGGCAATAACCCTTGGAAAGCCAGATCGGCAAGCTACCGATCATCCAGCACCAGGCTGTAGCACTTATTTTTTACATCTCGTAGCCTTTGTACAAAGCTCTCTACCGATTCATCATTACGCTGTCTCAATTTTACTAAATCGGTAAGCTTCTTTTCATGGATTCCAGCAAAGAAATACTTATGGAATTGTTTTTCTAGATCAACCCAAGTAATAATAGAATTTGGTGGTAATGAAATGAACCATGTAAATGCTGATCCAGACAAAGATGATGAAAATAATCGAACTCTTAATTCATCTCTGTTAGCTGCCTCTCCACATTGAATAATGAAGCGATTGACATGTTCCATTGTTGATGTATCATCTTGCCCAGAGAATTTAGTGAAATCCGGTACCTTGTACCGATTTGGGAGAGGAATTAAATCGTATGCAGGAGGGTATGGAGTCCGATAAGAATAAGTATTGACCTTGGGCTTTATCCCAAACTGATCCTTCACAATTTCTGCTATCTTATTGGCCCAAAAAGCATCAGCCTCCTGCTGACGAACTGATTGAATTTCTACAGGAGGTGCCTGCTGACATCCCTCCACATATCTTTGTAGCCCACGATCTCCAGCAATCGGCATATTTGCCATTACTTGTGGCCCATTAGCCTGTTGGAAAGGATTCATCGGCTGGGCTGCCGATGCTTGATTCTGGAAACCAGCTTGCATATGACCTTGTTGAATCCCTGCAACCTGCTGATTTCGCTGAACTGTATGTTGAACAGGTAACTGTCCTGACCAATCATTATTAGAACTCATCGGTACAAAACTTACCGATGGCTGGTAATTTGCTGATATTGTTGGATAATTATAACTGGTTTGAGGCATGAACTGAACCCCAGTTTGACTCATAGCAGGGGCTTTCTGCTGCATCGGCAGTAAGCTCGCCGATGGACTTGAATTGAATGTTTGAACCATAGGCATCTGGAAACCTCCTGGAGTTGGTTGCACAGAAGTAGTTGCGGCATATTGAGGCACTTGAGCCATCGGCGAAATGGCCGATGGTATAGGCGCTCTTCCTACTGCATCAAACACTTGAGGTAATCTAGGATTGAAAGCAGATGACTCTGGAGGCATGCCATATCCCCACCAATTAGTAGGAATCTGGCTATTCTGAGACACAGGGCCTGACATAGCTGATGCCGATAGATCTGTATTAAGCTGAACTCGCCCTCCTGGTAGTACCTGATCTGATTGTATTGGTGTAGATTGAATATTAGGTGATCCTGCCAATACTGGAGGGGAAGTAACTTCTGTACCCACAACGGCCGAAGGAGCCGATGGAGTTTTGACAGATGCCGGCTCTGGTTGATGATAGGCAGGCCCAACGTAATGTGGTGCCGCTTGTCCTTCTTTGAGAGTTCGAACCACAGCATTATGAACAGTATTGGACAGCACATTGGAATGATTAATCAAAGCATGATTTACTACAGAATTAACCATCTCTTGAAGTTTACCAGGATTGGAGTCAAAGGTAACCTGCCGAGGCAACGGCAAATCTTGCTTCTGGATGACTTGTCCACTCTTGTTCAAGCTAAATGATCTCAGACAAAGCTGCTTGTATTCTTCTACAGCCTTTTCCATAGCCTGCCTCTGTTCTTCCTTGAGATCTTCTTCTGATACTGCGATAATGTTCCCTGAATCGATCTCGGGATTGAACATATTGATTGATTGGTCCCACCGAGCGTGCCAAAAGATGTGTTGATGCAAAAGTGGATCTGCAAACACAAAGGGCTAATACCCGAATCGATATCCAAAGCGTGCCAGTCGATTTGACCTGCTAATCGACAAGGATGAAGATACGAACACTTTGGTCCTGACAACAGCGATACGCCCGGAAGTCACGGCCAAGAGGTGCTCATGCGGAACTCGAGAATCGCCGAAGGTCGCACTGAAACGATGCAGCTCGCCGAATCAATGAGAACTCGTAAAAAAGGAAAAATATGCAAATTGACGAAGTCGCCGAAAAGTAAGTAGATGCAAATAGGAGTAAAAATTGGTTTTGATATTGATTGATATATCTATTACATTGCCCCTTACTCCATATTTATACCCTGATCTAAAGAGACACAACCAAACACAACTAGGACACCAATCCCATATCTAAGGAAACACGTGACTCTTACATGAATCATACCCTAACAAATATAGAAAAGGAAATCAACTCCTATCTATTTCCCTGTCCGCCTCAATTACGATGGAAATCTCACCGTCCTCCTTCCCATCGGCATACTCCCTATTTCATCGGCAGTAGTCTTCAAGTCTTCCTTCATCGGCATACTCCCTATTTCATCGGCAGTAGTCTTCAAGCCTCCCTTCATCGGCATACTCCATGTTTCATCGGCAGTAGTCCTCAAGCCTCCCTTCATCGGCATCGACAATAACACCTCCAACCTCATCGGCAACGCCCGAGTCCAAATCAACCTTTCCATCGACCATCACCAGCTATCGGCAACCATCTTTACAAACTGGCTTTCATCGGCTATCAAAGTATTCAATAACTTTCCCCTTGCCGATTAGTCCACTCCGATTATTTTGACACGTGCAAAAAACGGTGTCAACAGAATGGTAGGTCTTTCAAATCTCAGGACAAGATTCCTATAAGGGGGAGGGGTTGTAACACCCCAGTGTTAAGCTTTGCATTTGGCACTTGCATTTCATGAGCACAAGCATCATCCAAGCATTCATGAATATGAGCATATGAAATTTCATCTCATTCTTATACCGTATCACATGAAATGTTGACTTTATATATATGTTTATGCTTGCAATCATGTATGACCAATGTATGAGATGGTTGTGATGTCATGAAAACACCTTAGACACATCTAGAATGATAATTGGAACAATGTTTATATTCATGACTTAAGCCAATTTTGCTTCTAAGTGGTTTACTTTGAAATGCCATTTTCATGATTCTAGTTTGACTAAAGTTGAACATTAGCTTAGAGTGTTTGCATGACTATGTGAACTAAAGAAAAGTTGTAGTTCACATCATGGGTAACAAACTCTATTTAAGGGTCATGAGCTAATTCAGTGTCTAACATGGTCAAATAGAGCTCATAAGTATCAAAAAATGATGTTTGGTGACAAAAAATTCTGCGTTGAAGCTGTTTTCAGTTTCAAAGTACCTCACTTTAGAGCTCTATAGTTTGAAAACCGTTGGGAATTAGGACAAACTCCTTGAAGTATTTTTGTAGTACTCACATAGATCTACAATTTTTATTAACAAAGTTTTTGCTAAATCACCACGGATTAGGAGATTTAGGAGCTCAAAGTAGCACTATCAGATGGACTAAATCAGCCAGCGTCGTGGCCGACCAGCCATAGGCCGTGGCCATAGCATGCGTGCACACGCTAGGGCTGGGTAGCATTGCGATTGGGCTCACACTGAAGAGGTCGCCGCACATCCCTACCCTCACTCGCTTCCATCACTCACTCTTGCTTTGTCTCCCTCACTCTCGCACCCACAGCAGCAAAGCCGAGCACCGTCGTCGCCATTGCCGAGCTCCGCCGCACTCGCACGCCAACCACACTGCACCACCATCCAAGCCATCTTGCTCATAGCTCTGCCATCATCACCTCTAGCTCCTAGAGCTACTATTGCCACTGTTAGAGCCCAGGTAATGTGACTTTTATGTTGTCATCACCACCATGGTCACGGAGTGCCGCCGAGCTCTGAGCTCACCGTGGCCAGCCCTATCCACCGTTTCTCCAATCTCTCTCTCTTGATTCATCTTCATCATAGGTCCAAGAAGCTATAGCCATAGCTCATTGAGCTGCTACCGCATCACTGGTGCCAGAACGTGAGCTGCACCACCGTGAGTCGAGAGCATCGCTGCCATGCATGTCACTGTTGTCGTGCCTGTTCGGTCACCGTTCTCTCTAGCAGTTAGGTGTTAGGGTTTAGCCTTAGGACGACGAAGCTCATGGGGAATACGAATGCATGCTTGCATCACCTTTCCCACCAAAACATCAACATGCCACCACCATGCTCACGCTGCTGTGCCGCCATGCATGTGGCCAAGCTTCACCGCCGCCCTAACCTAACCCTAGAGCTCCGCTAGGACCTAGTGATGTTGTAGCCGCGCTCGCCTAGACATGCCATCAATGGAGACAACGATTACTCCACCATGCACCACCATCGAGCCACCATGCTCACCGGTGAGGTCGCTCTGGTGATCCTCCAAGCAAACCGAGGGTACTTGTAGGTGTGAAATAGTATGGGGAACACGTTGGTGCCGACCTCGTCGCTGGTGACATCGCCGTCGATGAGCTTTTTGCCGATCAAGCTAGTGCTCTACTCGGTCTCTCTATCGTGTGGGGTTGAGTTGACCATGGGACCCAATCGTCAGTTGCAGTAGGGTGTATACACCGGGTGCACCTAGCTATAGCGCCCGATTTGAAATTTGATGTTCTTTATTAATTTTTTCACAGATTTAGTTACAAACTTCAAAATTTTATATCTAGAGCTAAGAGTGTCCAAATGGGGTGAACCAAATTTTGTTGGATTATTCATGAAGTATAATATTTGTTAAAAATATTAAATATACTGTTTAGGGTATTTTTCTAGGAGAATTAAATTGAGCAAGATAAGTGCTTTTAAAATAGTTTCTAGCTTCTAAATTGCATAACTTGAGCTATGAAGGTGATAAAATTGTGATTCCAATTTTTCTGGTCTTGTGTTGACATGATCTAGCTAGGAAAAATATTAAACCTATAGTAAACATAATTATAATGTGGTCTTCATATTTAATCCTAATTAATTGCTAGTTTTTAGTCAAATTAAATGGGGTAAAAATAAATAACATATGATCATACAAATTTTTACATAGTATTATCATGATGGTAGAAAAGTAAGAAAAATATTAAATCTGCTACACTTTTCACTATGCTGAACTACTTTTACTAAAATAAGCATATGCAACTTGTCATTTTTGTAGAGAAGGCTATGCTTATCTAAATGGCATGAAATTAAAAGAGTAGACTATTAGGGTCATATGTAGGCTACTGCAATTTTCTCAAAATTTATTGAGTAATGAAAATATTTATGCTTTAAGTCACCTCATTATCTAAGGAAATTAATAAATGAATATAAATAAATTAGTTGGGCTTAACCATGATGTTTTCTGTGGTGTGTGTGATGCATATAATCTATTGATACTGTTAGTGAGGCTTAGAAGTATTTTTTATAAGCAACTAGTTAATTATTGCTTTATAATTCAACTAGATGACTACATGTGTAGTTTTTTGTTGTGGTGATGATTCCATGATGATAATGATCATTTCTATAAAACTTATTAATAACAAAGTTGTAGATAACTTACTTATATAACTTGTTTTAAATTTTCATAGTCATAGGCCTTATGGTTTAAGAATTATAGATGTTAGAATTATGCTGCCACAAATGCTTGCTCTCTGGGTAGATCGGAAAGATTGAACTATTTGACTTAGATAACTACTGAATCACATTAAGATGATTAAAAGAAAGTTGTAGGAAATTTCATAAAATTTCCATAAAGTCTACAACAATATTATTTTGATGTGTATAACTCTAGTTATGATCAAAACAAGTGGCTGTTGTCTTGGAGTCTAGAAAACTTGCTTAGATGAGAATTTGTTTAGTTACTAGAGAAGAGATATACACCTACTCAGTAAAATAAGATGTAACTTGTTATCACCTTAATACAATGCTATTGAAAAAACCTATGAGAATGCATTTCGGCATACCCCACCATATCATACATGTTGTTATATATGCATCCACGATATCTTATTCCATGATCATGCATATAGGATCATCCAGAGGGATAACTCTTTTAGAGTTCAACAAAGAAGAAGAGTGAAAGGTCCTAATGTCTAGAGGGGGTGAATAGCCTATTAGAAAAATCTACAACAACACTTAACAAACCGGTTAGACAATTATGAGGCGAAGCAAGTGTTGCGCTAGCCTACTAAAATAGCAAGCCACCTACCAAAATTCTAGTTTATATAGTTTCTATCCACACAATAGCTATGACACTACACTAAGTTAGTGTGCTCTCAATAGCTAACTAAAGAGCAACACTAACCAAACTAACAAGCTCTCACAACTAGCTACACTAAAGACCTTGACAACTAGTTTGTGGTAATGTAAAGAGAGTGAGCAATATGTTTATACTGTCATGTCAAGGAAGGAGCCAAACAATCACAAGAATGAAAACCAATGAAGACCAATCACCTCAGAATAAAATGATGAACATAATAATTTTTTATCAAGGTTCACTTGCTTGCTGACAAGCAACTCCTCGTTGTGGCGATTCACTCACTTGGAGGTTCACGTGCTAATTGGCATCACACGCCAAATCCTGAATAGGGTGCCGCACAACTAATACAAGATGAGGATCACACAAGCCACGAGCTATTCATTAGAGTACCTTTTGGCTCTCCACCGGAGAGGTCAAGAACCCCTCACAATCACCACGATCGAAGCTGTTGTACCCCTTCACTAGGCACAACACGGGGTGACTGGATGCTCCAGTCATATCGACCGGACACTGGACCTCAACGTCCGGTCACACGATGCATGCCACGTGTCCCCTCTCTTCAAATGTTGATCACCCAATCTCAACGGTCAAGTGATGACAGGATGCAGCAGCTCAAAGTGACCGGACGCTGAACCCCAGCTTCCGGTCGTTTCCAGTAAGCATCCACAGATGACTTTTCATGACCGAACGCATCCAATCATGCTCGACCGTACAGACCCAGCGTCTAGTCACACGATGACTCTCCTGTGTGCTGCCACGTCAGCTAGACCAGATGCAGCCTGTCAGCGTCTAGTCACTAAATGACCCAGCGTCCGGTCAGAGACCGATGCTGCGCGCCCTCTGCTGCCACTAACTGAACGCGCTGGTCCAACCAAGACCAGCGTATGGTCACTTACAGTGACCTCTATCTTTTCTATCTAGGGCGCCGGTGAAGTTCCTAACCCTTGCTCAGATGTGCCAACCACCAAGTGTATCACCTTGTGCACATATGTTAGCATATTTTTGCAAACATTTTCAAGGGTGTTAGCACTCCACTAGATCCTAAATGCATATGCAATGAGTTAGAGCATCTAGTGGCACTTTGATAACTGCATTTCGATACAAGTTTCACCCCTCTTAATAGTATAACTATCAAACCTAAATGTGATCACACTCTCTAAGTGTCTTGATCACCAAAACAAAATAGCTCCTACTAATTATACTTTTGCCTTGAGCCTTTTGTTTTTCTCTTTCTTCTTTTCAAGTCCAGGCACTTGATCATCACCATGGCATCACAATCATCATGTCATGATCTTCAATTGCTTCACCACTTGGAATGTGCTACATATCTCATGATCACTTGATAAACTAGGTTAGCACTTTAGGGTTTCATCAATTCACCAAAACCAAACTAGAGCTTTCAATCTCCCCCTTTTTGGTAATTGATGACAAATCTTTCACAAAGATTTGAATTGAAATTTAATTGAATCCATGTTGCTTTTCCAAGCATATTTACTATGTGTAAAAGGATATGGACAAGTTTCATGAACTCTATATGGTAGCAATTGCTCCCTGTACATATATGCTAAGAGTTTGGATTGTAGCTTGCACATATGCTTAGATAGGAAATATAGGAGACAATGTCTACCAAATGATGCTAAGGTGTAAAAGATGGACCTTTGAAGCGTGATACCAATCGGAGTGCACCATTATACCATCCTTAGCACCATGGTTAGCTTGATACCACTTGGAAACACTCAGAAATGAAATCACTAGATAACCTATGCATGCTAGATTTTCATTTCATCATTCAAACCTATAACTAGCATACACCAAACAAGCATGAATATTGAAATTTAAAACTTGTGCCATGCAAGCAAACATATGAAATACACATTCAAATGCATCATACAAGTTCATGAGCTTGCTCCCCCTACTTGTGTGCTCAAAATTTTAATTGATCCCTTTCCTTTGGCATATCTCTCCACCTATGTCAAGTTTTCCCCCTTTGTTGGCTTTCATTTTATTAGTACACTAATATCTTTGTTTTTCTCCCACTAATATCTTTGTTTTTCTCCCCATGTACTAATATCACTAATATCTTTGTTTTTCTCCACCTTTGTCATCAATGACCACAAAAGTTCAAAATATAGATAGGTTGGGATTATCAATGTCAATCAATGAGGTCAGGATCATTTTCCCAAATTTGGTCCAATCTAGATCATTTACCAAAGATATTTAACTCAGTTTGATCCAAGGACAAGCTTCTTCACACCTCCAAATAAGGGTTATCTTGTACCATGTTGAGTTAAACACTTAGAGCCCATTTTCTAGATCAAACACTAGGTTTACAAGCCCACAAACATGTCATATGCTACCACTAGATCAAAATAAGCATAGAAGTAATAGTGGTACCATATAATCATCAAATTCATTTGATTTTCATGAATGAGCCTATTAAATGTGAAAGATGTCTAGATGCACTAAACATGTCCTTAGTAAGGATGTATGCCATGCCAATCAACTTTTACCTTGGATTGCTTGAAGGAGAGGCATGTCATATAAGTGGGGGTGCATCAACACATATTTGAGAAATCCAATATGTTCAACTCATTCCTTAGCTTGCAAAACCTTTTCTCATCCAATGGCTTGGTGAATATATTGGCAAGTTGATCTTCGGTTCCTACACTCTCAATGCAAATGTCCCCTTTTTGTTGGTGATCACTTACGAAATGGTGGTGGACATCAATGTGCTTTGTTCTTGCATGTTGAACCAGATTGTTGGTCAATTTGATTGCACTATCATTGTCACATAGCAATGGCACTTTCTTGAACTTGATTCCAAAATCACTCAAAGTAGCCTTCATCCAAAGTACTTGTGCACAACAACTACCGGCGGATATGTATTCGGTTTTGGCGGTTGATAATGCAACACTATTTTGCTTCTTTGATGACCATGAAACAAGTGATCTTCCTAACAATTGACATGTGCCCGAGGTGCTCTTTCTTTCAACCTTGCATCCCACCTAATACGAGTCAGAGTAACCAACTAGCTCAAACTTTGCTCCTTTGGGATACCACAAACAACCATTTGGTGTATGCTTTAAGTACCTCAATATTCTCTTTGTAGCCTTCAAATGACTTTCTCTTAGTGGGGCTTGAAATCTTGCACACATGCATACACTAAACATGACATCTAGCCTTGATGCGGTCACATAGAGTAGGCTTCCAATCAAAGACCGATACAATTTTTGATCCACCATATTTCCACTTGCATCACTATCCAAGTTGCCATTTGTTCCCAATGGTGTGCTAATGGCTTTACTATCACTCATGCCAAACTTCTTGATCATGTCCTTGGTATACTTGCCTTGACTCACAAATGTACCATTCTTCAATTACTTGATTTGAAGACCAAGGAAGTAACTCAACTCTCCAATCATGGACATTTCAAACTCATTAGCCATCATCTTTCCAAACTCATCACAAAAATCTTGATTGGTTGATCCAAATATGATGTCATCAACATAGATTTGCAACACAAACAAGTCTTTTCCAATCTTCTTGACAAAAAGAGTGGTGTCAACCTTGCCCATTATGAACCCTTTAGAGAGTAAGAAGTCTCTCAATCTCTTATACCATGCTCTAGGTGCTTGCTTCAAGCCATACAATGCCTTCTTCAACTTGTACACATGGTCGGCTTCTTATCATCTTCAAAACTAGGAGGTTGCTCAACATATACTTCTTCATTGATGTAACCATTGAGAAAGGCACTCTTGACATCCATTTGATAGAGCTTGATGTTGTGGGCACAAGCATAGGCTAGCAAGATTCTAATAGCTTCCAATCTAGCAACCGGGGCATATGTTTCTCCAAAGTCAAGACCTTCAACTTGTGTATAGCCTTGTGCTACCAATCTTGCTTTGTTCCTTACTACTATCCCATCTTGATCTTGCTTGTTTCTAAAGACCCATTTGGTTCCAATCACATTGTGTCCCTTTGGTCTTTCTACTAATTCCCATACTTGATTTCTTGTGAAATTATTCAGTTCTTCAGGCATAGTATTCACCCAATCAACATCCTTCAATTCTTCATCTATCTTCTTCGGTTCAATGGATGACACAAATGAGAAATGCTCAAAAAATGAAGCCAACCTTGATCTAGTTTGTACACCTCTAGAAATATCACCAATGATAGTGTCCAATGGATGATCCCTTGCAACATTGGTTGGTTGGAGGATTGGAACTTGATTGCTTGTACTTGCTTGATCATTGGGTTGAGATGATGTACTAGCCACTTGATCTTATTTATTATCATGAGAGCCACTTGTGCTAACTTGATTTGTATCATCTTGCACATTTGAGTTAGAGAGCACTTGCACTTGATCATCTTCATCATCATTCATTTGCCTAGGCCTCAATTCACCAATATCCATGTTCTTCATGGCATTTGAAAGTTGAATGCCTCTAACATTTTCCAAGTTCTCATTCTCTTGTTGTGAACCCTTGGTTTCATCAAATTCAACATCATGAACTTCCTCAAAAGTACCACTATCCAAATTCCAAACTCTATATGCTTTGCTTGTAGTGGACTAACCAAGTAGGAATCCTTCATCACATTTCTTGTCAAACTTGCCCAATCTAGTGCCTTTCTTCAAGATATAACATTTGCAACCAAAGACCTGAAAATATGCAATGTTGGGCTTTCTACTATTCAAGAGCTCATATGGTGTCTTCTCTTTCAATGGGGGACAATAGAGGCGGTTGCTACAATAGCAAGCCATGTTGATAGCTTCGGCCCAAAAAGATTGACTCACATTGTACTCACTAAGCATAGACCTTGCCATATCAATGAGTGTTCTATTCTTCCTCTCAACAAGGCCATTTGATTGTGGGGTGCACTTGGCCGAGAATTGTTGTCTAATTCCGAATTCATCACACAACTCATCAATTTTAGTGTTCTTGAACTCACTACCATTATCACTTCTAACTCTCTTAATGGTTGTTTCAAACTCATTGTGAATATCCTAGACAAATGATTTGAATGTTGCAAACACATCACTTTTGTCCACTAGAAAGAATACCCATGTGTACCTAGTGTAATCATCCACTATCAAAAAGCCATATTTGTTACCACCAATGCTAGTGTATTGAGTTGGCCCAAACAAATCCATGTGCAATAACTCAAATGATTTACTAGTGCTCATCATGCTTTTCTTGGGATGGGTGTTTCCAACTTGTTTGCTAGCTTGACAAGAGCAACAAAGCTTATCCTTCTCAAATACAACATCTTTCAAGCCTCTAACCAAGTCATGCTTAACCAATCTATTCAATTGTTTCATTCCAACATGACCGAGTCTTCTATGCCATAACCAACCCATGCTAGACTTAGTGAACAAGCATGTAGATAATTTAGCTTCACTAGCATTGAAATCAACCAAGTATAGATTCTCATATCTAAAGCCTTTGAAGATCAAGTTAGAGCCATCTACACGTATGATCTCTACATCATCTACCCCAAATATGCATTTGAATCCAAGATCACACAATTGAGCCACAGATAGCAAATTGAAGTTCAAGCTCTCTACTAGCAACACATTGGAAATGCTCATGTCATTGGATATTGCAATCTTACCAAGCCCTTTGACCTTGCCTTTACCATTATCACCAAATGTGATACTATCATAACCATCATTGCCATTGGTGTTGATTGAGTTGAACATTCTTGCATCACCAGTCATGTGTTGAGTGCACCCACTATCAAGAACCCAATGCCTTCCTCTGGCTTTGTAATTGACCTATAAAAGAAGATTAATTTTTTTAGGTACCCAAACTTGCTTGGGTCCTTGAAGGTTAGTTACTAAGTCTTTGGTACCCAAATGGCTTTCTTCTTTGAGCCCATCCATGGTTTACCAACGCACTTAGCCTTCACACCATTTGCACCCTTAGTAAGCACATAGAAAGAATTAATCTTAATTAAGGATACATTAGCATTTCTACTTTTGTTCTTGCATTCATGCTCTACATGACCAACTTGCTTGCAACTAGTGCAAAACCAACCATTGTTCTTCACAAAACTAGTCTTATGAGGAGCAAAAGTCGCCTTGCCTTTCTTGGGGTATAGCCTAATCCCTCTTTGTAGAGAGAAGCTCTTTGGCTACCCAAGCACATAAGCAAGCGGCCCTCACCACCATAGGCCTTAGCCAAGGTGTGAGTGAGCTCATTGACCTCCTTCTTGAGGTTCTCATTCTCAACCATTAGTGAGGCATCACAAGTGAAATCATCACTACTAGATGAGGTGGAAGTAGAAGTACTACAATAAGGGTTCATGGGAGCAACAATGATAGGCATAGATAATGATTCATCAATTATATCACAAGTTAAGCCTATATTGCAAGTTTCAACATGCTTCTTTTTATCTTGCTCATTAAGCAAAGAGGAATGAGCCTTTTTGAGCTTTTCGTGAGCCTTGCCAAGCTTCTCATGGGCTTCCTCTAGCCTCTCATGAGTTGCTTTGAGCTCATCAAGGGCTTGCTTAAGGGCTTTAACCTCCTTATTCAAGCTCTTGCATTCCCTTCTCTTAATGTCAAAGTGTTCTTTGGCATCTTCTAGCATGTCAAATAATTCATCTTTAGTAGGTTCATCATCATCACTATCATTATCATGTTCGTCATCACTTCCATCATGACAAGTTTGTACCTTAGTGGCCTTAGCCATGAAGCATGATGGAGTGTCGAAGAGAGAAGGCTTCTCATTGATAGCAATGCTTGCAAGTGCCTTCTTCTTGGTGATCTTGTCATCATCACTTGAGGAAGCATCACTATCCCAAGTGACCACATATGAACCACTCTTCTTCTTCTTGAAGGTCATCTTGTCCTTCTTCTCTTTCATTTCCTTCTTGTCCTTCTTCTTGTTCTTCTTGTTGTCATCATAATTGTCGCTATTGTATGGACATTGAGCAACAAGATGATCTTTGCTTCCACATTTGAAGCACCTTCTTGACTCTTCCTTGTTCTTGGATGAAGATTTCTTTCTTCTAGCATGGTACCCTTTCTTCATCATGAACTTGCTAAATTTCTTGACAAAGAGAGCCATCTTCTCATCATCATCATCATCCCACGAACCATCATCTTCACTTGATGTATCTTGCTTTGCCTTGCCCTTGGATGATGTGGCCTTGAATGCCACACTCTTCTTCTTCTCATCCTTCTTCTCCTTCTTTTCTTCCTTCTCATCATCATCTCTTTATGTATCATCGGTCATTATATCTCCCAACACTTGGTTTGGTGTCATGGTGTCCAAACCACTCCTCACTAGAATAGTGACCAATGTGCCAAATCTTGAAGGCAAGCATCTCAAGAACTTATGGGAGAAGTCCTTGTCCTTCACCTCTTCTCCAAGTGCTTTGAGATCATTGACAAGCACTTGAAGCTAGTGGAACATCTTCGGCACACTCTCATCCTCCTTCATCTTGAAGCTTGCAAACTTCTCTTTGAAAATGTATGCCTTTGCAACCTTCATGGCTTGAGTGCCCTCAAATGAGTCTTCCAACTTCTTCCAAGCCTCATGAGCCATCTCAATATTCTTGATTTGCTCAAATGTTCTCTCATCAATTACATCATGAATGGCACTTAGAGCAATGTCATTGTTTTGGAGAAGCACTTCTTCGGCCACGGTGGGTTCTCTAGATCACCAATCTCAATTTTGATTTCTACCACCTTCCACACTTTTCTATTGATTGACTTGATATATGTGGTCATCTTTGATTTCCAATACAGATAATTTGTGCCATCAAATTGAGGTGGCTTCTTGGTGTTGTTGATTTGAGCCATTTTTACACCAAAGGTTGTTAAGCCTCAAATCATGGTGACCTCAGCTCTGATACCACTTGAAAGGTCCTAATGGCTAGATGGGGGTGAATAGCCTATTAGAAAAATCTGCAACAACACTTAACAAACCAGTTAGACAATTATGAGGCAAAGCAAGTGTTGCGTTAGCCTACTAAAATAGCAAGCCACCTACCACAATTCTAGTTTAATGTCAGCATCGATAGCCCTCTATGGGATGGAGAAACCAATGTGGACCATGCAGCTCACATCAATAGAAATGCCAACCGTGCACAGCGTCGAGTGAATGAGGCCGCCATTGTGCTAGCCGAGGTTGCTCGCAATGAAGAACAACTCGACTTGCAAGGGAGACCACACCCACTCCACCACAACCTCGATGACAAATTTGTCCATGTTGATGGCCACAATGTCTACAAGACCCCAAGCGCCAACTTGGCCATGGCTTCTAACATGCTCGCTCAGCTCAAACAAATGCCAGAGGTCGCCTAGGTTGTCGTAATGCTTAAAGCTGTGCACTACCAGGTCAATGAGATCTGCTAGGATCAAGGACCTTCCTACTCGACAAGCTCGAATCTTCAATCTGCCATGCCAAGATCCAATTGCCGCCCTAGCAGAAGCCATTTTGCCAACCAACATCATGATGATAGACAACCCCTCAAGGGGGGAGCTAGGGGGGACCATATCAACAACCCTCGCCAACATGACCAAGAAGTCGATCAAGATGTCTGAGCACACATCAACAACCTCCAAGATGCATGATGTCATATCGATGGGTGTCGTTTCTCTTGGCATGAGGAGGAAGTACACTGGCGTCAAGAATACGGGCAAGAATTTGGTAATCTGGATGCAGCCCTGTAGCCACTTAACATTGGCAATGCTGCCGATCCTGACAGTGATGATCCTGAAGGGCCCCAAGCATTCATGAGAGCACTCTAAACACTCAAGTGGCCCCATGGTTTCAAAATCACTAGGGTCAAGCCCTACAAGGGGCGGATGAACCCCACACAATGGCTACAAGCTTATGCCACCACTATGCGAGCAACTAGGGGAGATACCAGTGTCATGGTGAACTATCTTCCCATCATGCTCATGCTGACCGCAATGAACTGGCTCACGAGCCTCGCCCTAGATTCCATAGAATCTTGGGAACGGTTGAAGAACGTCTTCACTGACAATTACATGGCTACTTGTACTCGGCCGGACACCAAGCACGATCTGAATCACATTTATCAGAAACCATCTGAGCTCCTTTGTAATTACATTAGATGATTTTATGAGGTGAGGAATTCTATTCCCAACATCATGGAAGTAGAAGTCATCACTGCCTTCATCAGCGGACTCCATCACCGTGACCTCCGCTCTAAATTTAATCGTAAGCCACCAAAGGGGATTGGCGAGATGATCATGACCACCAATCAATATGCCAATGCTAAAGAGGCTGAAGTTTGCTTCAATGAGGATGCGGGCACTCACTGCCCAACTCGCCACAGCGATGATCGCCCTGACAAACAATGCCACAGTGACCACCACTATGATGAACGCAGTTGCCATTAGGACAGTGGCTGCGATCTACCAGAATAGTCTAAAGCTAGTCAGTATCACCATCGCTGACCAGAGAACATCATCACCACCATTGACGAACCTCACACCAAATGTAACTATGACAAGCAGTACTAGAAAATCCTCAAAGGCCCTTGCCCCCTCCACAAGAATAGCAAGCACAAGATGAAGGACTGCCTTGGCTTGGCTATGGAGTTCTAGGCTAAAAAGAAGGACGACGACAACAATGATGGAGCCAGAGGTCACCGACAACCCAGGGACAACAATAACACCTTCCAGGATCATGACAAAGTGGTCGACACTATCTTTGGGGGCCTCGCCGCCATTGAGAATAGAAGAGATAAAAAACTCACCACCCGCCAGGTGCTCGCCATCAACACAGAAGATGCTATCGCTGACCCTAGCTATCGCCCTTGGTCTGAGATCCCATCACCTTTAGCGGGGCTAACCAGTGGGCGAACATCCCTTACATAGGGCGTTTCCCCCTCATTCTTGATAGAATCATCAATAAAGTACTCTTTAGGAAAGTACTCGTCAATGGTGGAAGCGCTCTAAACCTCCTCATCACCGAAGCCCTAAAGGAGTTGGGCCTTGGAGTAGGCACTTCCTCTGACTCCTCCTTCTGGGGGTGGTACCTGGTAGGGCATCCCGACCGCTTGGAGAGATCACCCTCCCGGTACAATTTAGCATGGCTAGCAACTTCCCTATCGAGCACATCAACTTCTACATCATTAACTTCAACACCGCCTACCATAACATACTTGGTCGGCTAGCTCTAGCCAAGTTCATGGCCATACCACACTATGCCTATGTGGTATTGAAGATGCCTTCACCTATAGGATTTCTAGCCCTACGAGCCAACCTCTCCATCGCCTACGCCTATGAAACAGAGAGTCTCTCCCTTACCGAAGCCACCGACCTCTCCATCTTGATGGCCAGTATGGTCAACAACACCAAGATGGTGCCTACCGATGACCTGGAGATCCCAGCGCTGGAGCCTCCACGTGCCTCCGCCAAGTGTAAGGAAATGAAGGAGGTTCACCTCGACCTTGATGACCCCACAAAGATCACCAAGATTGGGGCTCATCTCAACCCTAAATAGGAAAGCGCGCTCATCTCCTTCCTATGTGCTAATGCCAACATGTTTGCTTGGAAACCTACAGACATGCCGAGGGTACCACGGGAGAACATCGAGCACTCCTTGAATGTCTCGCCTACCACCAAGCCAATCAAGTAGAAGCTCTAATGATTCGTGTCAGACAAGAAGGAGGCTATTAGGGTTGAAATATAATGGCTCCTAGCATCTAGATTTATTATAGAAGTGTATCATCCTAAGTGGTTGGCAAACCCAATTCTTGTTGAAAAAAAGAATAAAGAATCAAGAATGTCCGTTGATTACACTGATCTCAACAAACACTACCCTAAAGACCCCTTTGGTCTGCCATGGATAGATAAGGTTGTAGACTCCACTACCGGCTATGAGGTCCTCTCCTTCCTCGACTGTTACTCCAGCTATCACCAAATATCCCTCAAAGAGGATGACCAGATCAAAACATCATTCATCACGCCTTTCGGTGCGTATTGCTATACCACCATGTCTTTTAGACTCAAAAACATCGGGGTGACCTACCAAAGGGCCATCTAGATGTGCCTTGACCAACAGATAGGTTGCAACGTCCAAGCTTACATTGATTATGTGGTTGTCAAATCCAAAACCACCGACAGTCTCATCACTGACCTCAAAGAAACATTCACCAACCTGAAAAGATACCAATGGAAGTTCAACCCTTCAAAGTGCATCTTTGGAGTTCCATCCGACATAGTCTGAGGCTACATCATCAGCACCCACGGCATCAAACTCAACCCTAACAAGGTTTCCACCATTACCAATATGAAATGGCCAACCTACATAAAGGATATACAGAAGCTCACAGGGTGCATGACTACTCTCAGCCGCTTTATATCATGCCTCGGCAAAAAGGGACTATCGTTCTTCAAACTACTCAAGGCCTCCGAGCACTTCTCCTGGTCGGAGGAGGCTGATACGGCCTTCGAGCAACTCAAGTTGTTTTTAACAAAGCCCCCGATCATGATGGCGCCTCAACCAGACGAAACCCTATTGATCTACATTGCCGCTACCTCTCATGTCATTTGCATAGCTACGGTCATCAAGCGTGAGGAGTTTGGACATGCCTATAAAGTGCAATGTCCGGTCTATTTCATCAGTGAGGTTCTTAATGAGTCCAAAACTCATTACCCTTAGGTTTAGAAGCTGTTATACGCCATTCTGGTCACGTCATGCAAGCTCCACCATTACTTTGAGTACTACAAGATTGCCATGGTCACCGAGTTCCCTCTAGGGGACATCCTCCATAACAAAGAGGCCAATGGCCACATCATCAATTGGGCAGTCGAGCTCAGCACTTATTCCATATAATTTAGAAGCAGGCCAACCATTAAGTCGCAGGCGCTGGCTGACTTTGTCACTGATTGGACCGAGATCCAAGAGTCCATCCCCATTGCTTGCCCTGAGCACTGGATAATGTATTTTGATGGCACCCTCAACATCAATGGTGTAGGCACCGGCATTTTATTTATTACTCAGACTAAGGACAAGCTCTGATATGTCCTCTGAATTCATTTTCTAGCTTCCAACAATGTTGTGGAATATGAAGCATGTCTCCACAGACTTCATATAGCCATCGAGCTTGGCATCAAATGTCTCATGGTATACGGAGACTCCACACTAGTCATCAACCAAGTCAACAAAGATTGGTCCTATTCTAGTGAGAAGATGGACGCATACTGCACCCAGATTAGGAAACTCAAAGGAAAGTTTTATGGTATCGAGTACCACCTCATGGTACAAGACCAAAATCAGCTCATCGACCACCTATCTAAGATAGGCTCTTCTCATGCCACAATTCCATTGGGGGTCTTCATTCAAGGCATCTTTATGCCGTCTATTAAGGAAGAGAAGGAAGTTCAAGAAATTCTCCCTGCCGAGTAGCTGGTACTTGCAGTACCTTCGTTGGCCATAGATTGGAGGGAACACTTCATTCAGTACCTAACATGCACTAACGTACCCATCAACAAGACCGAAACATAATGTCTCATCCATCACAACAAGCATTACGTGTTGGTAGATGGGAAGTTGATGAGGAAAAGCGCCAAGGAAGGCATACTGCTGAAATGCATCACCCAAGAAGAGGGAGAGAAATTGCTTCTTGAAATTCAGTCTAGCTCCTATGGCAATCACATGGCCTCTAGAAACCTGGTCAGCAAAGCTTTCTAAGCTAGTTTTTACTGGCCCATGGCCATCTCCGATGTAGAAGACCTTGTCCGACATTGTGAAGGATGTTAGTTTTTTGCCAAGCAAATACATGTCCTGACATAGGAATTGCAGACCATCCTAGCTTCTTAGCCTTTTGCATGCTAGGGACTCAACATGATTGGACCTTTCAAGCCTGTGCTAGGCAGTTTTCGATATGTATATGTCACCATTGACAAGTTCTCCAAGTGGATCGAATACAAGCCGCTTGTTTCGGCTACTGCAAAGAAGGCAGTCGAGCTCTTCGAAAATATTATCCATAGATTTGGTCTTCCGAACAACATTATCATTGACCTCGGAACTAATTTCATTGGTCATCATTTTTGGGACTTCTACGAAGACTGATGCATCTCCATCAAATACATTTCTGTTGCCCATCCTAGATCCAATGGCTAGGTCGAATAGGTGAACGGCATGTCCTCGATGCCCTCAAAAAGAGACTATACCAGAAAGAGGAAAAGCATTCGGGTAGATGGCTCAAAGAGCTCCCAGCTATGGTCTAGGGACTACGCACTCAAGCTAGTCGCAACACTAGTGTATCTAAATATTTTTTTTGGTCTACAGCTCAGAGGTCATACTTCCTATGGACATTGCCTTCCAAGCACCTAGGGTAGAGCATTATAATGAAGAGCAAGCCACAATTGTTCAGACAGAGGACATCGACAGAGCTGAAGAAGAATGCCTGATCACTTGCATCCTCACAGCCAAATATCTAGAAGGCCTACGAAGATAATACAATCGCAATATCAAAGGTTGTTCATTTGTAGTCGGCGACATCGTTCTCCATAGAAAGCAGAAAACCAAAGGGATGCACAAGCTCTCCTCCCCCTAGGAAGGGCCTTACGTGGTCAAAGAGGTTACCTAACTAGGGTTTTATCGACTATGTGATATGGAGGGAATCAATATCCCCAATTAATGGCGCATTGAGCACCTTATATGTTTCTATCCTTGAAACGCTCTAGATATGTACTCTTCACTCCATAATGAATAAAGTTTTTGTCACCATAAATTGTCTCCATTATTTCTCCACTCTAGTTTTATCTTTGTTTACGATCACCAGCTCCAAGCTACACCTAAATAAACTTCGACAATTATATGTGATCTCCATAAATGCTCTGCCCCGTTTCTCTATACTAAAATATCTTTAAAATATTTGGCCAACCATCGAGCAACAAATGTTCCACTCTGTGTTCCTTGGAGAAAACCTTGTCTCCGATCTCTCCCTACACTGCTATGGGCTCCAGCGCTATACGTTATGGGTGGTCGATAGTTGTTCCTCAGTCATGTCTGTCTCTCCTACACATGCACGGGCTCTAGCGCTCGACATTATGGAATACGGGCTAGCCAAGGCCAAGAGCCTAGTAAATGCATTAGGGTTAACAACACGTCTCTTTTTCATTACAAGCACTAGCAAGCCACCTGAACATGCATATGTCATATACTTACAACATTTATACAAATATACAAATATTTGCTTATGCCCTCGTGCATCTAACTCCCCTTTCCAGTTGTTCCATATAGGTTCCTCCCCACTTAGGCTATTGAGCTTGGCCATCACCATCTACCTTGCCGAACAGATCGACATCATCGGCTAGCTTCTTCACCGCGTCATCCACCTCATTTTTAGCTGCTCCTCCTTTGTCGCACTCGTCCCTCTAGCAAATCTAGCCCCTATTGCTTAAAGATTTATTGCAAGGTAGTGAGATCGGACCACCGCCAGGGCATGTGTCACAATGGAGATAGTGATGTCTTAGTTAAAGCCTTTGAAGTTCTCCCACATCGCCTTGCACCTGTCAATGATGGCATCCAAACAGGGCAGCCTATCGTTGGGCTGAGGAGCTACCACCATATCGATACAGTCGAGTACTGGCCTAACTTCTACCACCACGGTGTCAAATTTTCCCCTCTAGATTTTTGCCTCCAGCTCCAGCACGTCGAACTGTGCCTTGGTTTTTCGATGGTATTCTGTAGACACCAAAAGGATTTGTTAGACGAAGAAATCATATCAGCAACACCCCCAACCATGAATGACTCACCTTCTAGATCCTCGGCTAGTTTCTCTGCTCACCCAGATGCTTTTTCCTTCTCCTCTTGGAGTTGATCGATGACTTGATGTAGCCGGCCAAGCTCCACATCTTGCTCTGCAAACACAGTGAACAATGGCTACATTATGGTCGGTCAACAATGCAGAAAAAGCTCACCGATTGGGGATACCCTTTTTTTGCTTGGAGATGCCGTTCAGCTGCTTGGACGTGTTCCTCAGCTGCACGGAGATAGTTCTCAACTAATCGGATAGGGTCCCTTTTTGGTACTCTAGGTCCTTGGTGTTTGATTCAACAAGATCCCTTTCGCACTAGGCCCTCAGGACGTTCTTCTCCATCAGTTACATTGCCTCCCTCAGTTTCTCATTCTCCTCAGCGAGGGGCTCCATCCTTTTGATCAACTGCTATCGTTGTACAGTAGTCTGTGCTATGCCCTGCAAAGCACCAAGATTATAAAAAGACCATAGGCTCCAACACCAAAGACGGACACCACTGATGCAACACTAACCTCAATTTGCCTCATAGTTGTGCAAAGGGTGGACCATAGCCTCTTCACCTCCCTGGTGGTGTCCTCCTCTTCTATGACCATAATTTCCTCCCCTCACTTGTGGAAGATGCGGACGGTCTGAGGTCGTGATCCTCCACGCTCGATGTCCTCAACCCTGTCCTCTTCCTCCATAGCCAGTGGCATTCCCTAGGGGCTCAGTGGTCGCACAAAGCAACTGACGACGCCCTGCGGTATCTCAAGGTGCACCGCTTGCTCCTCCAACACTACTGGCCCCTGCACCCCTAATTCCAGTGTAGCTCTAGTAGCTCCCGCTTCCACCTTCAAAGGCTCTCGCTGTTGCTCCTGGTGTCTCCATCGAATCACCTATCGTTGTCGTCGACCGCTCTCCACCTCCAACTCCATCAGCAGTGGTGGTTGAATCCTCCGTAAACCAATGAGCTCTTGAGGACCCTAGGACAGAGTCTACCCATAATGTCTCCATGCTAGGACTAGCCCTTGGCCGCTCGCTAGTTTGGCCTAAAGGATTCAGATCCTCCACGTGCCCTATTCTGCATCAGATTATCCCATCGATCACCGCCACTATAAAGATCGGACAGCAACCGATCTCAAAGCAAAGATACTTACATGTCAGCTTCTCGATGAATGGTTCTGAATCAACATTGCCTCCTTAAGTTCCTAGGCCCTACTCTAGGGTTGACCTATGCATCCTGGGCTAGTGGTCTTGTGGCCCCTGTTGTTGGTGTCTTCTCCACTGGCTACTTCTCAGGGACTCGATGCTGGACATCTGCTCCTCCCTTTGATCGTACCTCCATGTGCATTCCACATGATGACATTTTGGTGCTCAGAGGGGGAGCTACTGGCACCACGTCATCATCCAACCACTCAGATATCGTATCACTCTATGTCTAAGCTATCCGACTGCCACCAAATGAGATGCTGACCGGCTTGCGGGGAGCTACATCTGTCGTTCTTATTTTCTTTCAAGCTAGCTCATCTTTCACCGCCCTTTTCTAGTGAACTTTCTCTGATACTGGGGGGGACTCTCCTTTTCACCAGCACCTTCGCCTCAGGATTTGAACAAGGTGCTGATGGCACCTTCCTTCGGCTGAGTGGTCAACCTGGCATTCACTGCCTCTGGCCATTCGCTCCTCGGCATGCCCGAGAAGTATGCCACCCATTCTTGCCAATTGATTTTTCCACAAGCGAATTATTCCACCACTCAGCATCGGCATAGGATAAAAAGCACCAGGAACAATAGTTGAGATTTTTACCTGAGGAGGTGAGTTCATGCAGTTGAAGGGTTTCGGATACCTCGGCATGGTGTATGACATGTTTGGAATGAATAGTTTAGTAGCCCGATGTAGCATAGCCTCCTTCATTAGGTTCTTCATCCTCTCCTGGGTGCCATTAGTATCTCCTTTGAAGTCAAAGCCCGCATGAGCCCTCTCCTTGCAGGGCTAGATGCGGCGTAGTATGAAGTTCATTGCCACCACCACTCCACTCATCTTTATGCCTCTCATTAGCTTGAGGAGCTCCTTCACCTATTCCATATTGGCACTGGTCGGTTTCTCTGACCAGCTCCTTTGATTCTTTGGAATCTAGTCGATATCACATCGGACGGTAGAATCAATTTGCTTCATATAGAACCACATGGCATTCCACCCCCTCAGGGAGGTATTCAGCAGCACAGGAATGTATTCACTCACCATCCCATCGCAGAGCTATAGATACACACCGCCGACAACTTTGGAACCACCCCCTCCTTTCTTCTTGAGCTAGAAAAAGTGTCGGAAGAGATTGAAATGGGGAAGAATGCCAAGATAAACCTCGTAGAAGTGGATAAACACATAAATGTGTAAAATAGTGTTTGGATGAAGATTACATAAGCTCACTACCCAATACTCTAACAAATCTCGCAAGAAAGGGTGTACCAGAAGCCCTAATCCACACCAAAAGTAATCTTCTAATACAATGAGTTCGTCGATGTGTGGCATCGGATAGGGCTCACCGTCAGCCAGACGCCATCTGGTGGTGACATGATTAGGAAGAACGCCCACCTCCACCATCTCGTTGAGCTCCGTCTCCCCCATTCCTTATCATAGCTCACCCCGGTGGCTGCCTTCTTCATGTTACCACCTCCCCTCTTTAGCGCCATCCCTCAGATCTAGATAGGAATTGGTCCTTTTACGCAAGATTTTTAGCCCTAGCGGTGGAGCGTGTATGAATGTGAATGGATGAGCATGAGAGTGAGGAGGAAGATGAAGTGACAGAGTAGCAAAGGCGAGAGCACAGAGTGTGGCGACATAGTTATAAAGACACCATCCTGACTTTTTGCATTCAAGGGTTTTTGGGAAATCACACCATGCTGATTTGTGCCCTTCCGAATTCCCCAAAGTGACGTGTTGGGCCATTGTCTAGGCTTCTACGCAACTACGGCCCATATCACCAATTTTTCAATGCAACTCGGTACTGCACACCGAATATTCGCCAACCTCTCCATAATACCATCAAGGCTCAGTAATTTCTACTATACAGTCATTACTTTGGTTTTTTCTCCACGATTTGTGTAATCGGCACTTCTTGATTTATCCGAGATTTTCACTTATGGCTCGGGGACTATGTCATCATTATGATTCAGTTTCTCACCATACTAGGGACTTTTTTCTAGTTACTGTTGTTTCTGACCCTGGCACCACGTGACCACATCACCTACTATCAGGCTCGAGGACTAAGTGGGAACACTTCACCTTGCGGTGAATGTGCACTTTTCATTTTATGGCTCAGCCCATGGACTGGTTGCCTATTCAGTTGGTCTTCTTTCTTTCTTCTACTTTCTAAACCCTAGCACCATGTGACCACGTCACCTACTGTCAGACTCGGGGACTAAGTGGGCACACTTCACCTTGTGGTGAGTGTGTTTTCTTTAATCTATTCATTGGAAGACTTCGTGCCTCCCGAAGTTGAAGAAGGTTATCTCCCTTTCTTGTGGTCAGACTCTAAGTGGGCACATTTGGTTCACAGCGAGGAAATTTTTTATTTTGAACTTGAGCTCCTTACATCCTTCTAGCAAGCCTTACTTGGGTAAGCCTAGGCTTGGCTGGATAGTTAAGCTAGACGGTTATGGTCCACAAGTGCTCATGACTCATTAGGGTAGTTAGACTATGAGTCTGACTGCTTGGCTTTGTTTACACCTACTCAGATAAGCTCAAGATGGTGTTGCACAGCAGATACAAGGTGCTCGGGGACTAGCTGTGGGGGGTATGACCTTGGATACCCATGGCACACTACATGGGTTGCGCTGTCAGGGGCGGTCCAACCCACAAGATGAATACTTATGGTGCATGGTGCTGCTCAGCGTGTACCGCAAGACATCAAGGGTGATATCCTGAAGATGCTACAAGATCTGTTAGGATATGCTCGATCCCATGATTCCTATAATATGTTATTACTTATCGGTTATCTCCTAGATCTAACTGACTTGTAACCCTACCCCCCAGCTATATAAGGTGGGTAAGGGACCCCCCTCAAAACACACGCAATATCATACGATAGCCAATACAAACCAACAAACCATAGGAGTAGGATATTACGTTGTGCAGATGGCCTAAACCTATCTAACTCTTGTGTCTCTGTTGCCTTCTTGTTCTTGATTACGTGCACCTCTGTCAATCAATCTACCTTCATGGGATAGCCCTCGGAGGACTGCCAACGATATTCTATTGATAGTTCCTCAAATGATTCACTTAATCGCTCAATGTGTATGGTCCTCACCAAGGCATTTGATTGTTTTGCCTTCTCTTCATCCTATCCCTAAAAGGCTTTGAGTGGAGTTGTAGGTATGTATGAATGAGAGGCATACTTACATCACATATATTGCTAAGTCAAAAATCAGATTCAAGGAGATGTAAGTCATACACTTTGATCAAGATGTGCAAGTTTGTGGAATATTTTCCTATTCCTAATATTTTTGGTACTCCTTTGATCATGATTTTCTCTCTTTTGATTAATTGCCTTGGAAGTATGGGCTATATTTCTCTCTTCTTTTTTCAATACTTCAGAACCTTCACATGTTTTATTTTTTTTCTTTTCTTTTGCTATTTTGAGAGCTTCACGTGTCTCCCTTTTTTTAGCATAGCCCCATACTTCTTTTTGGCATATGAAAACTTTGGAGAGAAAGACTCATGACAACGTGTTTTTGCATAACTCTCAGTGTAAGAGTTAGCATTTTTATATGTGGGTGTTCATGAATCTTGATCATGGGTGTAGGACAAGAATCTCTACAAGGGTCACAATAATTTGACAAAACTCAATGTGAATATAAGTAGCATATGACTAAGGTTTGAATTTGAATCATGTCATATGTCCATGGTAGGAATTCATAACCATTGAGGAACTTTTGATTTTAGCATTTTTAAAATGAAAACTCTAGATGTCGAGTTTCTCTTAGAATAAAGTCATAGCATATTCTATTTACCATATCATAACTTGCAAAAACTTAGAAAAGGATCATGCTTTTGCAACCCACAAGTTTCAAGTTTTAGGATGAGACATTTTAGCCAACAAACTTAAATCTTGGGGAATACTAAGTTATAGCCGAGGCACAAATAAATTATAGATAGAGCTACTATTCATCATTTCAACTAAGGAGAAACTAAACATTCTTAAATCATATATGAGAGTGGAATGAATTTTTTGTTGTTTTTATCATATTTAATTTTTGATAGAACCACCAAATTCATACAAGCGCAAGTATGGCTGCCCTCGTTTAACATGTTGACGCACACATACTTTTACTTATATAAACCCGGTAGTCCGCCGAGTGTCACGAAGGACCTCAATAAATCAACATCACAACCAAGATCTCATGGTTAAGCAATTACACATCATATACATGGAGTTGCAGTGGAAATAATGTTTACAATGAGTTCACAAATAATAGTACAAGTTTAGGTTTCAAAACCAATTAGTGAAAACAACATAGCTTTCAAATGATTACAATAATATAAGTTCCAAATACATTGCTAGCATATGTGACATCCTCTGACAAAAACATATAGATAAGATCACTATATAGAGTCGCCAAGCCCACCAACGGTTAGCCACCATCTTTAGTAGGCCGAGAACTTCACCTGCAACATGGTGGGATAAAACATGAGTACTCAAATATACTCAGCTAGACTTACCCATCATAAACAAAAAATAAAGTGACACCAAGGATTATGAAAGGCTTTATAAGTGGAGCTGGCTTGACAATATTTTACAAAAAAAGCCACTAGTTGAGCTATACATTTTATAATTTGATTCCAAGTTAATTGTAGCTATTCTTCTCTAGATTAGCATCTAACCTGTGCCAAACATGTGATGTATGATTATGTAGCATAACAATAATAACCATAGCCGGTATAACATTCCCATGTTCATCATAACCATAATTTTCATAGTTCAATTACTACGATGCTGGAGCTAGTCGAGTTTCTCATTCTAAGAGAGACGGCGATTCAAATCAGTTTCAACCAGCTAGGCAGTTATTCCTAACATAAACCTAGACATACCTAAGCCAAGGTAGTCTTAGGTCACCTTTGGAACAACTTAGGTCCAATTTGTGGGTTTGATCAGTGCCGCGCAATTAGGGACACTACTGGATGTGAGGTCGATCAGGACCTACCCTTGGCCTCACATCGGCTCCCCGCACATCCTTACTACCACCAGTGTGTGCACTCTAACAGAATGAGGCCCGGCCTAAGTTGAGCTACTTGGTTTCACTGTCGGAATGAGTTATCTGGCCAGCTAAGTGAGAGGCATGAGTTCAATCTCGATAGAAGTGCCAGCAACAATACAGTCCTTAATCGACATAGATGGGATCAACATAGCCAACCCAACACCATTGCATATGAAATCCCACACGGTCTCCACTTAGATTACATCCCATGGTTATTTTTCCACGATAGCAAATATAGCCAACCATGCTTTAGTATCCACTAATATCCCATAGGTGATAGGAAATCTTCTAACTTCTACTAGTCTAAGCATGGCTACGCATATATTCAATCCTAGACCTACATAGGGTTCAATGTATATGTCTAGACAAGGAAATTATATGCATCAAGAGTTTTCAATCAACTCCTATAACCTAATATATAAAACATAAAAAGGACTCAAGTTGATATTTGTAAAACATAGGATGCTTAAAATGCTCTAGGGCTTGCCTGAGATCCCACACAAAGTCAGTTCAGTTATCTTGCATCATCTTGGTGACATCTCTGGTCCTAGCACTTGCTTAGTCCTTCTATCTTCGGGATAGGTTCACAATACACTACCTTCGGGTTTGTCTCCAACATCACGTCCTTCACGTGGTGCATCTAGTGTACCTAGATGAGATTCACAATGCAGATGGATGAATGCATGGAAGTGCCATTGACGATGCATCACAAGAAAGCAAGCAAGACAAGTAGAAGGTCAAAGTCGCATGTAAGGCTAGACGAAAAACTTGAAGCTCATTAGCTCGCCCGGCTCGTGGCTGGCTCGACTTGGCTTAGCTCGGCTTATTATGATAACGAGCCGAGCCGAGCCAATATTTTAGCTCGTTAGCTATAATGAGCCAACTCGAGCCTGCTCGCGAGCTAAACGAGCCAAGCTTCCAGGAAAAAAAGGATCAAAACTTATATTAGTTTTTGTATTACTTCATGTCTTTCACTTTACAATTGACTGGTAACTAGTCTAGACCCTATAAATTGACTGATAACTGGTCTAGATGCATTTCTTTTATATTATTATTATTCTCAAACTTTAGATAAATGCAGATATTATATTTTGTGCATTTTTTATACCTGGCTCATGAGCTTAACGAGCCCGCTTGAGCTTTTAATGAGCCAAGACGAGCTGGCTTTCTAGCTCGTTAGGATAACGAGCTGAACCGAGCTAGCTCGTTATCTTAACGAGCCAGAATAAGCCGAGCCGAGCTGAGCTGAGCCAGCTCGTTATTCAGCCTTAGTCGCATGGCACACAAGTTAACTTAAGTCAAGCTATTGTAACCATTCATCAATCAACAACTAATTTAAGCAAAGCACCATATAAGGGCTAGGGATGTTGTGTGAACAACACCCATATAGCTATCCAACTAATTAACTAGGGCCACACCATTTAGAGCATGCACAAGCAACATCAAGAATGGGCAATCAACTTAAGTGTATACATAGAGTCCTAGCAGCAGCACAACAGTCACTTGTTCTAGCCACAACTGGGGTTATCAGTATTAAATAAAGGGGATCCTAGACTTTCTAGAAAGCTTAGAAAACTATCTATAACTTTGTTATTAACACTAAAATAGGATTCAACAACTAACAAGTTCAAAATACATTGTGAAGCAGAGCCTATACAATTAAGGGTAGAAAGCTGATAGTAAATTCAGAAATACATATCTTGAGTTATATTCATCCAACAAGCATGATCCTTAACTTGATAGAAATCTTATTAAGTTATCTACAACTTTATTATTATCATCTTAAGATGATTCTACAGCTAACAAGGTTAAACAACATTAAGAAGACATCTCTGTCCAGATTTGGACAGAACCTGTCATTCCACTTTGAACAGCTATAACTGGAGTTATAGACCACCAAAAAGGCTGTTCTTGGACAATTTGGAAATATTAACAAAAGCATTACAACTCTTCTCTTATCACCAATACATGATTCCATGTTTAAATAAGCCAAATAATACAATCATTCAGATCTATCCAGAGGACACGCAAAAGCTGACAGCAAACTTGTAAAATCAATAAATCCTAAACCATCAGGCCTAAAAGCATGAAAGTTTAGAACAAGAAAGATAAGGAATTTATATACAACTTTCATATTTACCACGTCTTCAGAAACCATCATTTGCATCAAGAAATTGTCACCATAACATAGACTATACATGTGGCCATTTTAGCATATATGCAACAAGGTTCTTCATCTAGTTCTTTAACAAGATTATATATGCATAACTAATTACATGGATCACAAACTACTATTAACATGGTTACTCAACCTTAGTTATGGTTAGCATTGAGAGCCCCCTAATCATATATTTAAACAAGGAATAAGGAAAAATTAACAAGTATGCATGAGCAATGTAAACACTAGTTGTGATATTCACAAGAGAGCAGACACAAACTATTTACAACTCCAACCATCATGAACGTGACCATACCACCTTTAGCTCAAACCACATGCAACAAAAGCATCACAAGAATATTCATGTGATTATTTGCTACTAAGCTCTCATTAGCTTTTATATATATTAAAACCTATATATTATTTTTAGGTGGTGTTGCAAACATATAGTTTGGAGCTTAGATTTTTATGAATGAACAATGTTATAAAAACATGACTATTGTATAAAGATTACATGCTCATGTTTTATAATTTAATTACTATGAAAAAGACAAATTGCTATTGCAAGAAAAAAAGTGAGAACAAGATAAATCTAAAGATCAACATTTTCCCTAAACACAGAGCCATGTTAGGGTTTCTTAGGCCACAATATCACCATGCAAAGGCAAAGGAACCACATTTCACATTGTTGCATATATAAATTACTTATAAACTAGTTTAAACCATTTATCAAGCACCAAACAAGTTAAATCAATAACTCACACATACTACATCCAATGAGCATGAAATTTTTACCACAACACACACATAGCACCAGTAGCCTACGATAAAAATTTCACCACATTTGGAGTAACATAACTTTAGATATGAATTTATTCCTATAAAACTCTAATTAACATAGATAAA